>NC_135816.1:79865513-80165513 GCF_964213995.1 Mustelus asterias | reverse complement strand
TACAAAAGTGTCCAGAGGGGCAACTTTTCCACACAGAGGGTGGTGAGTGTCTGGAATGAACTGCCAGACACTCAATTGGTGTAGAGGCGGGTACAATATTGTCTTTTAAAAAGCATTTAGACAGTTACATGGGTAAGATGGGGATAGAGGGATAAGGGCCAAATGCAGGCAATTGGGACTGGCTTTGGAGTTCAAAAAAAAGGGCAGCATGGACAAGTTGGGCCGAAGGGCCTGTTTCCACGCTGTAAATCTCTATGACTCTATAGCACACGGCCACTTGCAGACTAAACAGTGGAAGCAGCATTTGACACATGGAGCTAAATGATGCCAAAACCAATGGATGACATCAAAGCTCTGCAGCCTTGTCACATCCAATCATCCAATTAAAATACTAACATGCCACAAAAATCCCTATTGTCACTGAGGAGGGAGCCCAGAGCATCTCAATGATACTCAACGTAACCTGCAGAGATACTCAACGAGACCTCGGAGTCCTCGTGCACCAGTCACTGAAAGAAGGCAAATGGTATGTTGGCCTTTATAGCGAGAGGATTTGAGTATCGGGATAGGGATGTTTTGCTGCAATTGTATGGGGCATTGGTGAGGCCACACCCGGAGTATTGTGTGCAGTTTTGGTGTCCTCATCTGAGGAAGGATGTCCTTGCTATAAAGGGAGTGCAGTGAAGGTTTACCAGGCTGATTCCTGGAATGGCAGGTCTGTCATATGAGGAGACTAAGTTGGTTAGGATTATATTCACTGGAGTTTAGAAGAGAGAGGGGAGATCTCATAGAAACACATAAAATTCTAATAGGGTTAGACAGGGTAGATTCATAAAGAATGTTCCCAATGGTGGGGGAGTCCAGAACTAGGGATCATAGTCTGAGGATAGGGGGTAAACCTTTTAGGACTGAGGCAAGGAGAAATGTCTTCACCCAGAGGTGAAGAATTCACTACCACAGAATATAGTTGAGGCCAAAACGTTGTCTGATTTCAAGAAGAAATTAGATATAGCTCTTGGGCTAAAGGGATCAAGGGATAGGGGGGGGAAGGGCGGGGGGGGGGGGGGGGGGGTCAGGATATTGAATTCGATGATCAAAGTGATTGACGGAGCAGACTCGAATGGCCGACTCCTGACATTTCAATGTTTCTATATCATAGAACATAGAACAGTACAGCACAGAACAGGCCCTTCGGCCCATGATGTTGTGCCGAGCTTTATCTGAAACCAAGATCAAGCTATCCCACTCCCTATCATCCTGGTGTGCTCCATGTGCCTATCCAATAACCGCTTAAATGTTCGTGGGGGGGTGGGGGTGGAGGGGGGGTGGGGGTGGGGGCTGTGGGGGGGGTGGGGTGGGGGGGGTTGTGGGGGGGTGGGGTGGGGGGGGTGGTTGGGGTGGGGTGGGGTGGGGGGGTGTGGGGGTGGGGGGGCGGGGTGGGGTGGTGTTGGGGTGGGGGGGGCGGGGTGGGGGGGCGGGGGGTGGGATGGGGGGGTGGGATGGGGGGGTGGGATGGGGGGGTGGGATGGGGGGGGTGGGATGTGGGGGGGGGTGGTGGGGGTGGGGAGGTGGGGGGGGTGGGATGAGGGGGGGGTGGTGGGGGCAGGGGGAGGCGCGGCGGTGCTGGACAGTGGAGAGGGGAGTAGGGTTGTCCAAACATGATGGGGGCGGTGATCAGACATGGTGGGACAGGAACCAGACATCGGAATGGGTAGGGGTCTGGACATGGGAAAGTTCTGGATATTGGGGGTGGGGGGGGGGGGGGGGGGGGGAGTGTTGGTGGGGGGGAGTTGGTGTGGAGGACCAGGTCAGGGTGGGATGTCATTGGGGTTGGAAAGGAGGTGTTTGGGGGACAGGGGGTTGTTTGGTGCTGGGGGTTCCTGACAGGTGGGGAAGGGGTGGAGTTGAGTAGGGTCAGGGGTGGTGGGCGTTGAGTTGGGGAAGAGTGGGAGGTATTGTCGTTCTGATCAGGGTGTTTCAGTTGTCTCAGGCCAAGGTAGGAGATGTGGGTGGTAAATGCTGTGGGAGGGTTGGTTGGGTGATTATTTGTTGGGTAATTATTTGGTGTGGGGGTTCCCCGGGGGTAGGGGGGGGGAGGAAGATGGAATTTGTGGACATGCACCATGTGGAGCTCAGTCTGCATGTTTAAATTAGTTACTCTGAAGTTAGAAGTGTTTCTGAGTAACCCGCGGGGTGAAACTGGCAGCACCATCCAAAGTTGCACATTAAGGTTACTTTGGTAGATCGTTTCCAGCCCAGTTACCCAGGGGAAGTTCACACTCCTGGGCAAAGCCGTGTAAACCCTTATGTCGGAGCTTCCAGGAGGCATTTCCCAGTGGATTCTTAGCTCACCAAATCTGACACTGGGGAGCCAGGAAGCTTTGTCTTGTTTTTTTTTTGATTCTTTTCAGACATTGAGTATTTTTGGGATCTACAATATTTAACCTTCTGTTCAAATGGAAGTTGTGCTTTTTGGAGTTTTGTACATTATTATGGTTAATAATAGTATTGTGAAAATCAGGGGATTTACCCTGAGTCTGTTAACATTCTCTCTCTGATCTCCAGGCTGCATAATAACGCTCTCACAGATTCTTGTGCTGAGGACCTTGCCTCTGCTCTCATTGCAAACCACTCACTGGTGGATCTGAACCTGGATTACAATGAACTGGGAGATTCAGGAGTGAAACTCCTGTGTGTGGCTCTGAGGAATCCGAACTGTAAAATCCAGAAACTGGAGTAAGTACCAGACTGTGAGATTGTGTTTCTAATAACTGCAAATCCAACAATATCTTATGGCCACTGTTATCAGAATAATCAATAAACACTGTCCATTATTATCACAGTAAGAGTTTTAACAACACCAGGTTAAAGTCCAACAGGTTTATTTGGTAGCAAATGCCATTAGCTTTCGGAGCGCTGCTCCTTCGTCTTCCACTCCATCTGACGAAGGAGCAGTGCCCCGAAAGCTAATGGTATTTGCTACCAAATAAACCTGTTGGACTTTAACCTGGTGTTGTTAAAACTCTTACTGTGTTCACCCCAGTCCAACTCCGGCATCTCCACATCATTATTATCACTGTCAGTGATAGAACCATAACTTGTGTAGGGTGACAATCAGCGTCAGATTCTCACTCTGCTCCTCGCTGTTTACTCTCAAATGTAGCCACGCCTTTTCTCACCCCACCTTCTGACTCAGGCCAGGTGAGAAGGGTGCAGCGCAGCAGGTTACCGACTCCTTCAGTCGAGGGCGGAAGAGTTGAACATTAAGGAAGGGACGGTTGTCTTTTTTCCAGGGTTATAGGGATATTTGGGCTGGGGAGTGTGGTCAGAATTGAGGGGGGGCCGGGGCGGGGGGGGGGGGGCGACTAAGGGAGAGGGGCTGTATTCTGGGGTGTTGCTGTGGGACAGTTGGGGGGAGTCCCTTGGCTGGTCGCAATGGTCAGGACTATAGTTACCCAGGAGTTAGACATGGTTTTAATTGTTCTAACATTTTCTGGGCAACTATTACTATAAGACAGTCAGAACCATCTGAAATTTGAATCGGAATATCAGATGGTTCCCATTGCAGAGCAATTGCCCAACAGAAGTCTGAACTTGCAGGGCCATTGCCATGCAATGCTTACATGGAGTCTTCCCAGAGTCCTCCATCCATCTTTGGAGTACCCCCCAAGACGTTGGGGTGCATGTTCTTGAAGGCAGCAGGACAGGTAAATAAGATGGGTAAAAAGGCTATGGGATACTGGCTTTTATTACCCGAGGCATAGAATGCAAGATCAGCGAGGTTATGACGGAATTGTATAAAAACTGTGCTAGGCCACAGCTGGAATACTGTGTGTAGTTCTGATCCCCACACTGTCGGAAGGATGTGATTGCACTGGCAAGTGTGCAGAGGATGTTGCCTGGGCTGGAGCGTTTCAGCTATGAAGGGAGGCTGGTTAGGCTGGGGCTTGTTCTTCTCAGAGCAGGGAAGGCTGAGGAGGCAGTAACACCGTAACCAAATACATGTGACAATAATAAATCAAAAACAGAAAATGCTGGCGAATCTCAGCAAGTCTGACAGCATCTCTGGAGAGAGATAAGAGCTGACCTTGGAGCTCAGCTTCCACAGTAAAAGTCTACAACATCCCAGGGAATGGAAGCTTTGGACCAAACACTGCATTCCTCTGACTCCTGTTACTTCTCTCTCTGATCCCCAGGCCATGGGATGTCAGCCCCACAGATGTTTGTGCCGGGGATGTGGGGGAATAATGTGACAGTGCACACTCTGAGGACCTGCTCACCTGGGGATGGCTCTCGCCCGGTCACACAAGCTGTGATTGATGAGAGAGGAGAGTGATCAGATGCACATTCCATCCTTCAGGCTGCTCCATGTGACCAGTGATGGACACGTGAGCTCTATGTTTTGTGGTCACCAGAAGGTCTCCTGTGCCCATCCATTTAACCATCTCACCATCAGCTCCACAACCCATCTCACCATCAGCGATTTCCCACTCTCTCTCTAGGTCTCCCAGCACCAGTGCTGGTGGCAGCCTGACCGTCCATCATGTCTCCACAGGGATGCCTCCTGCATGCAACTACTCCTCCCTGCCAGTGCAGCAGTCACTTCTGACCGATTGAGGGACTCCACAGAGAGTCTGACTGTCAAGACTGCTGCTTAGACATTGCCAGTGTCTGATTAGTGATAGCCTTTTTACCAATTTCACCTTCATCTTCGTCTAACCCCATGTGCCTCACATTAAATGCTATAAGCTGCTGCATTCACCTTTTCCAACTCTGCAACCACATGCCCTACATCTGCTTAGATCTTCGGCAATCTCCATCAGACTTACTTGGCTTGATGGTGCCGAGGGAACAAAACCTCCTTCTGACCCTGTGGAGGACATCCAGGGAGGCATCATTGAATTGAGGGTGACATTTAATTTGCCTCCTGCCATTTCAGCCCTCTGTTTAATAACCAGGGCTCCCTCACTTGTCCCCCCAGAGCTGCTGCCTTTGAAAGTCCTGCTGGCTGCCTTTAAATATGGTAGCCATGATGTGGAGATGCCGGCGTTGGACTGGGGTAAACACAGTAAGAAGTCTCACAACACCAGGTTTAAAATCCAACAGGTTTATTTGGTAGCAAAAGCCACTAGCTTTCTGAGCGCTGCTCCTTCATCAGGTGAGTGGGAGTTCTGTTCACAAGCAGGGCATATAAAGACACAAACTCAATTTACAAAATAATGGTTGGAATGCAAGTCTTTACAGGTAATCAAATCTTAAAGGTACAGACAATGTGAGTGGAGAGAGGGTTAAGCACAGGTTAAAGAGATGTGTATTGTCTCCAGCCAGGACAGTTAGTGAGATTTTGCAAGCCCAGGCAAGTTGTGGGGGTTACAGATAGTGTGACATGAACCCAAGATCTCGGTTGAGGCCGTCCTCATGTGTGCGGAACTTGGCTATCAGTTTCTGCTCAGCGACTCTGTGTTGGCGTGTGTCGTGAAGGCCTCCTTGGAGAACGCTTACGCGAAGATCAGAGGCCGAATGCCCGTGACCGCTGAAGTGCTCCCCAACAGGAAGAGAACAGTCTTGCCTGGTGATTGTCGAGCAGTGTTCATTCATCCGTTGTCATAGCGTCTGCATGGTTTCCCCAATGTACCATACCTCGGGACATCCTTTCCTGCAGCGTATCAGGTAGACAACGTTGGCCGAGTTGCAAGAGTAGGTACCGTGTACCTGGTGGATGGTGTTCTCACGTGAGATGATGGCATCCGTGTCGATGATCGGGCACGTCTTGCAGAGGTTGCTGTGGCAGGGTTGTGTGGTGTCGTGGTCACTGTTCTCCTGAAGGCTGGGTAGTTTGCTGCGGACAATGGTCTGTTTGAGGTTGCGTGGTTGTTTGAAGGCAAGAAGTGGGGGTGTGGGGATGGCCGTGGCGAGATGTTCGTCTTCATCAATGACATGTTGAAGGCTCCGGAGGAGATGCCGTAGCTTCTCCGCTCCGGGGAAGTATTGGACGATGAAGGGTACTCTGTCCACCGTGTCCCGTGTTTGTCTTCTGAGGAGGTCGGTGCGGTTTTTCGCTGTGGCGCGTCGGAACTGTCGATCGATGAGTCGAGCGCCATATCCTGTTCTTATGAGGGCATCTTTCAGCATCTGGAGGTGTCTGTTGCAATCCTCCTCATCCGAGCAGATCCTGTGTATTCGGAGGGCTTGTCCGTAGGGGATGGCTTCTTTAACGTGTTTAGGGTGGAAGCTGGAGAAGTGGAGCATCGTGAGGTTATCCGTGGGCGTGCCGTACAGTGAAGTGCCGAGGTGACCATCCTTGATGGGGATGCGTGTGTCCAAGAATGCAACCGATTCCAGAATCGGTGACCACAACACCACACAACCCTGCCACAGCAACCGCTGCAAGACATGCCGGATCATCGACACGAATGCCATCATCTCATGAGAACACCATCTACCAGGTACACAGTACATACTCTTGCAACTCGGCCAACGTTGTCTACCTGATACACTGCAGGAAAGAATGTCCCGAGGCATGGTACATTAGGGAGACCATGCAGACGCTGCGACAATGGATGAATGAACACTGCTCGACAATCACCAGGCAAGAGTGTTCTCTTCCTGTTGGGGAGCACTTCAGCGGTCACGGGCATTCGGCCTCTGATCTTCGGGTATGCGTTCTCCAAGGAGGCCTTCACGACACACAACAACGCAGAGTCGCTGAGCAGAGACTGATAGTCAAGTTCCGCACACATGAGGACGGCCTCAACCGGGATCTTGAGTTCATGTCACACTATCTGTAACCCCCACGACTTGCCTGGGCTTGCAAAATCTCACTAACTGTCCTGGCTGGAGACAATACACATCTCTTTAACCTGTGCTTAACCCTCTCTCCACTCACATTGTCTGTATCTTTAAGACTTGATTACCTGTAAAGACTTGCATTCCAACCCTTATTTTGTAAATTGAGTTTTTGTCTTTATATGCCCTGTTTGTGAACAGAAATCCCACTCACCTGGTGAAGGGGCAGCGCTCAGAAAGCGAGTGGCTTTTGCTACCAAATAAACCTGTTGGACTTTAACCTGGTGTTGTGAGACTTCTTACTTTAAATATGGTGCCAGCAGTGCCTGAACCGAGACTTCCCCTGCATCGAGTGGTTCAGGTCTGGAATGCACTGTCTGAGGGTGTGGTGGAAACCCGTCAAATTGAAGAATTCCGAAGGGAATTGGACTGTAATGTGAAAAGGGAGAATGCACAGGGTTACAGGGAGAAGGTGGGAGAATGGCACTTAGTGAATTGCCCAGTCAGAGAGCCAGTTCAGACACTATGGGTTAAATGGCCTCTTTCTGCTCTGTAACAATTCTGTGATTCTGCCTGTGCTGCCTGAGTGGACGGCTTCCCCTCTCCTATCAGATATTAATTGGCTGTCTCTGGCAATGGTGTGGTGTTAGTCGGTTCAGTGGCTAGAGTGTGACACTAAGAGGGTTTGACATCCGTACTGGCTATGGAAGCTCATGGACTCCCACCTCTTCCCCTTGCCCCACATTTTCTCAGTCGTGTCTCTGAAATTACAAACTCTCTCTCTCGAGAGAGATACCAATGATCCTTTGTGGACTATGGTTGAAATACCTAACCCTGTCCACACTGCAACATCACCAGCTTCCAGTCAAAATAGCAGTAAGTTGCCAGTCATTATCATCACACAATTGTTACAGTACCAAAGCAATCCATTAGGCCAACGTGTCTGCACTGACTCTCCAAATGAGCACTGGAGGCTTGGAGGCGAAGAGCTTGTTTCTGTGCTGTATTGTTCTTTGTTCTATGACTTGGGCCATTCTCCTGCCTTTTTCCATATCCTTACACATAGTTTCTATTCAAATATTAATCTAAGGCCCTCTTAAATTCCTCAATTCAGCCTGCCTCCACCACACTTCAAGACTGGTGCGTTCCAGACCCAATCACTGGCAGTGTGAAAAAGGTTTTTCTCAAGTCATCTTCAGCCCCACCACAAGCTCCATTCCTGAGCCACTGACCATCACCTGTCCCACCACAGTGACTCAGGTTAAGGACATGGGAATCCTGTGCTTTTGTCTTGCACCATCATCCTTTTCTCATTTAATCACCCCTGCACTTCCATTTTGTTCTTTCCTTGTCACCCGCCCATCCCCATTTCCCTCTCACTTAAAACAATTTAATTCACTGCGATTTTCCAGTTTTATTAAAAGCTAATTGAACTGAAATTAACTCTGTTTCTCTCTTCACAGATACTGCCTGACCTGTTGAGAGTTCCTGGCATATTTTATTTATATTTCAAATTTCCAGTTTTGCCTCCTCCATAAACTGAAGTTATGTTTCTTGAATGCCCCACACTTCACACTATTATTTTTAAGAATGGTATACTTAAAAACACTGGGATTTACTCTGATTCCTGTTATTTCTCCCTCTCCGATCTCCAGGCTGTATTGTAACAATCTCTCAGATTCTTGCATTGAGGACCTCACCTCTGCTCTCAGTCCAAACCAGTCACTGATAGATCTGAACCTGGGTAATAATGTATTGGGAGATTCAGGAGTTAAACTACTGTCTGTGGCTCTAAGGAATCCTGACTGTAAAATACAAGAACTGGAGTAAGTGCCATACTTTGTCGGATCGTGTTTATAAGAACTGAATATTCAACAATATATTTTGTGGACTGGTATTCCTATAAAAAACACTATTCATTACCATTGGTGTCAGTTATTAAGAAGGAAAACTGCATTTACTCTAACTTCTGTTGCTTATCTCTCTTTGATCCCAAGGTAATGGGATATCAGTCCCACAAATCTTTGTGTCAGTGGTGCGGGGGAATAACGGTTTGTGCACCTCTGAGGTCCTCTCCTCCTCCTCAGTGGCGCACAGCTCTCCCCTGGACACAGCAGCCCTTGATTTTCAAAGAAAGGACAAGTGAATAGATGACAATAAATGGAGGACAGGCTGCCAGGAAAGTGTGGTGGAGTCACTCTGCTTTATAACATTAGTACAGTAGTGAGAAGTCAACTTAGTTGAAATGGTCAAGATATAGGACGTGATCTTACCTGCCATTGACACCATGCCCCTGCTGCAGTGAGGTCAAAGAATTTGGCGCCCAGTCAAATCTCCGTTCACTGCGGGATGGGAAAATCCCGCACGAGTGTGACTGGTGATAAGATTCCAGCCACAGAATCAGTTTGGGTAGAGATAGGAATTAGCAAAGCTAAGAGGTCACTTGTGTGAGTTGTTTATAGGCTCCAAACACCACTAAATCTCGGACAGAGTTTACAAGAAGAAATAATGGGGGCTTGTAAAAAGTGTACTACAATAATCATAGAGGATTTTAATCTTCATAGAGATTGGATGGATCAGATTGTCAAATGTTGAATGGAAGATGAGTTTATAGAATGTGTTCAAGACAATTTCTTGGAGAAGCATGTTATTATAGTGCCCAACACAAAATAGGCTATTTTAGGCCTGGTGGTGTGCAATGAGACAGGATTAATAAACAACCTCATAGTAAAGAGGGATATGGTCCCCGGAAGGGTAAGGGGTTTCAGTTCAGTTGGACAACATGGTCGGTGCAGGCTTGGAGGGCCAAAGGGCCTGTTCCTGTGCTGTAATTTTCTTTGTTCTTTGTTCTAAAGCTGCCTCTAGATAGATACATGATATGATAGAATTTGGTCTTTGCTGTGAAAGTGAGAAGTCTGGGTCAAGTTTATGTCTTAAATTTAAATGAAGTCAATTAAAAGACCCACGTAAAACCCATAAAACTCGGTGCCATCAGGTCTCAGTCAACATAAACAACTTCCAATATTTGGTCAACACAGGAAGATTCAGATTACAGTTCCCAGGTCAGGCCATGGCTCACAGCAACTTTACGCTCTGCATCTGTTTTTAATTATAAGTTGACCAAAAATCCCCAGCATGCTTAACTCTTAGTTACACAATTTATTTTTAAAGCCAATATTGCCATTATTGTTGTTAAAATCATTGTTTATAGAATTATAGAATCATGCAGAGCAGAAGAGGCTCTTTGGCCCATTGCATCCGCACTAACACATTAGAAACACCTAAACTCCCAGCTAATTCCACCAACCAGCACTTGGCCCAGAGCCCTGAACGTTATGATGTGCCAACTGCTCATCCAGATACTTTTTAAAGGATGTGAGGCAACCCGCCTCTGCCACCCTCCCAGGCAGCGCGTTCCAGACCGTCACCACCCTCTGGGTAAAGAGTTTTTCCTCACATCCCCCCTAAACCTCCTGCCCCTCATCTTGAACCTATGTCCCCTCGTGACTGACCCTCCAACTAAGGGAAACAGCTGCTCCTTATCCACTCTGTTCATGTCTCTCATAATCTTGTACACCTCGATCAGGTCGCCCCCTCAGTCTTCTCTGTTCCAACGAAAACAACCCAACCCGAGCAAACCTCTCTTCATAGAAACATAGAAGAACTACAGCACAAAACAGGCCCTTCGGCCCCACAAGTTGTGCCGAACATATCCCTACCTTTTAGGCCTACCTATAACCCTCCATCCTATTAAGTCCCATGTACTCATCCAGGAGTCTCTTAAAAGACCCTATTGAGTTTGCCTCCACCACCACTGACGGCAGCCGATTCCACTCGCCCACCACCCTCTGTGTGAAAAACTTCCCCCTAACATTTCCCCTGTACCTACCCCCCAGCACCTTAAACCTGTGTCCTCTCGTAGCAGCCATTTCCACCCTGGGAAAGAGCCTCTGAGTGTCCACCTGATCTATGCCTCTCAACATCTTATACACCTCTATTAGGTCTCCTCTCATCCTACGTCTCTCCAAGGAGAACTTAAATAACTTAAATGTTCCATCCCAGGCAGGGTCCTGGTATTGTAGTCTTTCTCTGTTAACACCTCTACTAGCTTATGCCGGTGCCAGCCTAGCTGACATGTCTCTGATGCTTAATGCCTTTGCATTGCCAGTGCCTAGGTGCAGATGTTCTTTCTACAATTTCACTTCCATCATGTAGAGGGTTTTTCTGTGAGACTGAATTGCTAAACACAGAAACTCGCGAAACAAATGTCCTGTTCCAAGACGTGTTTTTATTGACCAATAGATCGAATGGGAGAATTATATGGCTCAGCACCCCACTAGGAGGCTCTGGCAAACCCAATACCACTCTGAAAATACAATGCCTCCGTAAGGCCAATTATACATTTCTCATAATCTTATCTCCCACCTTCCTGGTGGGCATAATCCAGTAAACATTAATACAAATCAGTCAATAATCATCCCTGTCACCAACTCCAGGCCAATAACAACTTACATCCTGACCTCATGGGATATTGCTTGTCCTTAATATTGGATGTTACCGCCCTTGGTTGCCCAGCAACACAGCAAAGGTTAAAGTTAATATTCTCACAGATTCACATTCACGTCGCTATAAGCCAGACCCTGAGAAAGTGTTCACGTCCGGCTGCACCTGTGCTTTCAGCTTTGTCTCGCTCTTATTCATTGAGCTGGTCTTGGAAGCCATTTTGTTCCTGACATCTTCTGATAAAAATGTCCACATTCAACAGGCAATGTGGTTCACTTCTGAGTGTCTCATCCCATCAGACCTTGCTGTACCTTGCCATTGGCTGAAGTTTTACAAAATAAATTCTAAGAAATAGCTTTAGAAATCCAAAATACATGTTTAAATGAGAAATACTTGTTATTTAATCAAACTGCCTTTTACACTGACAGTCTCTTATCAATACATTCTTTAGTCTAAGATCATTCATTCGGTGTCAGTGTTGTGTTAGTGTTTTAAACCCATGATTATATATGTTTTCATTAGCTTAATTTGATCCCCTGCAACATATTCTTATTCATATATCAGGCTGTGCTGCATTCACCTTGTCAGAACGCATCAGGATCCTTTTGCCACACTGCAACCACGAGTCTCACACCTGCTCACCTCTTCGGCAATCTCCATCCAGACTTAGAACATAGAACATAGAACATAGAACATTACAGCGCAGAACAGGCCCTTCGGCCCACGATGTTGCACCGACCAGTTAAAAAAAAAACTGTGACCCTCCAACCTAAACCAATTTCTTTTCGTCCATGAACCTATCTACGGATCTCTTAAACGCCCCCAAACTAGGCGCATTTACTACTGATGCTGGCAGGGCATTCCAATCCCTCACCACCCTCTGGGTAAAGAACCTACCCCTGACATCGGTTCTATAACTACCCCCCCTCAATTTAAAGCCATGCCCCCTCGTGCTGGATTTCTCCATCAGAGGAAAAAGGCTATCACTATCCACCCTATCTAAACCTCTAATCATCTTATATGTTTCAATAAGATCCCCTCTTAGCCGCCGCCTTTCCAGCGAAAACAATCCCAAATCCCTCAGCCTCTCCTCATAGGATCTCCCCTCCATACCAGGCAACATCCTGGTAAACCTCCTCTGCACCCTCTCCAAAGCCTCCACATCCTTCCTGTAATGTGGGGACCAGAACTGCACACAGTACTCCAAGTGCGGCCGCACCAGAGTTGTGTACAGTTGCAACATAACGCTACGACTCCTAAATTCAATCCCCCTACCAATAAACGCCAAGACACCATATGCCTTCTTAACAACCTTATCTACTTGATTCCCAACTTTCAGGGATCTATGCACACATACACCTAGATCCCTCTGCTCCTCCACACTATTCAAAGTCCTCCCGTTAGCCCTATACTCAACACATCTGTTATTCCTACCAAAGTGAATTACCTCACACTTCTCCGCATTAAACTCCATCCGCCACCTCTCGGCCCAACTTTGCAACCTGTCTAAGTCTTCCTGCAAACTACGACACCCTTCCTCACTGTCTACCACATCACCGACTTTGGTGTCATCAGCAAATTTGCTAATCCACCCAACTATACCCTCATCCAGATCATTAATAAATATTACAAACAGCAGTGGCCCCAAAACAGATCCCTGAGGTACACCACTTGTAACCGCACTCCATGATGAATATTTGCTTAGATATCATAGAAATCATAGAAACCCTGCAGTGCAGAAGGAGGCCATTCGGCCCATCGAGTCTGCACCGACCACAATCCCACCCAGGCCCTACCCCCACATATTTACCCGCTAATCCCTCTAACCTACCAGGACTCTAAGGGGCAATTTTTAACCTGGCCAATCAACCTAACCCGCACATCTTTGGATAGATGGGGTCATCTTCTCCTTCTATCCTGAGGGAACAGGACCTCCCTCCGAGTCTGAGCAGCTGGGAGAAGCACCTGCAGGGAGGCATTAGTAATTGAGCAGCAAGCCTTGATCTGCTTTCTGTCATTTCAGCCCTTCATTTGCTGCTCCCGCCAGAGCTGCCATGTTTGGAAGTGCTATTGGCTACCTTTGAAAATGGCTCCAGCATTGCCTGAACCAGGACTTGCCCCGCCCATGCCACCTGAGTGGACAGCTCCCCCTACCTGCCAGCTCTGATAATATCATCTTCATAACTCTGTCTATCCTGCCCACATGGGCACACCGCCCATTTCCAATCCCAATGTTGGGACTTCAGAGCTTCTGGTAAAATCACAACCCATAAAATATTTTCAACTTCACCACAAACTTCATCCCCGAGCGACTGACTATCCCATGTCCCTCCTGAGCCACTCCAAGTAAGGACAAGAGGATCCTGTGCTTTTGTCTTGTCCCATCATCCCTTTTGCCATTTAATCACTCCATTTTGTCCTTTTTGTTTCCTCCCCAGCCACCCACCACTCTCAATTCACTGCCATTTCCCAGTGCTAATGAAAGCTCACACTTTAACTCTGTCTCTTTCACAAATATTTGCCTAACCTGCTGAGCATTTCCAGTAAAAATCAATTCAATTAAATGTTGTCCAACTCGAGTCAGCCTCTATGCAGGGATTTGCCTGAAGTAACTGTTTAAGGCGACATGATGGCACAGTGGTTAGCACTGCTGTCTCATAGCGCCAGGGACCCGGGTTCAATTCCGGCCTTGGGTAACTGTCTGTGTGGAGTTTGCACATTCTCCCCGTGTCTGCGTGGGTTTCCTCCGGGTGCTCCGATTTCCTCCCACAGTCCAAAGATGTGTGGGTTAGATTGATTGGCCATGCTAAATTGCCCCTTATTGTCAGGGAGATTAGCAGGGTAAATATGTGGGGTTACGAGGATAGGGATGGGTGGGATTGTTGTCAGTGTAGTTTGATGGGCTGAATGGCCTCCTTCTGTACTGTAGAGATTCTAAGTTAAGTTAAATAAACACAAGTTTGATTTTTGAATGTCTCATAGTTACCATTAATAATGACATTCTTTAAAACACTGGGGATTTACCCTAATTCCTTATTTTTTCCTTTCTGATCCCCAGTCTGTGCAAAAATGATCTCACAGATTCTTGTGCTGAGGATCTTGCCTCCGCTCTCAGTACAAACCGCTCACTGAGGAAACTGAACCTGGTAACAAATCTCTTCACAGACCAAGCTGTCCCTGCTCTCCACCGCACCATACTGACCTGCAGGAGTCTTATGTGGATAAAGTGAGTGTTTGTGTTAATTTTTGGTTTAAAAATTTAAATATAAATTGGATTTTAAAATATAAATTGGCCTAAATCTAACTTGGAGCAGGAGTAGGCCATCTGGCCCCTCGAGCCTGCTCCGCCATTCAATAAGATCATGGCTGATCTTTTCATGGACTCAGCTCCACTTACCCGCCCGCTCACCATAACCCTTAATTCCTTTATTGTTCAAAGATTTATCTATCCTTGCCTTAAAAACATTCAATGAGGGTAGCCTCAACTGCTTTACTGGGCAGGGAATTCCACAGATTCACAACCCTTTGTGTGAAGAAGTTCCCCTCAACTCAGTCCTAAATCTGCTTCCACTTATTTTGAGGCTATGCCCCTTCGTCCTAGTTTCACCCGCCAGTGGAAACAACTTCCCTGCTTCTATCTTATCTATTCCCTTCATAATCTTATATGTTTCTATAAGATCTCCCCTCATTCTTTTGAATTCCAATGAGTATAGCCCCAACTCAGTCTCTCCTCATTAGCCAACCCTCTCAACTCCGGAATCAACCTAGTGAATCTCCTCTGCACCCCCTCCAGTGCCAGTATATCCTTTCTCAAGTAAGGAGACCAAAACTGTGCACAGTACTCCAGGTGTGGCCTCACCAGCACCTTATACAGCTGCAACATAACCTCGCTGTTTTTAAACTCCATCCCTCTAGCAATAAAGAACAAAATTTCATTTGCCTTCTTAATTACCTGCAAACCAACTCCTTGAGATTCCTGCACAAGGACACCCAGGTCCCTCTGCACAGCAGCATGCTGCAATTTTTTACCATCTAAATAATAGTCCATTTTGCTGTTATTCCTACCAAAATGGATGATCTCACATTTACCAACATTGTACTCCATCTGCCAGACCCTCGCCCACTCACTTAGACTATGTATATCCCTTTGCAGACTTTCAGCATCCTCTGCATACTTTGCTCTGCCACACATCTTAGTGTCAAATGCGAATTTTGACACACTACACTTGGTCCCCAACTCCAAATCATCTATGTAAATCGTAAACAATTGTGGTCCCAACACTGATCCCTGAGGCACACCACTAGTCACTGATCGCCAACCAGAAAAACACCCATTTACCCCCACTCTTTGCTTTCTGTTAGTTAACCAATCCTCTATCCATGCTAATACATTACCCGTAACACTGTACACCTTTATCTTATGTAGCAGTCTTTGGTGCGGCACTTTTCAAAAGCCTTCTGGAAATCCAGATACACCACATCCACAGGTTCCCCATTGTCCACTGCACATGTAATGTTCTCAAAGAATTCCACCAAATTAGTCAAACATGACCTTCCCTTCATGAACCCATGCTGCGTCTTACCAATGGGACAATTTGTGTGCAGATGTCTCGCTATTTCTTCCTTGATGATAGATTCAAGAATTATTTGTCCAAAATCCGAAGATGTGCGGGTTAGGTTGATTGGCCGTGCTAAAATTTCCCCTTAGTGTCCTGAGATGCGTAGGTTAGAGGGATTAGCGGGTAAATATGTAGGGATATGGGGGTAGGGCCTGGGTGGGATTGTGGTCGGTACAGACTCGGTGGGTCAAATGGCCTCTTTCTGCTCTGTAGGGTTTCTATGATTCTATGGTTTTCCCTACTACAGAAGTTAAGCTAACCGGCCTATAGTTACCTGCCTTTTGTCTACCTCCTTTTTTTAAACAGTGGGGTCACATTTGCTGTTTTCCAATCTGCGGGAACCACCCCAGAGTCCAGCGAATTTTGGTAAATTACCACTAATTAATAGTTTCTTTGTTCTTTCTAGTGCATTTGCTATTTCTCCCGCCATCTCTTTTAGTACCCTGGGATGCATTCCATCAGGACCAGGAGACTTGTCTACCTTTAGCCCCATTAACTTGCCCAACATTACCTCTTTCGTGATAATGATAGTTTCTAGGTCCTCACCTGCCATAGCCTTCCTGTCATCAATTTTTGACATGTTATTTGTGTCTTCAACTGTGAAGACTGACACAAAATACCTGTTCAATGCCTCAGCCATTTTCTCATTTCCAGTTATTACATCCCCCTTCTCATCCTCTAAAGGACAATGTTTACTTCAGCCACTCTTTTTCATTTTATATATTTGTAGAAACTTTTGCTATTTGTTTTTATATTCTGAGCTAGTTTATTCTCAAAATACATCTTACTTTTCTTTATAGCTTTTTTCGTGGCTTTTTGCTGATATTTAAATATTTCCCAATCCTTTAGGTTCCCACTAATCTTTGCCACTTTGTATGCATTTTCTTTCAATTTGATACCCTCCTTTATTTCCTTAGATATCCATGGCTGATTATCTCTCTTTCTACAGTCCTTCCTTATCACTGGTATATACTTTTGCTGACCACTGTGAAAGATTGCTTTGAAAGTTCTCCACTGTTCCTCAATTGTCCCACCATAATGTTTTTGCTCCCAGTCTACCTTAGCCAACTCCTCCCTCATCCCTTCGTAGTTTCCTTTGTTTAAGCACAAGACACTGGTATTGGATTTTACCTTCTCACGCTCCATCTAGTCACTGATCGCCAACCAGAAATTCAACCACACTGTGATTGCTTCTTCCAAGAGGATCCCTGACTGCAAGATCATTAATTATTCCCATCTCATTACACAGGACCAGATCTAGGACAGCTTGCTCCCTTGTCGGTTCCATTACATACTGTTCAAGAAGCTATCACGGATACATTCTATGAACTCCTCCTCAAGGCTGCCTTGACCGACCTGGTTTGACCAATTGATATGTAGTTTAAAATCCCCCATGATAATTGCTGTACCATTTTTACATGCATCAGTTATTTCTTTGTTTATTTCTTGCCCCACCATGATGTCATTATTTGATGGCCTATAGACCATGCCTATCAGTGACTTTTTCCCCTAACTATTTCTAATTTCCTCCCAAATGGATTCAACCTTTTTTTCCATAGAACCTATATCATCTCTCACTACCGCCCTGATATCATCCTTAAATATCAGAGCTACACCACCTCCCTTACCTTCCTGTCGGTCCCTCCGAACAGTTTGATACTCCTGGATATTCAACTCCCAGTCGTGACCATCCTGCAACCATGTCTCTGTAATGGCCACCAAATCATACTCGTTCACAATGATTTGTGCTGTCAACTCATTTACCTTGTTTCGAATGCTATGAGCATTCAGATAAAGTGCCTTTATGCTAGTTTTTATACCTTCTTTTTGAATTCTAATACTTCCATTAATAACATCTCCTGAGTTCTCCTTCCTTTTAACTTTTTTCCTGATTTTTGATGTAGTTGGAACATTCTCCCCACATTTTGTCCTTGCTCCCTCCTTCTCGGACTCCTTACATAGGTTCCCATCCCCCGGCATATTAGTTTAAACCCTCCCCAACCGCTCTAGCAAACACTCCCCCTCGGACATCAGTCCCAGTCCTGCCCAGGGGTAACCCGTCCAATTTGTACAGGTCCCACCTCCCCCAGAACCAGTCCCAATGCCCCAGGAATCTGAAACCCTCCCCCTGACACTTATTTATCCGATATATCCTCTCATTTCTACTCTGACTGGCACGTGGCACCGGTAGTAATCCTGAGATCACTACCTTTGAGGTCCAATTTCTGAACTTTCTCCCTAGCTCCCTGTATTCTGCTTTTAGGACCTCATCCCTTTTTTTACCTATGCTGTTTGTACCAATGTGTACTGCAACCACTGGCTGTTCGCTCTCCCCCTTCCGAATGTCCTCCAGCCGCTCCGAGACATCCTTGACCCGAGCACCAGGGAGGCAACATACCATCCTGGAGTCTCGTTTGCGGCCACAGAAACGCCTGTCTATCCCCCTTACAATTGAATCCCCTATAACTATTGCACTGGTACACTTTTTACCCCTCTCCTCTGCAGCAGAACCAACCATAGTGCAACGAGTTTGGCTGCTGCTGCTTTCCCCAGAGAGGTCATTCCCCTGAACAGTATCCAAAGCGGTATATCTGTTTTGCAGGGGAAGGGCCACAGGAGATTCCTGCACTACCTGCCCATCTCTCTTGCTCTGTCTGGTGGTCACCCATTCCCTGCGGAGTCTGAGCCCGTGCTGTGACCACCTCTCTATGCGCGCTATCCACGATACTCTCTGACTCGCGGATGCTCCACAGTGTCTCCAGCTCTGAAACTCGAGCTTCCAGGAGCTGTAGCTGGAGACACTTCCTGTACACATGCTGACCCGGGGGACTGGAACTGTCCCCAGCCTGCCACATGGAGCAAGAGGAGCAAACCACGGCTTGGAGCTCTCCTGTCATGTCTTACCCCTTTAAATTAAACTTTTGAAAGATGTTTTGTTTCAGATTATATCCAATTTTCTAGGGCCCTTTTTTCCTGCTCCTTGTTACTACCGAATAAAACCTTTTCAAACTATAAACCACAGAAATTACCCAGAAACACTATAGTAGTGTACAACAACAACAACAACAACTACAATGTCAAGAGCAAAAAGAAAAAATAACACTTACTTACCAATCAGCACTCTCGCTTGTAGCCACTGCTGCCTCTTTCACCCAACTCCCTGTGTTCATCCAACTCCGAAAGCACTCCTCTCAGTCAGGCAGCACTCACGGTGCAGTCAGGGCAGCACTCTGAGGCCTCTGTTTTTATAGGCACAACTTACAAAGCCCTGGAACTGGTTTTAACTAGTGGTACAAACAACCAGCCAAGTTCAGTTGAGAACTGACTCAGCTGATTCCTGTTGCAGAATGCACTTATTTGGAAAGCTTTTAACTTCCCAAATAAGAACTAATTTAGCTCACCCTGAAAGCAAGTTTAATGACTGCTTACCTCCTTTTAACTCCGTTTTCATCCAACTCCGAAAGCACTCCTCTTAGTCAAACAGTACTCACCGTGCACTCAAAACAGCACTCTGAGGTCTCTGTTTTCATAGGCACAATGATGGATTGAGCTTCATTAAGAAGGAAATGGTAAGTGGTTTGCTGTTGTACGTGAAGATTCTCCTAACCTGAAACTACTGCATATTTCTCCAGAGGTGTTCAGCACAGTGACCCTGGGGAGCTCCATTGGAGCAGAGTAGAGTTGGGGAAGAGAGAGCACACACCCCAATTTACAGCATTAGCTGCAATTGACTGGATTAATCAAATTGGCAAAGGTAGCCTCGAGGGAGATTTCATAGAGTGTATGAGGGATTGTTTCTCAGAGCAACATGTTATGGAACAAATCAGAGAGCAGACTATTTTAGATTCAGCATTATGTAATGAAGAAGGGTTGATAAATAGTCTTGTTGTCAAAGATCCTCTTGGAAAGAGTGATCCCAGCATGCTAGAATTTCAGATTCCGATTGAGCGAGAGAAGACAGAGAACCAAACTAGAATTTGAGTTGGGCAGAGGTAATTATACAGGCCTGAGGAAAGAGTTGGCCCAAGTAAACCAATATTTTGCCTCTATGTTCATGGTAGAGAATAATGAAGATTTTCCAAAAACTGTCGTTGATGCAGAGGAACTTGGTGCAATAACCATCCCTAGGGATTGAATAAACTAATGGGATTAAAGGCAGATAATCTCCAGGACCTGATGGCCTGCACCCTAGGGAAGTGGAGGTGGCAGCAGAGATAGTGGATGCATTAAGTTGTGATATTTCAAAATTCCTTGCTCACTGGTAAGGTCCCGGTGGATTGGAAACACGCTAATGTGACGCCCCTATTCAAAAAGGGAGAGAGGAAAAAAGTAGGAAACTGTAGGCCGGTTAGCTTGGTCTCTGTGGTGGGGAAGTTGATGGACTCAATCATTAAGGAGGAAATGAATGAGCATTTGGAAATACAAAGCTCAATCCACCAGTGTCAGCGTGGCTTTACGAAGGGAAAGTCATTCTTGACAAAGTTGCTTGAATTCTTTGAAGACATAACCAGCAAAGTGGATCGAGGGGAGCCTATGAATGTGGTATATCTGGGCTTCCAGTAGGTGTTTGACAAGGTGCCGCATAAAAGACTAATTTAACACTGAGATGAGGAGGAACTACTTCTCGCAGAGGAATTTGTGGAATTCGCTGCACCATAGTGCGGTGGAGGCTGAATCGTTGAATAGTTTCAAAGAGGAGATAGATACATTTCAAATAAAAAAAGAGATAAGGGGGCATGGGGAAGAGGTGGGGGGCTGGATTTGAGACTGGGGAGAGATCAGCCATGATCTGATTGAGCCTGCTCTGCCGTTCAAAGGGCTGAATTTGCCTCCTTCTGCTTCTAATTCCTATGTTCCTATAAGGTCAGGTTTAAGTTCAACCTTTTAGTTCATTTTAGTTAATGGTGGAGTGAAAGGATAGGTTTGTAGGCGAATGAATGGTTAGTCAGGGACCTGAGGACAGGTTGGGGAAATAGTCTTTGTTGTTGGGGGAGTGGTCGGGTGGTAGTCATGTTGAGTTGAGGGGATTAGTCAGGGTTTGGATGGTAGTTCGGGGCAGGTCATGTGGTTGGGGTCCAGTCAGATCTGGTTGAGTGGTGAGGGATTGGTGTTGGTTGGCAGAGTTGGAGAAGGTAGTGGGGTTGGGTTGAGTTGGGAGTAATGAGGTTAGGTCAGAGGTTGTTAGGTCACAGGTCAGGAGAGGTTGGGTTGAGTGTGGTCAAGTTGGGAGGATTTGTTACGTTTGTTCAAGGGGGTAGTTGGTGGGGAGGTAGTCGGGTTGGTGTGGTGGTTGGGGGACATTTTGACATGAATCGGGGTGCCAGTAATATTGTGGAAGGCGCAGTATGGTGGTCTTTGTGGGGTGACTGGGGGACTCAGTTTTGGAGTTAACCAGGTAATAGACCAGGCTGTGCTTTCTAACATTACCTGAGTAACTATCAGTTAAGTCGTGTGGATCTATCTGAAGTCTCCAACTCTAATTCAGAGTCAGAGACACAGGGTCCCGGGCAGCAAGGGAGTTCCCAATGGAAATATAAACCTACGGGGCAATTCCCACGTAGGCCCATGTGTCAGGCTCTGATGTTTATCTTCAGCCGTATGTCTGTACTCTTGACAATCCAGCGACCAGAAGATTTGTCCCGTTAACTCCATTCTCCTGTTATTTACACTGTTGTTCAATCTATTTATTTCCTGTTTCATCTTTAATTTGTTTCAGCCTGAAGTCCAATCAGTTCAGTCCAAATGGAGAGAGACAATTGGAGTCACTGCAAGAATCCAGACCGGGACTGACTGTGGCGGTGTGAATATTGTAATTTATAATCATTTCTGCTTTCTTTCTATGAACATTTGTGTCTGGTTTCCTGTCCCTCCCCTTTAAGCGGCCGCACTCCTATTGAAATCCTATTGGCCGTTTCCCAGTTTCCAGCTGGAGCTGAGTGAGTGTCATCTCTCGTTGTGACGTCAGAGGCCCAGCAACAGGGTCACATGACTCGGCCGCCCGGACCCACAGCCCAGCTCCTGCAGGATTTCGGGCTGAATGCTCCCCAATGGGGCACTGGGCAGAAGGAAGGAGCCAGGGTGGGGGATCAGTCTGGGCTGCAGTGGGACACTGACAATTACACTCAGTATTCCTGGGTTTGAGGGTAAAGTACCAGGGTTCCTGCTCCGTATCCGTGCCCAGTGACTCTGCTGGGAAGTGAACCTGTGTGGAGTCAGGATGGGGTTAGGGTCTGTTAATAGAGTCATATGTTCAGCTGGAATAGATCCTACCATCCAATAGGGACAAACACCCACTGCATGGGGTGACCCAGGGAGAATATCTTGTTGGGAAGGTTCCTGCAGATTGTGTAACTGGGGAATTGGACTGAAAGTGCCAGTGATTTTCTGCCTTCCCTCAGTAAGAAAACAATCTGCCCTATTGACATTGCTGCCATTTACCCATTGAAGAGTGAGCTTCTAAACAGCTGGAATGACACATGGGCCTGGGGTGTGTCAAATGAAGAAGTTGACCTGACCTGGTAAACTCTGTTGCATTGATTCTAGTTTCCAGGTACTGATGGGCCTGCTGTACGTTACATCATTTCGTGTTCTATTTTACATTTCCCATCATATGTGGTTTGTTTATTCTACTCTCACTTTGCGATAATAAATGGTGAAGTTTCACTGTATTCATCAAACTTCAAATATCAGCAAAACAGGAACCAACATACACCTACTGCTCACACAGAAAGATGGCCTGGTGTTAGATACCACCTGGAGCCACAGACTGACAGATCAAAGGATAGAGGGATTAGACGCCATGATTTAATGTAAGAGTCACAACTCAAAGGTCAAATTAATCACAGTACAGTAAAGAGGAATTGATACGATATTGTGGAAAGAACAGTGAACAGAAAGATAAAAATATTCTAACAGTTTTCACATATTTTGCGATGCTGGAACCCAATTAGTGGTCCTGACTCTCAAATTACAATGGAATAAATGACCATTTAATGGAGTAGATTTCAACTCTCAGGGAGGGGAGTGTATTGATTATATTGCTGGACTAACAATCCAGAGATTATGGTAATAACCCAGAGAACATGAGTTTAGGTGGTTTCCTCCGGATGCTCTGGTTTCCTCCCACAGTCCAAAGATGTGAAGCCAAAAGAGAAAATGCTGGAAAATCTCAGCAGGTCTGGCAGCATCTGTAAGGAGAGAAAAGAGCTGACGTTTCAAGTCCAGGTGACCCTTTGTCAAAGCTGTCAAAGCTTGCCAAAGATGTGAAGGTTAGGTGGATTGGCTATGCTAAATTTCTCCTTGGTGTTCAAAGATGTATAGGTTGGGGGATTAGCAGGGTAAATGCGTGGGGTTATGGGGATAAGGTGGGGGTGGACCTGGGTAAGATGCTGTGTCAGAGAGTTGGTGTAGACTCGGTGGACTGAATGGCCTCCTTCTGCACTGTAGCGATTCTATGATTCTGTGACAGTTTGAGAATTTTAATCCAGTTTAATGGAAAGTGGATTTTAAAAAGAAATTATTGTCAATGATCATTAATCTGTCTGAGATTTTGGAAAGGAAATGTGCCGTCCTTTTCTGGTGTGTTCTGTATCTGACTCCAGACCCTCTCCAATGTGATTGACTGTTATGTTAGCTGCTTCTGAAGTGTCCGAGTATTTCGCTTAGTTTTATCGAACAGTCACATCAACAATTCAAGAAGACAGCCCAACAGCAACATCTCAGGGTAATTTGAGCCGACGATTACTGGGCGGCACGGTAGCACAGTGGTTAGCACTGCTGCTTCACAGCTCCAGGGACCTGGGTTCGATTCCTGGCTTGGGTCACTGTCTGTGTGGAGTTTGCACATTCTCCACGTGTCTGCGTGGGTTTCCTCCCACAGTCCAAAGATGTGCAGGTTAGGTTGATTGGCCATGCTAAAATTGCCCCTTAGTGTCCTGGGATGCGTAGGTTAGAGGGATTAGTGGGTAAATATGTAGGGATATGGGGGTAGGGCCTGGGTGGGATTGTGGTCGGTGCAGACTCGATGGGCCAAATGGCCTCTTTCTGTACTGTAGGGTTTCTAAGATTCTAAGATTCTAGTGACTTTAACAGTGAAATCCACAGCTGGGAAATGGATGGGGAAGAAACATGTCATTCCGGTGTAAGACTGGTGTTTCAAATGTTTGGAATGGAAATTGAAAGGTTTCAGTAAGGCTGCTGATTTCTAATATCAGTTTCTCACTAGATCAACGAATTGAAGGAAAAATGTCTCTGCAGACACTGGGGAACTCTCCATATTTTCTTGTATGAGAGCAGTTGGGATCTGTTGCATCCACTTGAACACAGTAAGAAGTTTAACAACACCAGGTTAAAGTCCAACAGGTTTATTTGGTAGCAAAAGCCACACGTGTGGCTTTTGAATCTTTTCATCCAGAGGGTAGTGAGTGTTTGGAACTCACTAGCTGAACCATAGAATCACTAGAGTGCAGAAGGAGGCCATTCAGCCCATCGAGTTTGACTCTTTTTAGATAGTGATGCACTTTAGATAGTGATGCACTATCAATTATGCGAGGACTAGAGAGTACGCGAAAACAAACAGGCTTTTATTCACAAAAGAAAGACTTGGAGCACAGCCATGCTGATGAACTGGTCCGGCGACTGAGCAGGGGGGGTGGGAGCAGTCACCTTTATACCCGGGGGGGGCAGGAGTCTCAGGCAGGGCCGGCAGGGGCGTGTCCAGGCATGTCACACACACACAGGCAATAACTTTACAGTGGTTTACCACATTCACCCCCTGCTTTTAAAAAGAGTCCGTGTGGCTTTTGCTACCAAATAAACCTGTTGGACTTTAACCTGGTGTTGTTAAACTTCTTACTGTGTTTACCCCAGTCCAACGCCGGCATCTCCACATCATGTCCACTTGAACAGACAGAGGGCGCCATAGATTGACATCTGATTGGTGAAAGCCACAGGCAATGGAAAAGAGAATTTGGCCGAGTACAAAAAACACGGCCTATTATTCCCCAAAATCCCAAGATAAACTGATCTACTAATCAACAGTGTCGGGTAGAGAGAATACTAAATGGATTAATTAGATTCCTAAATAATTGATACTAAATGAGTCTCCCTACTCTGCAGTAATCTCAAACAATGATCTCAACTCTAATTTGATAATCAGTGATCGAGGGAACGCTTTCTGATGGTGACAGACTGAACAGACAACCTGTCTTATTCATTATTTTCTTTATTCATTCATGGGATCCGAGCCGTGCTTGGGTAAGATGCTCTTCTGGAGAGCCGGTGCAAACTCGATGGGCTGAATGGCCTCCTTCTGCACTCTAGTGATTCTATGGTTCAGCTAGTGAGTTCCAAACACTCACTACCCTCTGGATGAAAAGATTCATCCTCTTCTTCCCCTAATGTAGCTACGTGAGCCAACAAACGCAAGTTTCGTAGTCAAGGTAGCCAGGGGAACAGTAAAGGGAGAGAGATATATGAGGAAGGATATATTGGCATTGGAGGGAGTGCAGAGAAGGTTCACCAGGTTGATACCGGAGATGAGGGGTTTGGATTATGAGGAGAGGCTGAGGAGATTGGGTTTGTACTCGTTGGAGTTTAGAAGGATGAGGGGGGATCTTATGGAGACTTATAAGATAATGCGGGGGCTGGATAGGGTGGAGGCGGAGAGATTCTTTCCACTTAGTAAGGAAGTTAAAACTAGAGGACACAGCCTCAAAATAAAGGGGGGTCGGTTTAAGACAGAGTTGAGGAGGAACTTCTTCTCCCAGAGGGTGGTGAATCTCTGGAATTCTCTGCCCACTGAGGTGGTGGAGGCTACCTCGCTGAATATGTTTAAAGCGCGGATAGATGGATTCCTGATCGGTAAGGGAATTAAGGGTTATGGGGATCAGGCGGGTAAGTGGTACTGATCCACGTCAGATCAGCCATGATCTTATTGAATGGCGGGGCAGGCTCGAGGGGCTAGATGGCCTACTCCTGCTCCTATTTCTTATGTTCTTATGTTCTTATAGAAGACCTCTGGTTTAAACTGCATTTATTTCAATGCACTTGAAGCTTAACAGGTAAGATGGATGAGCTCAGAGCGTAGATTGGCTCTGGGAACGGGGATATTATCACCACGACAGAAACATGGCTGAGAGAAGGGCAGGACTGGCAGCTCAATGTTCCAGGATACCGATGCTACAGGCGTGACAGAGATACAGGTAGCGAGGAGGGGGAATTGCCGTTTTGATAAGGGGGGGCATAACAACAGTCCTTAAGAGAGGTTATTCTTGGGGGTTCATCAAATGGATAGAACTTAGAAACAAGAAAGGAATGATCACTCCGATGGGACTATATTATAGACTCCCCAATAGCCGGCAGGAACTCGAGCAGCAGATGTGTAGAGAGATTGTAGATAGTGATGCACTATTAATTATGCGAGGACTAGAGAGTACGCAAAAACAAACAGGCTTTTATTCACAAAAGAAAGACTTGGAGCACAGCCATGCTGACGAACTGGTCCGGCGACTGAGCAGGGGGGGTGGGAGCAGTCACCTTTATACCCGGGGGGGGGGGCCGGCAGGGGCGTGTCCAAGCATGTCACACACACACAGGCAATAACTTTACAGTGGTTTACCACATTCACCCCCTGCTTTTAAAAAGAGTCCAGCGGGGGTGAGGCGGGTGGAACAATATTTACAAATTCAGTCTCTCTGGGGGCTTGATCTGCCGCTGCGACCGCCGTAGTGCCGGTTGTGGTGTCGGTTCCAGTGGCCGCGGTGTTGGTTCAGGCGCCAGGCCGTAGCCACTCGAGTCGTTTGTGGTCTCTTTTGGTTGTCGAGTGCGTGGTGGCAGCTCCTGGGGCTCGGGCGAGTCGTCTGTAGTCCCTTCCAGTTGTCGGGTGCGTGGTGGCAGCTCCTGGGGCTCAGGCGTGCTGTATACGGAGGTTGGGGGTGTGGGGTTGTGGGTCGTAGTGGTCCCTGGGGCACCGGCGGGTGCCAGGTCTCGAATAGAGACCGTGTCCTCCCGCCCGTCGGGGTACGCCACAGAGGCGTATTGGGGGTTGGCGTGGAGGAGCTGGACCCTTTCGACCAGGGGGTCCGACTTATGGGTCCTCACGTGCTTCCGGAGCAGGACAGGGCCTGGGGATGTCAGCCATGTCAGTAGTGAGGTCCCTGAGGAGGACTTCCTGGGGAAAACAAACATTCTTTCATGAGGGGTAGCATTGGTAGCTGTGCAAAGGAGTGATCTAATTGAGTGTAGTGCATCAGGGAGGACCTCTTGCCAGCGGGTGACTGGAAAACCTTTAGACCTCAGAGCTAGTAAAACGGCCTTCCAGACTGTCGCGTTCTCCCTCTCTACCTGTCCGTTCCCCCTGGGGTTGTAGCTGGTCCTACTCGAGGCTATGCCTTTGGAGAGCAGGTACTGTCGCAGCTCATCACTCATAAAGGATGCCCGGTCGCTATGGATATAGCTAGGGAAACCGAACAGGGTGAAGAGGCTGTGCAGGGCCCTGACGACCGTGGCCGAGGTCATATCCGGGCATGGAATAGCGAAAGGGAAATGTGAATACTCGACAATGACGTTGAGGAAGTATATGTTGCGGTCAGAAGAGGGGAGGGGGCCTTTGAAGTTGACTCTTAGGCGCTCGAAAGGGCGGGTGGCCTTTATGAGGTGTGCTCTGTCTGGCCGATAGAACTGCGGTTTGCACTCTGCGCAGACCTGGCAGTGTCTGGTTATAGACCTGACCTCCTCAATGGAGTAGGGCAGGTTACGGGCTTTAATGAAGTGAAAGAACCTGGTGACTCCTGGGTGGCAGAGGTCGTTGTGGAGAGTCTGCAATTGGTCTCTTTGTGCGCTGGCACATATTCCCCGGGACAGGGCGTCTGGGGGCTCATTGAGCTTCCCGGGCCGGTATAAGATGTCATAATTGTAGGTGGAAAGCTCGATTCTCCACCTCAAAGTCCAAAGATGTGCAGGTTAGGTTGATTGGCCATGATAAAATTGCCCCTTAGTTTCCTGAGATGCGTAGGTCAGAGGGATTAGTGGATAAAATATGTAGGGATATGGGGGTAGGGCTTGGGTGGGATTGTGGTCGGTGCAGACTCGATGGGCCGAATGGCCTCTTTCTGCACTGCAGAGTCCTATGATTCAATATTTCATCATTTTTGATCTTGCCCCGCTGCATGTTGTTAAACATGAACGCAACTGACCGTTGGTCCGTGAGTAGGGTGAATCGTTTACCAGCTAAGTAGTGGCGCCAGTGCCGTACAGCTTCCACTATGGCTTGGGCCTCCATTTCTAGAGAGGAGTGTCGAATTTCAGGGCCTTGGAGGGTTCGTGAGAAGAAGGCCACGGGTCTGCCCGCCTGGTTAAGGCTGGCGGCTAGGGTGAAGTCAGGCGCATTGCTCTCCACCTGGAACGGGATGGATTCGTCTGCAGCGTGCATCGTGGCCTTGGCGATGTCTGCTTTGATGCGGTCGAAGGCCAGGCGGGCCTCTGCCGTCAGGGGAAAAGAGGTGGATTTGATGAGCGGACGGGCTTTATCCGCATAATTGGGGACCCACTGGGTGTAATACGAGAAGAAGCCCAGGCATCTCCTCAGTGCTTTGAGGCTGGTGGGGAGGGGAAGTTCCAGGAGGGGACGCATGCGGTCGGGATTGGGACCAATGACCCCGTTTTCCACAACACAACCAAGGATGGCGAGGCGGTGTGTGCGGAATACGCACTTCTTATTATAAAGTGGAACTTTTTCAAGGAACAAATACTGGATGTCCTTGATAGGTATGTCCCTGTCAGGCAGGGAGGAAATGGCCGAGTGAGGGAACCATGGTTCACGAAAGAGGTGGAATGTCTTGTGAAAAGGAAGAGGGAAGCTTATGCAGGGATGAGGAAACAAGGTTCAGATGGCTTGATTGAGGGTTACAAGTTAGCAAGGAATGAGCTGAAAAAGGGGCTTAGGAGAGCTAGGAGGGGGCATGAGAAGTCCTTGGTGGGTCGGATCAAGGAAAACCCCAAGGCTTTTTACTCTTATGTGAGGAATAAAAGAATGACCAGGGTGAGGTTAGGGCCGGTCAAGGACAGTAGTGGGAACTTGTGTATGGAGTCAGTAGAGATAGGCGAGGTGATGAATGAATACTTTTCTTCAGTGTTCACCAAGGAGAGGGGCCATGTTTTTGAGGAAGAGAAGGTGTTACAGGCTAATAGGCTGGAGGAAATAGATGTTCAGAGGGAGGATGTCCTGGCAGTTTTGAATAAACTGAAGGTCGATAAGTCCCCTGGGCCTGATGAAATATATCCTAGGATTCTTTGGGAGGCAAGGGATGAGATTGCAGAGCCTTTGGCTTTGATCTTTGGGTCCTCACTGTCCACGGGGATGGTGCCAGAGGACTGGAGAGTGGCGAATGTTGTTCCTCTGTTAAAGAAAGGGAATAGAAATGACCCTGGTAATTATAGACCGGTTAGTCTTACTTCGGTGGTTGGTAAATTGATGGAAAAGGTCCTTAGGGATGGGATTTACGACCATTTAGAAAGATGCGGATTAATTCGGGATAGTCAGTACGGATTCGTGAAGGGCAAGTCGTGCCTCACAAATTTGATAGAATGTTTTGAGGAGGTAACTAAGTGTGTTGATGAAGGTAGGGCAGTTGATGTCATATACATGGATTTTAGTAAGGTGTTTGATAAGGTCCCCCATGGTCGGCTTATACAAAGAACAAAGAACAATACAGCACAGGAACAGGCCTTTCGGCCCTCCAAGCCCGCGCCGCTCCCCGGTCCAGGATTGAATCCTGAATCCAGGATCCCCGCCCAATTTTCCAGCCTATCTACATACCAATATCCTATCCACCGAGCTGTCCCTCACAGCTACGATGCTTTGTTCATCACAACCTATTAACTCACCCCCACCCCCCCATTCCAGACCATGTGATCTCCAGGGAGAGGCGAAAACCCAGAGTGAAAACCCCAGGGCCAATATGGGGAAAAAAAAATCTGGGAAATTCCTCTCCGACCCCCTGAGGCGATCGAAACGAGTCCAGGAGATCACACTGGCCCTGATCGGAAAATGCTTCCCAACCCTAGTCATTTCCACTTCCACGAACACCATATGAATTCCCTGCCCCCGAGACAGGTTCCCAACTATCCGCAGTCTCGCTCTGTACTGGCACCAGCAAGATGATCATAGAATGAAGCCTTGAAACGAGAAACAAGGAACAATTAGCCCGCGCCGCTCCCTGGTCCAAACTAGACCACTCTTTTGTATCCCTCCATTCCCACTCCGTTCATATAGCTGTCTAGATAAGTCTTAAACGTTCCCAGTGTGTCCGCCTCCACCACCTTGCCCGGCAACACATTCCAGGCCCCCACGACCCTCTGTGTAAAATATGTCCTTCTGATATCTGTGTTAAACCTCCCCCCCTTCACCTTGAACCTATGACCCCTCGTGAACGTCACCACCGACCCGGGGAAAAGCTTCCCACCGTTCACCCTATCTATGCCTTTCATAATTTTATACACCTCTATTAAGTCTCCCCTCATCCTCCGTCTTTCCAAGGAGAACAACCCCAGTTTCCCCAATCTCTCCTCATAACCAAGCCCCTCCATACCAGGCAACATCTTGGTAAACCTCCTCTGTACTCTCTCCAAAGCCTCCACGTCCTTCTGGTAGTGTGGCGACCAGAACTGGACGCAGTATTCCAAATGCGGCCGAACCAACGTTCTATACATCTGCAACATCAGACCCCAACTCTTATACTCTATGCCCCGTCCTATAAAGGCAAGCATGCCATATGCCTTCTTCACCACCTTCTCCACCTGTGACGTCACCTTCAAAGATCTGTGGACTTGCACACCCAGGTCCCTCTGCGTCTCTACACCCTTTATGGTTCTTCCCTTTATCGTGTAGCTCCTCCCTACATTATTCCCACCAAAATGCATCACTTCGCATTTATCAGGATTGAACTCCATCTGCCATTTCCTTGCCCAAATTTCCAGCCTATCTATATCCTTTTGTAGCCTCTGACAATGTTCCTCACTATCTGCAAGTCCTGCCAGTTTTGTGTCGTCCGCAAACTTACTGATCACCCCAGTTACTCCTTCTTCCAGATCATTTATATAAATCACAAACAGCAGAGGTCCCAATACAGAGCCCTGCGGTACACCACTAGTCACAGGCCTCCAGCCGGAAAAAGACCCTTCCACTACCACCCTCTGTCTTCTATGACCAAGATGTGGAGATGCCGGCGTTGGACTGGGGTAAACACAGTAAGAAGTTTAACAACACCAGGTTAAAGTCCAACAGGTTTATTTGGTAGCAAAAGCCACACAAGCTTTCGAGGCTCTGAGCCCCTTCTTCAGGTGAGTGGGAATTCTGTTCACAAACAGAACTTATAAGACACAGACTCAATTTACATGAATAATGGTTGGAATGCGAATACTTACAACTAATCCAGTCTTTAAGAAACAAAACAATGGGAGTGGAGAGAGCATCAAGACAGGCTAAAAAGATGTGTATTGTCTCCAGACAAGACAGCCAGTGAAACTCTGCAGGTCCACGCAACTGTGGGAGTTACAAATAGTGTGACATAAATTCTGATTCTAGGATCGCATGATAAAGACTCAGGAGGAAAAAAGCAGAAATATTTATGTGAAATAGTGTGACATAAACCCAATATCCCGGTTGAGGCCGTCCTTGTGTGTGCGGAACCTGGCTATCAGTTTCTGCTCCGCGACTCTGCGCTGTCGTGTGTCGCGAAGGCCGCCTTGGACCTGCAGAGTTTCACTGGCTGTCTTGTCTGGAGACAATACACATCTTTTTAGCCTGTCTTGATGCTCTCTCCACTCCCATTGTTTTGTTTCTTAAAGACTGGATTAGTTGTAAGTATTCGCATTCCAACCATTATTCATGTAAATTGAGTCTGTGTCTTATAAGTTCTGTTTGTGAACAGAATTCCCACTCACCTGAAGAAGGGGCTCAGAGCCTCGAAAGCTTGTGTGGCTTTTGCTACCAAATAAACCTGTTGGACTTTAACCTGGTGTTGTTAAACTTCTTTCTATGACCAAGCCAGTTCTCCACCCATCTAGCCACCTCTCCCTTTATCCCATGAGATCCAACCTTTTTCACTAGCCTACCATGAGGGACTTTGTCAAACGCTTTACTAAAGTCCATATAGACAACATCCACGGCCCTTCCTTCGTCAACCATTTTGGTCACTTCTTCAAAAAACACCACCAGGTTAGTGAGGCATGACCTCCCTCTCACAAAACCATGCTGACTATCGTTAATGAGTTTATTCCTTTCTAAATGCGCATACATCCTATCTCTAAGAATCTTCTCCAACAACTTCCCCACCACGGACGTCAAGCTCACCGGCCTATAATTTCCCGGGTTATCCTTCCTACCCTTCTTAAATAACGGGACCACATTGGCTATCCTCCAATCCTCTGGGACCTCACCTGTGTCCAGTGACGAGACAAAGATTTGCGTCAGAGGCCCAACGATTTCACCTCTCGTCTCCCTGAGCAGCCTTGGATAGATTCCATCAGGCCCTGGGGATTTGTCAGTCTTTATATTCTCTAACAAACCTAACACTTCCTCCTTTGTAATGGAGATTTTCTCCAACGGTTCAACACTCCCCTCAGAGACACTCCCAGTCAACACATCCCTATCCTTTGTGAATACCGACGCAAAGTATTCATTTAGGATCTCCCCTACTTCTTTGGGCTCCAAGCATAAGTCCCCACTTTTGTCCCTGAGAGGTCCGATTTTTTCCCTAACAACCCTTTTGTTCCTAACGTATGAATAAAATGCCTTGGGATTCTCCTTAATCCTGTCTGCCAAGAACATTTCGTGACCCCTTTTTGCTCTTCTAATTCCCCGTTTGAGTACTTTCCTACTTTCATTGTACTCCTCCAGAGCTCCCTCCGTTTTTAGCTGCTTGGACCTAACATACGCCTCTCTTTTCTTTTTGACCAGTCCCTCAATTTCCCTGGTTATCCACGGTTCTCTAATCCTACCCTTCCTATCCTTCTTTTTTACAGGCACATGCTTGTCCTGTAGCCCTAACAACTGTTCCTTAAAAGACTGCCACATACCATAGAATCATAGAAATCATAGAAACCCTACAGTGCAGAAGGAGGCCATTCGGCCCATCGAGTCTGCACCGACCACAATCCCACCCAGGCCCTATCCCCACATATTTTTACCCACTAATCCCTCTACCTACGCATCCCAGGACTCTAAGGGGCAATTTTTTTTTTTTTTAACCTGGCCAATCAACCTAACCAGCACATCTTTGGACTGTGGGAGGAAACCGGAGCACCCGGAGGAAACCCACGCAGACACGAGGAGAATGTGCAAACTCCACACAGACAGTGACCCGAGCCGGGAATCGAACCCGGTTCCCTGGAGCTGTGAAGCAGCAGTGCTAACCACTGTGCTACCGTGCTCCCATACCAGATGTGGATTTACCCTCAACCAGCCTCTCCCAATCAAGAGCTGCCAATTTCTGCCTGATCCCAATAAAGTTAGCCTTCCCCCAATCCAACACCTTACCCTTGGGACACCACTCATCCTTTTCCATCACTATCCTAAAGCTAACAGAATTGTGGTCACTATTTGCCACATGTTCCCCAACCAAAACTTTGAAGACCTGACCGGGCTCATTCCCCAGTACCAGGTCCAGTATAGCCCCCTCTCTAGTCGGGCTGTCTACATATTGTTCCAACGAACCCTCCTGTACACATTTTACAAATTCCTCCCCATCCAGAGTCCCTGCCCTCAGCGATTTCCAGTCTATACCAGGGAAATTGAAGTCCTCCCACTACAACAACCCTATATTTCCGGCACCTATCCTGTATCTCCTGACATATCCATTCTTCCACTTCCCTTGGGCTGTTGGGGGGCCTGTAGTACACCCCCAACATAGTGACTGCGCCTTTCCTGTTTCTAAGCTCCACCCAGAGTGACTCGTTACACGACCCCTCTGAATTGTCCTCCCTCTGCACCGCTGTAATATGCTCTCCAACTAATACCGCTACTCCCCCACCTCTTTTGGCCCCTCCTCTGTCTCGCCTAAAACACTTGTACCCCGGAATATTCAGCTGCCAGTCCTGTCCCTCTTTCAACCAAGTCTCTGTCACCACAACCACATCCAAATTCCTCGTGCGCATTAAGGCCCCAAGTTCGTCTGTTTTACCTGCTACGCTCCTTGCATTGAAGTATAAGCACTCCAGACCTCCAGGCTCAGTGAGGTCGTCCTCCCCCAGAGTGCTCTTCTTCTTTGCCAGCCTTGTCCCAGCCCCAAGCTCGTCCCCAGCCACCACACTTATAGACCTAATAGTTTGATCCCCACCCCCCTGCCATACTAGTTTAAACCCCCCCGAACTGCACTAGCAAAGCTCCCAGCCAGGATATTTGTGCCCTTCCAACTTAGTTGTGACCCCTCCCTCTTGTACAGGTGCCATCCTCTCCTGAAAACCTCCCATTGGTCTATGAAAATAAAGCCCTCCCTCCTGGACCAGTCCTTTAGCCAGGCATTCATTTGTACCAACTCCCTATTCTTAGCCTCACTGGCACGAGGCATTGGGAGCAGCCCAGAGATTGCCACCCTAGTGACCCTACTTTTTAACCTATTTCCCAACTCCCTGAATTGCTCTCTTAGGACCCCCCTACTCTTCCTATCTACGTCATTTCCACCAATGTGTATAATGACATCCGTTTCTTTATCTTCCCCTTTTAATATGCCTCCTATCCGCTCGGAGACATCCGTGACCCCAGCACCAGGTAGGCAGACTACCATCCTGGAGTCCCGTTCGCCCCCACAGAATCGCCTGTCCGTGCCTTTAACTGATGCATCCCCCACCACTATCGCTCTCCTAATCCCTCTCTTCCCTTTCCGGGCCACAGAGCCTGACTGTGTGCCAGTGACCTGGTCACTGTGTCTTACCCCTGGAGAGGCACACTCCTCCACACTATCTAAAACAATATACCTGTTTTGGAGTGGGACAACCACAGGTGACCCCTCTTCTAACTGTTCACTCCCCTCCCCTCTCACACCTGTCACCAAGCCCTTCCTATTTTGAGAGACCACCACTGGAGTCCTCCCTTGTACTTTACCCTTCTGCCCTTTACTCCTCCTAACCGTGACCCACGTGTCTTCCTCCCGATGCCCCGGTGTAACTAGTTGCCTATAACTGCTGTCGATTTTTCTCCCATTTTCCCTGACTAGACTAAGGTCAGTGATCTGCAGCTCCAGTTCCCTAACACGGTCCCTCAAGAGCTGCAGTTCCACGCACCTGGCACATATGTGAACCTCTGGGAAGCTAGGTGTTTGCAGGAACTCCCACATCGGAAGCACTGAACTGGCCGATCACTCATACCTGCCCTTATCCTTTATAGGGTTGGGTAAAAAATAACTAGCCTTGCCTCGCCCTTTCAGCCCCAGCCCTGTGAGCCAAAGCCCTTATAGTTCACACTCTGCTTCCCACTCACTCCACTGCCCGCTCCCGACGCTGCCCGCTGTATAGTGCAGCCGGCTTTTTATGCTCCCGGCGAACCCCCCAGGTAACTGCCTTTTATACTAAGACTCAACCTCCCAGAATCCCCTTCAGCTGACCTCACTTCCTCAGTTCAAAACCCTGAAAAAAGCCCGCGAAATATACTAGGAATACCCTTAAATGAATAAATGAATAATCAAATCACTTCTTAGCTTACTCTCAGCACTCCTGCTAAGACTCTCTCCCCCAGGCTTATGATGAAAGTAAGGAGGTGTGGGATAGAGGGAAAGTTGGCCGATTGGATAGGTAACTGGCTATCTGATCGAAGACAGAGGGTGGTGGTGGATGGAAAATTTTCGGACTGGAGGCAGGTTGCTAGTGGAGTGCCGCAGGGATCAGTGCTTGGTCCTCTGCTCTTTGTGATTTTTATTAATGACTTGGAGGAGGGTGCTGAAGGGTGGATCAGTAAATTTGCTGATGACACCAATATTGATGGAGTAGTGGATGAGGTGGAGGGCTGTTGTAGGCTGCAAAGAGACATAGATAGGATGCAAAGCTGGGCTGAAAAATGGCAAATGGAGTTTAACCCTGATAAATGTGAGGTGATTCATTTTGGTCGGACTAATTAAATGTGGATTACAGGGTCAAAGGTAGGGTTCTGAAGACTGTGGAGGAACAGAGAGATCTTGGGGTCCATATCCACAGATCTCTAAAGGTTGCCACTCAAGTGGATAGATCTGTGAAGAAGGCCTATAGTGTGTTAGCTTTTATTAACAGGGGGTTGGAGTTTAAGAGCCGTGGGGTTATGCTGCAACTGTACAGGACCTTGGTGAGACCACATTTGGAATATTGTGTGCAGTTCTGGTCACCTCACTATAAGAAGGATGTGGAAGCGCTGGAAAGGGTGCAGAGGAGATTTACCAGGATGCTGCCTGGTTTGGAGGGTAGGTCTTCTGAGGAAAGGTTGAGGGAGCTAGGGCTGTTCTCTCTGGAGCGGAGGAGGCTGAGGGGAGACTTAATAGAGGTTTATAAAATGATGAAGGGGATAGATACAGTGAACGTTCAAAGACTATTTCCTCGGGTAGATGGAGCTATTACAAGGGGGCATTACTATAGGGTTCATGGTGGGAGATATAGGAAGGATATCAGACGTCCAGCTGCGTGTATCGCAGGATGGTCTGACTGTAGTCAATGACCATGTGATGTTTCTCCCCAGTCTTAACAACTACTACTTGGGCTCTCCAGGGGTTGGTTCTGGCCTCAATGATCCCCTCCCCTAGGAGCCGTTGTACTTCGGACCTGATAAAAGCCCTGTCTCCAGCACTGTACCGTCTGCTCTTGGTGGCGATGGGCTTGCAATCGGGGGTGAGATTTTCAAACAGTGAGGGAGGGGCGACTTTAAGGGTCGAGAGGCTGCAGGTGGTGCGCGGTGGGCGATCTAAGAACTGCTGATTGCAAACGGAGAACGGGGAAAAAGGCCCATTATACTCCATGGTGACGCTCTTAAGGTGACACAGGAAATCTAGCCCCAGGAGTACGGCAGCGCAGAGTTGTGGCAGCACGAGGAGCCTGAAATTTTTGTACACTGTGCCCCGTACAGTCAGGGTCGCCACGCAGGACCCGAGGACATCCACCGAGTGGGACTTTGAAGCCATGGAGATTGTTTGCTTCACTGGCAGTACTGAGAGGGCGTAGCGACTCACTGTGTTAGGGTGGATAAAGCTCTCCGTACTCCCACAGTCAAATAAACAGTTTGTAGTGCGACCGTTTACCTCGATGTCCATCATGGACCTGGCGAGTTGGTGAGGCCTGGATTGGTCCAGTGTAACCGAAGCCACCGTTGGATCTTGCAGCGCGGCTGAAGGCGTCCAAGCTGGCGGCCCGCATGGCCCCCACGCGGCTGATGACGTCCAAGATGGCGGCCTACGCGGCTCACACGCGGCTGAAGGCGTCCAAGATGGCGGGTCGCACGCGGCGCTACTGGGCTTGGTGGTCGACTTTGCCTTGCACACCCTCGCGTAATGGCCCTTCTTTCCACACCCGGAGCAGGTCGCATCCTTCGCCGGGCAGCGTTGTCGGGGGTGCTTCCCCAGGCTGCAGAAGTAGCACTTCGGGCCTCCAGAGACTGCTGCAGCGGTCGGGTCATTGGTGGGACATGGCGTGGCATAGGCCTGCGGCCCTCCCGGGTACAGAGGTGGCGGCGACTGCGGTGTCCACGATGCGCCCCCATGGTCGGGGGTGTAGACCTCGAGATTACGGAAGGCCACCTCTAACGAGTCGGCAAGCGCCACAGTCTTTTGTAGATCCAGCCCACCCTGTTCCAGCAGTCGTTGTCGGATATAGTTTGACCTGATACCCGTGACATAGGCGTCTCTGATTAAGTCCTCAGTGTTTTGGGCGGCTGTTACGGCCTTGCAGTTGCAAGCCCTGCCAAGTGCTCGCAACGCACGCAGGAATTGGTCGCCCGATTCACCTGGCTGTTGTCTGCGAGTAGCCAGAAGATGTCTGGCGTAGATTACATTAGTCTGTTTGTTGTACTGGCCTTTTAAAAGTTCGATCGCATCCTCGTAAGTTTCCGCGTCTCGGATCATCGAGAATACTTGATCGCTTACCCGGGCGTGGAGCACGTGGAGCTTCTCGGCTTCAGTCCGGACGACGGAGGCGGAGACGGTGAGGAAAGTTTCGAAACAGCGCAGCCAGTGATCTAAGCTGTTAGAGGTTCCTACGGCTTGAGGATCCAATTCTAATTTATTGGGTTTTAAAATCTGCTCCATCCCAAATTCTTTTGTGAATAAAATTGATGCACTATCAATTATGCGAGGACTAGAGAGTACGCGAAAACAAACAGGCTTTTATTCACAAAAGAAAGACTTGGAGCACAGCCATGCTGATGAACTGGTCCGGCGACTGAGCAGGGGGGGTGGGAGCAGTCACCTTTATACCCGGGGGGGGGGAGGAGTCTCAGGCAGGGCCGGCAGGGGCATGTCCAGGCATGTCACACACACACAGACAATAACTTTACAGTGGTTTACCACAGATAGTTGTAAGTATAATAGGGTCGTATTTATTAGTGGGAGATTTTAATTTCCCCAGTATTGACTGGGTCACCCAGAGTACAAAGGGCCTGGCCGGGATGGAATTTGTTAAATGTGTCCAAGAAAGTTTCCTGAATCAATATATAGAGGGCCCTATTCGGGAGGGTGTAACACTGGACCTCTTCTTAGGAAAAGAGGTCGGGCAAGTGACTGAAGTGTCAGTCAGGAAGCACTTTGGGTCCAGTGACCATAACACTATTAGTTTTAAAATAGTTATGGAAAAAGATACAACAGGTCTACAGGTCAAGGTCCTAAACTGGAGCAAGGCCAATTTTGGGGGCATTAGGCAGGATCTAGCAGAGGTCAATTGGGTGAGTCTGTTTGAAGGGAAAGGAACGAGTCCAGGTCAGTATGTTCCTGTTAGGGTGAAGGGAAAGGCTGCCAAGGTTAGGGATTCCTAGCTGATGAGGGATATTGAGGCTCTGGTCAGGAAAAAGAAGGAACTGTTGTCCCTGCTGCACACTCTGTTTTAACCCTTATACGGTGGACAAAGAACTGCGAGTAGACGTCTTCTTAGTACAACCAATATATATTTAAACACACAATCAATAATCACCACCCAACAAACAATAAGTTATCTTACAGAAAATACGAGAGTTCAAGTCCAATACAAGACCTTGACTTAACTTTGCGTGACTGGCGAGTACCCAAGCAGATATTGGCCTTTATCTGTGCGCTGGTCTCTGTAGTCCTCTGCGTAGTCTGGTCCTTTGGTCTGGTCTGGCACTCTGGCTCTGGTCTTCCTTCCTTCTCAGGTGTGGTGGCTCTCCTCGTGCTGGTCGTCGCTGGCGACGGTCACCGTTGTTGTAGCTCGTTCGTGGGGTCAGAGAGAGAGAGAGAGAGAGAGCTTCTGTTGTGCAGCACCTTTTATCCCTCCCTGGTTTTGTGTGCTTTTAGGGCGGTCTCCTGATTCTTGTCAATCAATCGATCAGGGCTTGATCACCCTGATCGATAAGAGTCCAATCAGGTGCTGCCACACCGATCTCTGGGTGTGTCCCCAACAAGAAGTTTAACAACACCAGGTTAAAGTCCAACAGGTGTTGGACTTTAACCTGGTGTTGTTAAACTTCTTACTGTGTTTACCAAAGTCCAACGCCGGCATCTCCACATCGTGTACCCAACGGCCATGCCTGTAGGCACTGGAGGCACATAGGTCACATACTTCCCTCCCAAATAAGGGGTTAAGGCTCCCTTTTGTCTGGTAAGCAAGTCTGTTTGACCAGAGAGTGTCCATTGTCTTTGGGATGACCCATTTCCTGTGTATTCAGTCGTCTGGGTTGCAGCCTGTTTATCTCTGTCTTTTAGCAGCCGATCGTTTTAGTTCTTGCCCAATTGTCCCAGAGTGCTTTACAAATCGCCATTTTAGATGGCCCGTTTGGCCACCAGAAGCATACATTGGGTTTGGCAATTGGGGACAAGTGAACCTCTTGATGACTATAAAAAGTGTAGGAGTCCACTTAAGAGGGAAATCAGGAGGGTAAAAAGAGAATATGAGATGGATCTGACAGGTAAGGTAAAAGAGAATTCCAAGAGATTCTATAGCTATATTAAGAGTAAAAGAGTGGCTAGGGAGTCACTGGACGCAGGTGAGGTCCCAGAGGATTGGAGGATAGCTAATGTGGTCCCGTTATTTAAGAAGGGTAGGAAGGATAACCCGGGTAATTATAGGTCAGTGAGCTTGACGTCCGTGGTGGGGAAGTTGTTGGAGATGATTCTTAGAGATAGGATGTATGCGCATTTAGAAAGGAATAAACTCATTAACGATAGTCAGCATGGTTTTGTGAGAGGGAGGTCATGCCTCACTAACCTGGTGGAGTTTTTTGAAGAAGTGACCAGAATGGTTGACGAGGGAAGGGCCGTGGATGTCGTCTATATGGACTTTAGTAAAGCGTTTGACAAAGTCCCTCATGGTAGGCTGGTGAAAATGGTTGGATCTCATGGGATAAAGGGGGAGGTGGCTAGATGGGTGGAGAACTGGCTTGGTCACAGAAGACAGAGGGTGGTAGTGGAAGGGTCTTTTTCTGGCTGGAGGCCTGTGACTAGTGGTGTTCCGCAGGGCTCTGTATTGGGACCTCTGCTGTTTGTGATTTATATAAACGATCTGGAAGAAGGTGTAACTGGGGTGATCAGTAAGTTTGCGGACGACACCAAATCGGCAGGACTTGCAGATAGTGAGGAGCATTGTCAGAAGCTACAGAAGGATATAGATAGGCTGGAAATTTGGGCAAAGAAATGGCAGATGGAGTTCAATCCTGATAAATGCGAAGTGATGCATTTTGGTAGAAATAATGTAGGGAGGAGCTATATGATAAATGGCAGAACCATAAAGGGTGTAGATACGCAGAGGGACCTGGGTGTGCAAGTCCACGGATCCTTGAAAGTGACGTCACAGGTGGAGAAGGCGGTGAAGAAGGCATATGGCATGCTTGCCTTTATAGGACGGGGCATAGAGTATAAAAGTTGGGGTCTGATGTTGCAGATGTATAGAACGTTGGTTCGGCCGCATCTGGAATACTGCGTCCAGTTCTGGTCGCCACACTACCAGAAGGACGTGGAGGTTTTGGAGAGAGTACAGAGGAGGTTTACCAGGATGTTACCTGGTATGGAGGGGCTTAGTTATGAGGAGAGATTGGGTAAACTGGGGTTGTTCTCCCTGGAAAGACGGAGGATGAGGGGAGACTTAATAGAGGTGTATAAAATTATGAAAGGCATAGATAGGGTGAACGGTGGGAAGCTTTTCCCCAGGTCGGTGGTGACGTTCACGAGGGGTCATAGGTTCAAGGTGAAGGGGGGGAGGTTTAACACAGATATCAGACGGACATATTTTACACAGAGGGTGGTGGGGGCCTGGAATGCGCTGCCAGGCAAGGTGGTGGAGGCGGACACACTGGGAACGTTTAAGACTTATCTAGACAGCCATATGAACGGAGTGGGAATGGAGGGATACAAAAGAATGGTCTAGTTTGGACCAGGGAGCGGCGCGGGCTTGGAGGGCCGAAGGGCCTGTTCCTGTGCTGTATTGTTCTTTGTTCTTTGTTCTTGGAGGGAGTAGGTCCTCTTAAAGATCATCATGGCCGTCTGTGTGTGGAGCCACAGGAAATGGGTGAGATGTTTAATGAATATTTCTCCTCGGTATTTACTGAGGCGGAAATCATAGGTGCTGAAGAAAGGAGGGAAACAAGTGGTGATGTCTTGGGCACATGTATAGAACATAGAACACTACAGCGCAGTACAGGCCCTTCGGCCCTCGATGTTGCGCCGACCTGTGAAACCAATCTAAAGCCCATCTAACCTACACTATTCCAATATCATCCATATGTTTATCCAATGACCCTTTAAATGCCCTTAATGTTGGCAAGTCCACTGCTGTTGGAGGCAGGGCATTCCACGCCCTTACTTCTCTCTGAGTAAAGAACCTACCTCTGACATCTGTCCTATATCTATCACCCCTCAATATAAAGCTATGTCCCCTCGTGCGAGCCATCACCATCCGAGGAAAAAGGCTCTCACTGTCCACCCTATCTAATCCTCTGATCATCTTGTATGCCTCTATTAAGTCGTCTCTTAACCTTCTTCTCTCTAACGAAAACAGCCTCAAGTCCCTCAGCCTTTCCTCATAAGACCTTCCCACCATACCAGGCAACATCCTGGTAAATCTCCTCTGCACTCTTTCCGATGCTTCCACATCCTTCCTATAATGCGGCGACCAGAACTGTACGCAATACTCCAAGTGCGGCCGCACCAGAGCTTAGTACAGCTGCAACAAGACCTCATGGCTCTGAAACTCAATCCCTCTACCAATAAAAGCTAACACACTGTATGCCTTCTTAACAACCCTATCAACCTGGGTGCCAACTTTCAGGGATCTATGCACACGAACACCGAGATCTCTCTGCTCATCCACACTACCAAGTATCTTACCATTAGCCCAGTACTCTGTATTCTTGTTACTCCTTCCAAAGTCAATCACCTCACACTTTTCCACATTAAACTCCATTTGTCACCTCTCAGCCCAGCTCTGCAGCTTATCTATGTCCCTCTGTAACCTGCAACATCCTTCCGCACTGTCCACAACGCCACTGACTTTAGTGTCATCCGCAAATTTACTAACCCATCCTTCTACGCCCTCATCCAGGTCATTTATAAAAATGACAAACAGCAGTGGCCCCAAAACAGATCCTTGCGGTACACCACTAGTAACTGAACTCCAGGATGAACATTTCCCATCAACCACCACCCTCTGTCTTCTTACAGCTCGCCAATTTCTGATCCAAACCGCAAAATCACCCTCAATCCCATGCCGCTGCATTTTCTGCAATAGCCTATCATGGGGAACCTTTTCAAACGCTTTACTGAAATCCATATACACCACATCAACTGCTTTATCCTCATCCACCTCTTTGGTCACCTTCTCAAATAACTCAATAAGGTTTGTGAGGCACGACCTACCTTTCACAAAACCGTATTGACTATCCCTAATCAAATTATTCCTTTCTAGATGATTATAAATCCTATCTCTTATAATCCTTTCCAAAACTTTGCCCACAACAGAAATAAGGCTCACTGGTCTATAATTGATGTGGAGATGCTGGCGTTGGACTGGGGTAAACACAGTAAGAAGGACTCACCTGAAGAAGGGGCTTGGGGCTCCGAAAGCTTGTGTGGCTTTTGCTACTAAATAAACCTGTTGGACTTTAACATGGTGTTGTTAAACTTCTTACTGGTCTATAATTACCAGGGTTGTCTCTACTCCCCTTCTTGAACAAGGGGACAACATTTGCTATCCTCCAGTCTTCTGGCACTATTCCTGTAGACAATGATGACATAAAGATCAAAACCAAAGGCTCTGCAATCTCCTCCCTAGCTTCCCAGAGAATCCTAGGATAAATCCCATCCGGCCCAGGGAACTTATCTATTTTCACACTTTCAAGAACTGCTAACACCTCCTCCTTATGAACCTCAATCCCGTCTAGTCTAATAACCTGTATCTCAGTATTCTCCTCGACAACATTGTCTTTTTCCTGTGTGAATACTGATGAAAAATATTCATTTAGCACCTCTCCTATCTCTTCAGGCTCCACGCACAACTTCCCACTACTGTCCTTGACTGGCCATAATCTTACCCTCGTCATTCTTTTATTCCTGACATAACTATAGAAAGCTTTAGGGTTTTCCTTGATCCTACCTGCCAAAGACTTCTCATGTCCCCTCCTGGCTCTCTCTTCAGGTCCTTCCTGGCTAACTTGTAACTCTCAAGCACCCTAACTGAGCCTTCACGTCTCATCTTTACATAAGTCTCCTTCTTCCTCTTCACAAGAGATTCAACTTCTTTAGTAAACCACGGTTCCCTCGCTCGACCACTTCCTCCCTGCCTGACAGGTACATACTTATCAAGGACACGCAGTAGCTGTTCCTGGAACAAGCTCCACATTTCAATTGTGCCCATCCCCTGCAGATTCCTTCCCCATCCTATGCATCCCCTAAATATGGACTGAACTGCCAGAGAAAGTGGTTGAGGAAGGTACAATAGCAACATTTAAAAAGCATGTGGATAAGTACATGGATGGGAAAGGATTAGAGAGATATGGGTCAAACGTGGGCAACTGGATTAGCTGGGAGGGCACCATGGTCGGCATGGACTGGTTCGGCCTGTTTCCATACTGTATCGCTGTATGACTCAATGTTATTAAACTTTGTGTTAACAGAGCAGGTCTTTCCTCCACACCGTTATATTTGATGAACTAAATGTCCCCACTGTTGCTGAGAAAAAAACTCAGTTTATCACCTCGTTCTTTGTCAGGAATGACTGACGCCAGGCAGTCAAGAAGGACAAACCAGCACTGCAGGAGTCCATGACTGCATCTTTGCCCTACAACCAGCATTCAAGACTACTGGTGAGAATGATTGTGAAATATTTTTTGTTGATAGTTGTAAAAAACCATCTGGTTCACTAATGTCCTTTACTGAAGGAAATCAGCTAATTCTTACCTGGTTTGGTCTGCATGTGACTCCAGACTTGCAGCAATGTGACTGACTCTTAAATGCCGTCTGAAATGGCCTGGCAAGCCATTCGGTTCAAGGGCAATTAGGGATGTGCAGTAAACGTTGTCCCAGTGGCACCCACATCCCACAAATGAATTTAAAAAAGCAAAGTCCATCGTACCATGAACAACTCAGCTGCGTATTGGGCAGGAGGTAAATTAAGATGCAATACTGAAAAAGGATCCTGTAGCTGGGAGAGATGTGTGGGCGAGAGCAGTTCCTGCAGTTGCAGGTACGGATTCCGGATGATATGTTGCCAATTCCTCCGTTCTAGATTCCCCCTCAAGAAGAAACATCCTCTGAGAATCTGCCATGTAAAGTCCCATCAGAATCATATTTCTTTCAATATTAATTCTTCTGATTTGCAGTAACTATAGGCCTCAGGGATCAGGGCTGGGACCTTTGCTGTTTGTAATATGTATAAATGATTTGGAGGAAAATGTAACTGGTTTGATTAGTAAGTTTGCAGACGACACAATGGTTGGTGGATTTGCCGATGGCGATGAGGAACATCAGAGGATACAGCAGGATATAGATTGGTTGGAGACTTGGGCGGAGAGATGGCAGATGGACAATCCGGACAAATGTGAGGTAATCCATTTTGGAAGGTCTAATACAGATAGGAAATATACAGTAAATGGCAGAACCCTTAGGAGTATTGATAGGCAAAGGGATCTGGGAATACAGGTACACAGGTCACTGAAAGTGGCAATGCAGGTGGAGCAGGTAGTCAAGAAGGCATACGGCATGCTTGCCTTCATTGGCCGGGGTATTGAATTTAAAAATTGGCAAGTCATGTTGCAGCTTTATAGAACCTTAGTTAGGCCACACTTGGAATATAGTGTTCAATTCTGATCGCCACACAACCAGAAGGATGTGGAGAAGGTACAGAAAAAAATTACCAGGCTTTGGGGAAGGTACAGAAAACATTTACCAAGATGTTGCCTAGTATGGAGGGCATTAGCTATGAGGAGAGGTTGGAGAAACTTGGTTTGTTCTCACTGGAACAATGGAGGTTGAGGGGAGACCTGATAGAAGTCGACAAGATTATGAGGGGCATGGACAGAGTGGATAGTCAGAAGCTTTTTCTCAGGGTGGAAGAGTCAATTACGAGGGGGCACAGGTTTAAGGTGCAAGGGGCAAGGTTTAAAGGAAATGTATGAGACAAAGTTTTTACACAGAGAGTGGTGGGTACCTGGAACTCACTGCTGGGGGAGGTAGTCATGTGGATGGCGCTGCTGGCGTTGGACTGGGGTAGGCACAGTATGAAGTCTCACAACACCAGGTTAAAGTCCAGCAGGTTTATTTGGTAGCAAATAAACCTGTTGGACTTTAACCTAGTGCTATGTGACTTCTTACTGGGGGAGGTAGTGGAAGCAGATATGATTAATATCTTTTAAGGGGCATCTTGACAAATACATGAATAGAATGGGAATAGAGGGATATGATCGCCAGAAGGGTAGGGGGTTTTAGTTCAGTCAGGCAGCATGGTCAGTGCAGGCTTGGAAAACCGAAGGGCCTGTTCCTATACTGTAATTTTCTTTGTTCTTTGCACGTGAGGCTCAATCTTAAAGTTTCTTCTCAAATTTTCAGTACTTTAAGATCTAATGTGTAAATGTTCTACCACAACCGGATTGTACAGAGAACATGCTCTGGGAGAACTGGGCTGTTCTGTTTACCCCTGTAAGAAGTTTAACAACACCAGGTTAAAGTCCAACAGGTTTATTTGGTAGCAAAAGCCACACAAGCTTTCAGAGCTCCAAGCCCCTTCTTCAGGTGAGTGGGAATTCTGTTCACAAACAGGGCATATAAAGACACAGACTCAATTTACATGAATAATGGTTGGAATGCGAATACTTACAACTAATCAAGACTTGATTAGCTGTAAGTATTCGCATTCCAACCATTATTCATGTAAATTGAGTCTGTGTCTTTATATGCCCTATTTGTGAACAGAATTCCCACTCACCTGAAGAAGGGGCTTGGAGCTCCGAAAGCTTGTGTGGCTTTTGCTACCAAATAAACCTGTTGGACTTTAACCTGGTGTTGTTAAACTTCTTACTTAATATGGAAAGCCAGCTAATGGTATGGTACAAATGACAACAGAAGAGCTAAGATAGAGGAGAGGTTACAGAATCTTATAAATGGAGAAAAATACAAACTGTTTGAAGGGACCACATTTAGTCAGAAGCATGTCTTAGAGGCAAATGTGAACAAATGGTTTTCAAACTTATTGATTTGGACTCAGAAAGATACCAGGGTCACACTTTGAGTTGGTAGTCTGTGATCTGGGTGCGAAGCTCAAGTTTCAATATTTTGTCAATATGCCAATATTTGTCAATATTTAGTTGAAAGACGTAAGAACATAAGACCAAGGAACAGGAGTAGGTAATTCAGCCCCTTGAGCCTGCTCTACCATTCAATACTATCATGGCTGATCTCATCTTGACCTCAACTCCACCTTCCTGCCCGTTCCCAATAACTCTTTATCCCGCTGCTAATTAAAAACCTATCGAGCTTCTCTTTAATTTTGTTAGTCCACTGGACTCTAGGGTAGAGAATTCCACAGATTCACAACATTTTGAGAGATGTAATTCCTCCTCATTTCTGTTTAAAATCTGCTACACCTTAGTCTAAAACTGTGGCCTCTCGTTCTAGAATGTCCAACAAGAGGAAACATTCAATCTACATCTACCCTGTCAATCCCCTTTAGCATTTTATATACCTCAATTAGGTATCCACTCATTCTTGTAAACTCCAGCAAGCATAGGTCTAAACTGCTCAATCTCTCATCATAAAACAAGTCCTTAATCCCTGGATTCATTCTAGTGAATCTTCTCTGAACCGCCTCTAATACATGTACATTCTTCCTCAAGTAAAGGGATTAAAACTGTGCACAGTACTCCAGATGCAGTCTCACCAATGACCTATACAGTTGCAACAGCACTTTCCTACCTTTTTATTAATTCATGGGACATGGGTGGCCAGCATTTATTGCCCATTCCTAGTTGTCCTTGTTCAGAGGGCAGTTGAGAGTCGACTACATTGCTGTGGCCCTGGAGTCATGTGTAGGCCAGACCAGGTAAAGATGGCAGATTTCCTTCCTTGAAGACATTGGTGAATCAGGTGGGTTTTTCCGACAATCGACAATGATTTCATGATCAGCAATATCATAGAATCCCTACATAGTTTTGGCCTATCGAGTCTGTACTGACCACAATCCCACCCAGGCCCTAATCCCGTAACCCCGTACATTTACCCTGCTAATCCCCCTGACACTAGGGTCAATTTAGCATGGCCAATCAACCTAACCCACACATCTTTGGACTGTGGGAGGAAACTGGAGCACCCAGAGGAAACCCACGCAGACACGGGGAGAAAGTGCAAACTCCACACAGACAGTGACCTGAGGCCGGAATTGAACCTGGGTCCCTGGTGCTGTGAGGCAGCAGTGCTATGCACTGTGCCACCATGCCACCAGGAGATTCTTGATTCCAGATATTTTTTATTGAAATTCAAATTCCACCATCTGCCATGGCAGGATTCAAACCCAGGTGCCCAGAACATAAGCTAAGTTTCTGAATTAATTGTCTGATGATAATATTGCTAGGCATCACCTCCCCAATTATGTTCAATTCCATTAGCAATAAATGCTAAAATTCCAGTTGCCTTCTTTATTACCTGCTGCACCTATATACTAACTTTCTGTGATTCTTGCACAAAGATGCCAGATCCCTCTGCACCAAAGTGTTTTGAAGTTTCTTTCCATTTTGATAAGAAGTTGTCTGTTTATTCCACAGACCCAATGGATAAACTCATGTTATCCTTGTTAAATCTGCCAGATTTGGGTCCATTCGCCTAACTATCCATATCCATTTGTAAATTTCTTATTTTCTAATTGCAACTTCTTTTCCCACCTTTTTTTTTATTGATTCATGGGACCTGGGCATCACTGGCTGGTCAGCATTTATTGCCCATCCCTAGTTGCCCTTGAGAAGTGGTGGTGAGCTGCCTCCTTGAAACGCTGCAGTCCACGTGCTGTGGGTAGCGACTGATGCAACCGAATGGCTTGCTTGGCCTTTTAGGAGGGCAGATCAGAGTCAACCACATTGTTATGGCTCTGGAGTCACATGTAGGCCAGACCAGGTAAGGACAGCAGCTTTCTTTTCCTAAAAGGACATTAGTGACCAGAGGGGTTTTCCAACAATCGACATGGTTTAATGGTCATCGGTAGATTCTTAATTCCAGATATTTTAGTGTCATGCAAATTTGGTGACAGTACATTCTATCCCTGCATCCAAATCATTAATATAGATAGATAGCCAAGAACTGACCTTTTTTATTTAAAACAGAACTGTTATATCCACCAAGCTCAAACAGAAGGAGATGAAAAAAGTGAGAACATAGATCAATAACCATATCAGCTGATATGGGAGTCATGGACCATTATGTCCCCATCATTTCAAGCATCCACAAGGTGAGGAATCCATCAACTCCTCTCTGAACTGGTCTCACTAATACAACGAGACCGTGGCTTCCTGTCCTAAGCACTTGACTGGTCTGCTGTCAATTGTGTTGTTTCTTAATTAATTTAAAAAATGATTCTATTGGATATTTCACTGTGCTCTTGAGCTGCTCTCTGAATTTAGACTGAGTCACCCCATAAATAAATGTATTTGTGCAGCTACTTAAGTTCCGCAGCATAGTTCCCACTCATTGAAATATTAACAAAGAATCATTGTCATAATCACAATTTGCTCCTGAAATATTATAATATAAAAATTTTGTAACATTTATTGACCACAGAAGTATGAAGCTGCCGGATATGGTGAAGAGTAAAATCATAGACTTCCTTCTGCTCTTCATTTCTGAGTCACTTTGATTGTCTCCTTTGCTCTGACACTTCAGTCCCTTCCTAACTTGGTTGGCTATTAAAATGTGTCTGACTGTCAGAGCATTGAACAATAGAATTAAAACCAATGGCATCAGTGGTGTTAAAATTTTATCAAACCTGTCAAAAGCAACCCATTTGGGTTCAGTATAATAACTTGACTTTGGAAAACAGAAAAATGGTACGTTCAAGACTATCAATGCAGCTTCAAATACAAAATAGTAGGGGACATTTTTTAAAGAGAGAAGAATGAAGGTTGTTGCTAAAAGCAAGTTCGCAATTTTCTTGGCGCAATATTTAGTTTTCAGCTTCTGGCAACAGATGGCGACAAATCGATCAAAGGAGAAAGTTACAGTGAACCAGACGGAACAGTCTCTGGCTGCACGCAGTAGGACATAATTCACACAACACACAGGCGTGATGTCCAGAAACGATCCTCTGAAATAATAATGATTTATCTGCCTCAGTATGGCCTCAGTGATAATGCCATGGCCACCAGATAGCGAGTGGTGCAGGTAGAGAGGCCACACTTCTCCTGGGACAGAATCATAATCGCCACTAAATTAACTGTAGGAAGAGAGATTGAAAGTTAATGATCAATGTGCTTCATGTACGTGTCCAAGCAGCAAGCACTGGATATAGCATAAAATCTGACTTGGCCACATATGAAAACAAATCTCAGCCATCTCCCCAAGTCTCCCTACTAGTGTCCACTTGCTAAGTTTAAAAAGGTGGAAGCGGGTATGAGCAGAATTTCCTGGCACACTTTCTTCCCCCCACGATATGGAAGAAAATACAATGAGGTTGGGGAGTGGCATACAACATCCCTCTCTTCCCCCATAACTTGCCTTTCCCTATGCCTTTGGCAACATCCTGTTCACCACCTCCTCTCGAAAATAGGAGAACTCTCTCCAGGGTTAGAGGTAAAGTACATTTTAGCTGAGCTGTACAGACTCCAAAACATGAATTTGATATATTCCTTGGGTGCGAATCTGTAGCCCAGTGATCAGAGTTAGGATTTTGGTGACTATTCATTCCTACTCCCCTGAATGCAGGCAGTACACCAATCACCCACCAGTATGAGTTGAAATGTCTGCACGGTCAACAGAACTTCAGCACCATGCTGGAAAAGGAAATTACCAAGAATGCATTAGAGTAAAGGAAAGCACCAAGAATACATTACAGTAACTTCATTTGGAATAAGATTAATTCATGATACGGTGGTTTTGAATAGGGCAAGACCCTTGGAGGACGAGAGGGGGGAGTTAATAGTGGGAAATGAGGATATGGCTGAGTCTTTAAATAAGTTTTTTGTGTCGGTCTTCACGGTGGAGGACACAAATAGTTTGCCAAATATTAACGATAGAGGGTTGGCAGCAGGAGAAATACTTAATACAATTAATGTTACCAGAGAGGCAGTGCTGGGTAGACTAATGGGACTGAAGGTGGACAAGTCCCCGGGTCCGGATGGAATGCATCCCAGGGTATTGAAAGAAATGTCAGAGGTAATAGTGGATGCGTTAGTGATTATTTATCAAAACTCGTTGCATTCTGGGGTAGTGCCGGTTGATTGGAAAACGGCTAATGTTACGCCGCTGTTTAAAAAAGGAAGGAGACAAAAGGCGGGTAACTATAGGCCGGTCAACTTAACGTCTGTAGTAGGGAAAATGCTGGAATCCATTATTAAAGAGGAGATAGCAGGGCATCTGGATAGAAATGGTTCGATCAATCAGACGCAGCATGGATTCATGAGGGGAAAGTCGTGCTTGACGAACATGTTGGATTTTTATGAAGATGTGACTAGGGCGGTTGATGGAGGAGAACCGGTGGATGCGGTGTTTTTGGATTTCCAAAAGGCGTTTGATAAGGTGCCCCATAAAAGGCTGCTGAAGAAGATTAGGGCACACGGAGTTGGGGGTAGTGTGTTAAAGTGGATTGGGGACTGGCTATCCGACAGGAAGCAAAGAGTCGGAATAAATGGGTGTTTTTCCGGTTGGAGGAAGGTAACTAGTGGCGTGCCGCAGGGATCGGTACTCGGGCCGCAACTGTTTACCATTTATATAGATGATCTGGAGGAGGGGACGGAGTGTAGGGTAACGAAGTTTGCAGACGACACAAAGATAAGTGGAAAAGTGAATCGTGTGGAGGACGGAGAAGATCTGCAGAGAGATTTGGACAGGCTGAGTGAGTGGGCGAGGATATGGCAAATGGAGTATAACGTTGAGAAATGCGAGGTTATACACTTTGGAGGAAATAATAACAAATGGGATTACCATCTCAATGGAAACAAATTAAAACATGCTACCGTGCAAAGGGACCTGGGGGTCCTTGTGCATGAGACGCAAAAGCCCAGTCTGCAGGTACAACAGGTGATCAAGAAGGCAAATGGGATGTTGGCCTATATTGCGAGGGGGATAGAATATAAAAGCAGGGATGTCTTGATGCACCTGTACAGGGCATTGGTGAGGCCGCAGCTGGAATACTGTGTGCAGTATTGGTCCCCTTATATGAGGAAGGATATATTGGCATTGGAGGGAGTGCAGAGAAGGTTCACCAGGTTGATACCGGAGATGAGGGGTTTGGATTATGAGGAGAGGCTGAGGAGATTGGGTTTGTACTCGTTGGAGTTTAGAAGGATGAGGGGGGATCTTATGGAGACTTATAAGATAATGCGGGGGCTGGATAGGGTGGAGGCGGAGAGATTCTTTCCACTTAGTAAGGAAGTTAAAACTAGAGGACACAGCCTCAAAATAAAGGGGGGTCGGTTTAAGACAGAGTTGAGGAGGAACTTCTTCTCCCAGAGGGTGGTGAATCTCTGGAATTCTCTGCCCACTGAGGTGGTGGAGGCTACCTCGCTGAATATGTTTAAAGCGCGGATGGATGGATTCCTGATCGGTAAGAGAATTAAGGGTTATGGGGATCAGGCGGGTAAGTGGTACTGATCCACGTCAGATCAGCCATGATCTTATTGAATGGCGGGGCAGGCTCGAGGGGCTAGATGGCCTACCCCTGCTCCTATTTCTTATGTTCTTATGTTCTTAAGACAGCTGCTGAATATTCACCTGCCAGCCTATAGTTAGTATCTACTTCTGTGCAACAAGTAAGCAGAACCATATCAATGGATTTCACATTTTTACGAAACATCTCCAAACAATAATAAAGCCAGGCATATATATGACACTGATCACATACATAGAAACATAGAGGATAGGAGCAGGAGGAGGCCATTTGGCCCTTCGAGCCTGCTCCACCATTTATTACGATCATGGCTGACCATCCAACTCAATAGCCTAATCCTGCTTTCTCCCCATAACCTTTGATCCCATTCGCCCCAAATGCTGTATCCAGCCGCCTCTTGAATACATTCAATGTTTTGGCATCAACTACTTCCTGTGGTAATGAATTCCACAGGCTCACCACTCTTTGGATAAAGAAGTGTCTCCTCACCTCCATCCTAAATGGTCTACCCCGAATCCTCAGACTGTGATCCCTGGTTCTGGACTCCCCCACCATCGGGAATATCCTCCCTGCATCTACCCTGTCTAGTCCTGTTAGAATTTTATAAGTCTCTATGAGATCCCCCCTCATTCATCTGAACTCCAGCGAAAACAATCCTAACCTAGTCAATCTCTCCTCATACATCAGTCCCGTCACCCCCGAATCAGCCTGGTAAACCTTCGCTGCACTCCCTCGAGAGCAAGAATATCCTTCCTCAGAAAAGGAGACCAAAACTGCACAAAATACTCTGGGTGTGGGGCCTCACCAAGGCCCTGTATAATGGCAACAACACATCCCTGTACTCGAAACCTCTCGCAATGAAGGCCAACATGCCATTTGCCTTCTTTACCGCCTGCTGCACCTGCATGTTTACCCTCAGTGACTAGTGCACAAGGACACCCAGGTCCCGCTGCACACTCCCCTCTCCCAATTTACAGCCATTCAGGTAGTAATCTGCCTTCTTCTTTTTGCTTCCAAAGTGAATAACCTCACATTTATCCAAATTATACTGCATCTGCCATTGATTCGCCCACTCACCCAACCTGTCCAGATCACTCTGAAGGATCTCTGCATCCGCGTCACAGTTCACCCTCCCACCCAACTTGGTATCATCTGCAGACTTTGAGATGTTACATTTTGTTCCCTCATCCAAATCATTGATATATATTGTGAATAGCTGGGGTCCCAGCACTGATCCCTGTGGCACCCCACTCGTTACTGCCTGCCAATTTGAAAAGCACTCATTAATTCCTACTCTTTGTTTCCTCTATGCCAACCAGTTTTCTATCCATCTCAATACATTTCCCCCAATCCCATGCGCTTTAATCTTGCACGATAATGTCTTGTGCAGGACTTTGTCAAACACTTTCTGCAAGTCCAAATATACCATCTACTGGTTCCCCCTTGTCAACTCTACTAGTTACCTCTTCAAAGAATTCCAACAGATTTGTCAAGCATGATTTCCCCTTCATAAATCCATGCTGACTCTGTCTGATCCTGCCACTGCTTTACAAATGCTCTGCTATAAAGTCCTTGATAATGGATTTGAGAATTTTCCCCACTATCAATGTTAAGCCTACTGGTCTATAATTCCCTGTTTTCTCTCTACCTCCCTTTTTGAATATTGGAGTGACATTAGCTACCCTCCAATCTGTAGGGACTGTTCCAGAGTCTATAAAATCCTGGAAGATGACCACCAATACATCCACTATTTCTAGAGCCACTTCCTTATGTACTCTGGGATGTACATTATCAGGTCCTGGAGATTTATCTGACTTCAATGCCATCAATTTTCCCAGCACCATTTCTCTACTAATATTGATCTCCCTCAGTAATTCCCTCTCACTAAATCTTGCATTCTCCAACATTTCTGGTATCTGATTTGTGTCCTCTTTTGTGAAGACAGAACCAAAGTATATCTTCAGTTGCTCGGCCATTTCTTTGTCCCCTATTATACATTCCCCTGTTTCTGCCTGTAGGGGACCTACATTTGTCTTCACCAACCTCTTTCTCTTCTATAGAAACTCTTAGTGTCAGTCTTTATGTTCCCTGCAAGCTTACTTTCGCACTGTATATTCCCCTTCTTAATCAATCCCTTGGTCCTTCTTTGCTGAATTCTAAACTGCTCCCAATCCTCAGACCTATTATTTTTCTTGGCCAATCTGTATGCTTCTTCCTTGGATCGGATACTCTCTCTAATTTCCTTTGTAAGCCATGGATTGGCCCTCTTACCCATTTTGATTTTGCACCAGACAGGAATAAACAGTTGCTGCAGTTCCCCCATGTGCTCCTTTACAGAAAGAAGGTAACAATTCACAGCTCTGACAAAGGGTCATCCAGACTCGAAACGTTGGCTCTATTATCTCTCCACAGGTGCTGTCAGACCTGCTGAGATCTTCCAGCATTTTCTGTTTTTGCAACAATTCACAGAGTGGATTTCTCAGACACTTAAACCAATGAGTTCAAAGGCAGTAATATTCTACAGAGATACAAGCTCCCAGTAATATTTCCCTGTTGTAATCTCAGAGAGCTGCATGAAGACTTCTTCAGCAGAACAGAATACTCCTATAGGTGCAAGGTCTTGGAGTTCCAAAAACAATGTTTCAATGGAGACAATGGTTTAAAACCAGATGCAGAGGTAATTCTGTATATCTTTTCATAGCATTAATCGCATGTTTGTATGATAGCTATCGCAGTGTGAAATCGGACCAAGTTTAGACACGGGTTTACACAACATCGCTGGTTTCAGTCACTTACCAAGAACACCAATGACAGCAAGGGTGGTATAGAATATTTTTTAGGATATATTGAATTGAAAGATGCAGTTGTTGTGTGAAAAGATCTGTCCCCTCATGCTGCAGGCAATCTCTGAAGCTTTACTTTATATACTACAGCATCTCCACAGGGACACTGATTTTGCAACATTGTTTTTTCTAAATTGTCATTATTGTTTTTTGTAAAAACAGATTATCACAGCTCAGTTTATTTCCAATGATGAATCATATTTAGCTTTAAGATGGAGCAATAGAATTCCAAAGACTGGACAATTCTTACCACATTAAGTAACTGATGTCAATTGGAAGCTGTGTTTATCTAATAATGGGAATGTTCTATTCGGAACTCTGCAGGTCTCCTAACGTTAGATTATTGCATGTAGCTACTCAAAAACAAAATTCATAATATTAGACTGTATCTGTCAGGTCTGTTCTAGAGCAACGTGAGTGCCTTATATAAATGAAATTATTTCCCTCTTATTTATCTGTGATTGTACAGCAATGTGTTAAATGTTTTTTTAAAATTAACCAGTCAGCAATTAAATTTCAAATATTAGAATATTCCTAACATGTTTGATACATACACTTGAATGAATTGAATCATAGAACCTTACAGCGCAGAAGAGGCCCTTAGGCCCATCGGGTCTGCACCAACGCCACCTAATCCCATTTTCCAGCACTTGGCCCATAGCCCTGAATGTTGTGATGTGCCAGGTGTTCATCCAGATACTTTTTAAAGGATGTGAGAAAACCTGCTTTTACCACCCTCCCAGGCAACGCATTCTAGACCGTCACCACCCTCTGAGTGAAAAGCTTTTTCCTCACATCCCCCCTAAACCTCCTGCCCTTCACCTTGAACCTGTGTCCCCTCGTGACTGACCCTTCAACTAGGGGGAACAGCTGCTCCTTATCCACTCTGTCCTATCTCGCATAATCTTGTACACCTCGATCAGGTCGCCCCTCAGTCTTCTCTGCTCCAACAAAAACAACCCAAGCTTATACAACCTCTCTTCATAACTTAAATATACATCCCAGGCAGCATCCTGGTGAATCTCCTCTGCACCCCCTCCAGTGCAATCACATCCTTCCAATAATGTGTCAACCAGAACTGCACACAGTACTCTCGCTGTGGCCTCACCAAAGTTCTATACAACTCCAACATGACTTCCCTGCTTTTGTAATCAATGCTTTGATTGATAAAGGCAAGTGTCCCACATTCCTTTCTCACCATCCTATTAACATGCCCTTCCGCCTTCAGTATCTGTGGACAAGGTGATGGGAACAGAAACTTTTGACCCTATAATTTGCGTAATAGAAGTTGCTAAGAAATGGGGGAGGGGGCAGGAGTTACCTTTGAACTCTATAATTAGCTTTATAGGAATTGCCAGGAGACCAGAGGGAAGGAGCTTCCGGATTCTACGGACCAATAAACTCCTATGTTGTCAGAGGACGGGATGTAGTTGGCCAAAGTACATGACATATATTAACAATCATTGATCTGTACTAATGGTGGTTGGTTCATATCCAGCGGGGATCGATCAATAGGCAGGAGAAGCTAACTTTGGAAATCTATAATAATGTTGACAAATGCAATGTACTTCAGAAATCGTGGTCAGACGTGTTGGTCAATAAAAAGAACGTCTTTAACCAGGATACTGCTTTCACGAGTCTTTGTATCTGCTAAAACTTTTGGCAATACTTGGTCTCTGAAACCCCCCCGCTACACAGGGTAAGAGCTGACAGGACTTTTCCCTCATGGGAGAGTCTAGCACCAGAGGGCATCGTTTCAGAATAAAATGGTGCCAATGTAAGACCGAGGAGAGGAGGAATTTCTTCTCTTAGAGGATTGTGAGTCTTTGGAAGTCCTTGCCACAGAGAGCTGTGGGGGTAGAGTCCTCATGTATATTTAAGGCTGAGATAGATTTTTGATCAGTAAGGGAATCCAGGGTAACAGGGAAAGGCCAGGAAAGTGGACATGAGGAACGTGTTGGATCAGCCATGATGCTAATGACGGAGCAGGCTCGAGGGGCCGAACGGCCTACTCCTGTTCATGTTTCCTAGAGTCTTATTGTGTCTCAGGTGCCTTCGTGAGCTGCTGTAGTCCACCTTGTATTTGGTACACACTGCAGCCACTGTGTGTCAGTAGTGGGGGGAATCTGTTGATACAGTGGACTGCTTTAGCATGCATGAGCTTCTTTAGTGTTTTTGGAGCTGCACTCATTCAGGCAAGATGTGAGGATTCCACCACACTGCTGAGTTGTGACTTGTAGATTACAGACAAACATTTGGGAAACAGGTAATGGTCACAGTACCTCCCACCGCTCAGGATGTTGATGGTGGGCGATTCAGCAATGGTAATGCCATCAAAAGTCATGGGAGGATGGTTAGATTCCCTCTTGTTGGAGATGATTCCTGCTTGATACTTGTTTTGTGAAACATTAATTGCCATTGATCAGGCTAAGCTGGAATGTTGTTCAGGTCTTGTTGCTTATGGAGATGGACTGCTTCAGTATCTGAGGCATTGTGAACACGATCAAAAGTTGTGCAATTATCAGTGAACATCCTCACTTCTGAAGTTACGCTGGATGTAAGGTCCTTGACAAAGCAGCTGAAGGTCGTTGGAATAAAGACTCCTGCAGTGATGTTCATAAGGCACTGGAAGGTGAATGGCACTTTTCTGATGATCGAGAGCAGGCTTGTGGGGCAATAATTGGACAGATTGGATTTGTCCTGCTGTTTTGCACATTGTCGGGTTGTAGCTGTACTGGAACAGCTTGGCTAAGGGCGTGGCTAGCTTTGAGCACAGGCCATCAGTATCATTGCTGGGATACTGTCAGGTTCACAGTAAGAAGTCTCACAACACCAGGTTAAAGTCCACCAGGTTTATTTGGCAGCACTAGCTTTCGGAGTCTCGCTCCTTCATCAGGTGAGTGAGGACTTGTGTTCACAAACAGGGCTGTTCATATACAGACACAAACTCAATTTACAGGATAATGGTTGGAATGCGAGTCTTTACAGGTAATCAAGTCTGAAAGGTACACACAATGTGAGTGGAGAGAGGGCCAAGCACAAGTTAAAGAGGTGTGTACTGTCTCCAGCCAGGACAGTTAGTGAGATTTTGCAAGCCCAGGCAAGTCGTGGGGGTTACAGATAGTGTGACATGAACCCAAGATCCAAGTTGAGGCCGTCCTCATGTGTGCGGAACTTGGCTATCAGTTTCTGCTCAGCGACTCTGCGTTGTTGTGTGTTGTGAAGGCCGTTTTGGAGAACGCTTACCCGAAGATCAGAGGCCGAATGCCCACGACGGCTGAAGTGCTCCCCGACAGGAAGAGAACAGTCTTGCCTGGTGATTGTCGAGCAGTGTTCATTCATCCGTTGTCGTAGCGTCTGCATGGTCTCCCCAATGTACCATGCCTCGGTACCGCACAATGTACCGCACAACCTCAGACAGACCATTGTCCGCAGCAAACTACCCAGCCTTCAGGAGAACAGTGACCACGACACCACACAACCCTGCCACAGCAACCTCTGCAAGACGTGCTGGATCATCGACATGGATGCCATCATCTCACGTGAGAACACCATCCACCAGGTACATGGTACATACACTTGCGACTTGGCCAACATTGTCTACCTGATACGCTGCAGGAAAGGATGTCCCGAGGCATGGTACATTGGGGAGACCATGCAGACGCTACGACAACGGATGAATGAACACCGCTCGACAATCACCAGGCAAGACTGTTCTCTTCCTGTTGGGTAACACTTCAGCGGTCACGGGCATTCAGCCTCTGATATTCGGGTAAGCGTTCTCCAAGGCGGCCTTCACGACACACGACAGCGCAGAGTCGCTGAGCAGAAACTGATAGCCAAGTTCCGCACACATGAGGACGGCCTAAACCGGGATCTTGGGTTCATGTCACACTATCTGTAACCCCCACGACTTGCCTGGGCTTGCAAAATCTCACTAACTGGCCTGTCTGGAGACAATACACATCTCTTTAACCTGTGCTTAACCCTCTCTCCACTCACATTGTCTGTACCTTTAAGGTTTGATTACCTGTAAAGACTCGCATTCCAACCATTATCTTGTATATTGAGTTTCTGTCTGTATATGCCCTGTTTTTGAACACAATTCCTCACTCACCTGATGAAAGCTAGTGCTGCCAAATAAACCTGTTGGATTTTAACCTGATGTTGTGAGACGTCTTACTGTGCTTACCCCAGTCCAACGCCGGCATCTCCACATCAGGTTCACAGTATCCAGTGCCTTAGAACATAGAACATAGAACAGTGCAGCACAGAACAGGCCCTTCGGCCCACGTTGTTGTGCCGAGCTTTGTCTGAAACCCAGATCAAGCTATTTCCTCCCTATCATCCCGAAGTGCTCCATGTGCCTATCCAATAGCTTCTTAAATGTCCCTAAAGTTTCTGACTCCACTATCACTGCAGGCAGTCCATTCCACACCCCAACCACTCTCTGAGTAAAAAACCTACCTCGGACATCCTTCCTATATCTATATGTCCTTAATCGAGGACCACATGCATACTCTCTTCCACCTTCTTCTCATAGAAATCATAGAAACCCTACAGTGCAGAAGGAGGCCATTCGGCCCATCGAGTCTGCACCGACCACAATCCCACCCAGGCCCTCCCCCCACATATTTACCCGCTAATCCCTCTAACCTACACATCCCAGGACTCTAAGGGGCAATTTTTAACCTGGCCAATCAACCTAACCTGCACATCTTTGGACTGTGGGAGGAAACCGGAGCACCCGGAGGAAACCCACGCAGACACGAGGAGAATGTGCAAACTCCACACAGACAGTGACCCGAGCCAGGAATCGAACCCGGGACCCTGGAGCTGTGAAGCAGCAGTGCTAACCACTGTGCTACCGTGCCGCCCCTGTCAGGAAAAAGATACAAAAGACTGAGGACACATACCAACTGACTCGCGAACAGTTTCTTCCCTGCTGCCATCAGACTTTTGAATGGACCTACCTCGCATTAAGCTGATCTTTCTCTACACCCTACCTATGACTGTAACATGACATCTTGCACTCTCTCCTTTCCTCCTCTATGAACGGAATGCTTTGTCTGTATAGCGTGCAAGAAACAATACTTTTCACTGTATACTAATACATGTGACAATAATAAATCAAATCAAATTCAGCCATTTCTTTATATCACGAGCAGTGAATCAGATTGTCTGAAGATTGGTATCTGTAATGCTCAAGACCTCAGGAGGAGGCTGAGATTAATCATCCACTCGGCAACTTATCGCTGAAGATGGCTTCTAATTGTTAAGCCTCATCTTTTGCACTGATGACCTGGGCTCCTTCCTCAGTGACGATAGAGATATTAGTGGCATGTTAGTGAAATGCTCAACATTTGTGGTACACACAACACCAATCATGACTGGTTGCATTGGTTTTGCCATCAATTAGCTCTGTCTATTTTACGCTGCTTCCGCTGCCTGGTCTGCAAGTGGCTGCGTGCTGTAGCTTCAGGTTTTCACCTCATTTTCAGATACACCCAAAATGCATGTAAAGCAAAGTAGTCGGACTAGCACCTACCGATTACTGGGCAGATAGAGGAAGCCATGAATGCTTCCTCTATCTGAAAAACAATCGTTTATCGCTACTGTCTGTTTCCTGTCACTCAGACATCCATGTTGCCAGGGTCTCTCTATTTTAAATCCCTATAGTGCAGAAGCAGGGTGTTGCAGGGTTCTCTGGAGGCTAGGTATCGCCAAAACTTCAGCCAATACAAAGACTCACGAAAGCCAGTATCCCGGTTAAAGATGCATCTTTATTAACCAATGATCGATGGGAGAGATAACATTGGTTAGTCTAATGCCTCGCTAGAAGAGAAGGCTCTGAGCTTTCCAATATAACTCTGAAGTTACAAAGAACAATACAGCACAGGAACAGGCCCTTCGGCCCTCCAAGCCCGCGCCGCTCCCTGGTCCAAACTAGACCATTCTTTTGTATCCCTCCATTCCCACTCCGTTCATGTGGCTATCTAGATAAGTGTTAAACGTTCCCAGTGTGTCCCCCTCCACCACCTTGCCCGGCAGCGCATTCCAGGCCCCCACCACCCTCTGTGTAAAATACGTCCTTCTGATATCTGTGTTAAACCTCCCCCCCCTCAGCTTGAACCTATGACCACTTGTGAACGTCACCACCGACCTGGGAAAAATCTTCCCACCGTTCACCCTATCTCTGCCTTTCATAATTTTATACACCTCTATTCGGTCACCCCTCATCCTCTGTCTTTCCAGTGAGAACAACCCCAGTTTACCCAATCTCTCCTCATAACTAAGCCCTTCCATACCAGGCAACATCCTGGTAAACCTCCTCTGCACTCTCTCTAAAGCCTCCATGTCCTTCTGGTAGTGTGGCGACCAGAATTGGACGCAGTATTCCAAATGCGGCCGAACCAACGTTCTACACAACTGCAACATCAGACCCCAACTTTTATACTCTATGCCCCGTCCTATAAAGGCAAGCATGCCATATGCCTTATTCACTACCTTCTCCACCTGTGACGTCACCTTCAAGGATCTGTGGACTTGCACCAAGGATCTGTGGAGTTACAATGCACGGATCAATCAATTATACATTTTTCATATGTATTTTGCGAGAGGCAATATGGTTTTATGAAGGGGAGGTCGTGTCTCACAAACTTGGTCGAGTTTTTCGAGGAAGTGACAAAGATGATTGATGAGGGTAGGGCAGTGGATGTTGTCGACCTGGACTTCAGACAAGGTCCCTCACGGCAGACTGGTACAGAAGGTGAACTCGCATGGGATCAGAAGTGAGCTGGCAAGATGGATACAGAACTGGCTCAGTCATAGAAGACAGAGGGTAGCAGTGGAAGGGTGTGTTCCTGAATGGAGAGCTGTGACTAGTGGCGTTCCTCAGGGATCAGTGCTGGGACCTTTGCTGTTTGTAATATATAGAGTCATAGAGGTTTACAGCCCAACTTGTCCATGCTGCCCTTTTTTTTAAACCCCTAAGCTAATCCCAATTGCCCGCATTTGGTCCATATCCCTCTATACCCATCTTACCCATGTAACTGTCTAAATGCTTTTTAAAAGACAAAATTGTACCTGCCTCTACTACTACCTCTGGCAGCTTGTTCCAGACACTCACCACCCTGTATGTGAAAAAATTGCCCCTCTGGACACTTTTGTATCTCTCCCCTCTCACCTTAAACCTATGCCCTCTAGTTTTAGACTCCCCTACCTTTGGGAAAAGATATTGACTATCTAGCTGATCTGTGCCCCTCATTATTTTATAGACCTCTATAAGATCACCCCTCAGCCTTCTACGCTCCAGAGAAAAAAGTCCCAGTCTATCCAGCCTCTCCTTATAACTCAAACCATCAAGTCCCGATAGCATCCTAGTAAATCTTTTCTGCACTCTTTCTAGTTTAATAATATCGTTTCATATAATAGGGTGACCAGCACTGTACACAGTATTCCAAGTGTGGCCTTACCAATGTCTTGTACAACTTCAACAAGACGTCCCAACTCCTGTATTCAATGTTCTGACCGATGAAACCAAGCATGCTGAATGCCTTCTTCACCACTCTGTCCACCTGTGACTCCACTTTCAAGGAGCTATGAACATGTACCCCTAGATCTCTTTGTTCTGTAACTCTCCCCAACGCCCTACCATTAACTGAATAAGACCTGCCCTGGTTCAATCTACCAAAATGCATCACCCGGCATTTACAAAAATGAAACTCCATCTGCCATTTGTCAGCCCACTGGCCCAATTGATCAAGATCCCATTGCAATCGGAGATAACCTTCTTCACTGTCCACAACGCCACCACTCTTAGTGTCATCTGCAAACTTACTAACCATGCCTCCTATATTCTCATCCAAATCATTAATATAAATGACAAATAACAGCACTGATCCCTGAGGCACATCGCTGGTCACAGGCCTCCAGTTTGCAAACAACCCTCTACAACTACCCTCTGGCTTCTGTCAAGAAGCCAATTTTGTATCCATTTAGATACCTCACCCTGGATCCCGTGAGATTTAACCTTATGCAACAACCTACCATGCGGTACCTTGTCAAAGGCCTTGCTAAAGTCCATGTAGACAACATCAACTGAACTGTCCTCATCTTCCTTCTTCGTTACCCCTTCAAAAAACTCAATTAAATTTGTGAGACATGATTTTCCACTCACAAAGCCATGCTGACTATTCCTAATCAATCCTTGCGTCTCTAAATGCCTGTAGACCCTTTCTTCAAAATACTTTCCAACAACTTACCCACCACAGATGTGAGGCTCACTGGCCTGTAGTTCCCAGGCTTTTCCCTGCAGCCCTTTTTAAACAAAGGCACAACATTTGCCACTCTCCAATCTTCAGGCACCTCACCTTTGGCTGTCGATGATTCAAATATCTCTGCCAGGGGACCTGCAATTTCCTCCCTAGCCTCCCACAATGTCCTGGGATACACATCATCAGGTCCCGGGAATTTACCTACCTTGATGCGCTTTAAGACTTCCAGCACCTCTTTCTCTGTAATATGTACACTCCTCAAGATATCACTATTTATTTCCTCAAGTTCCCCAACATCCAAGCTTTTCTCAACAGTAAATACTGATGAGAAATATTCATTTAGGATCTCACCCATCTCTTGTGGATCCGCACATAGATGACCTTGTTGATCCTTAAGAGGCCCTACTCTCTCTCTTGTTACTCTTTTGCTCTTTATGTATTTGTAGAAGCTCTTTGGATTCTCCTTTGCCTTATCTGCCAAAACAATCTCGTGTCCCCTTTTTGCCCTCCCGATTTCTCTCTTAAATCTACTCCTGCAACCCCTATACTCCTCAAGAGATTCAATTGATCCCAGCTACCTATGCATGTCATGTGCCTCTTTCTTCTTCTTGACCAGGGCCTTCAATATCCCGAGTCATCCAGGGTTCCTTACTTCTGCCAGCCTTGCCCTTCACTCTAAGAGGAATGTGCTTACCTTGAACCCTGGTTAACACACTTTTGAAAACCTGCCACTTACCAGACATCCCTTTGCCTTCCCACAGACTCCCCCAATTAATGTTTGAAAGTTCCTGCCTGATACCATCAAAATTGGTCTTGCCCCAATTTAGAATTTTAACTTTTGGGCCAGACTATCATTCTCCATAGCTATCTTAAAATTAATAGAATTATGGTCACTGTTCTCAAAGTGATCCCTCACTAACACTTCTGTCACCTGCCCTTCCTTATTTCCCAAGATGAGGTCAAGTTTTGCCCCCTCTCTAGTCGGGCCATCCGCATACTGAATGAGAAATTCCTCCTGAATACACTCAACAAATTTCTCTCCATCCAACCCTCTAATACTATGGCTGTCCCAGTCAATGTTGGAAAAGTTAAAATCTCCAACTATTACCACCCTACTTTCCTTGGAGCTATCTGTAATCTCCTTACATATTTGCTCCTCAATTTCCCGCTGACTATTGGGGGCCTATAGTACAACCCTATCAAAGTGATTCCCCCCTTCTTATTTCTCAGTTCTACCCATATGGACTCAGTGGCTGAACCCTCGGATATATCCCCTCTCAGTACGGCCATGATGTTTTCCCTAATCAAAAGTACAACTTCCCTGCCTCCCTTGCTTCCTGTTCTATCTTTCCTATAGCATTTGTACCCTGGAACATTGAGCTGCCAGTCCTGTCCCTCCCTTATATATAAATCCTATGGAGGAAAACGTAACTGGTTTGATTAGTAAGTTTGCAGATGACACAAAGGTTGGTGGAATTGCGGATAGCGATGAGGACCATCAGAGGATACAGCAGGATATAGATTGGTGGAGACTTGGGTGGAGAGATGGCAGATGGAGTTTAATCCAGACAAATGTGGGGTAATGCATTTTGGAAGGTCTAATATAAATGGGAAATATACAGTAAATGGCAGAACCCTTAAGGGTATTAATAGGCAGAGGGATCTGGATGTACAGGTACACAGGTCACTGAAAGTGGCAACGCAGGTGGAGAAGGTAGCCAAGAAGGCATAAGGCATACTTGCCTTCATCGGCCAGGGCATTGAGTTTATAAATTGGCAAGTCATGTTGCAGCTTTATAGAACGTTAGTTAGGCCGCATTTGGAATATAGTGTTCAATTCTGGTCGTCACACTACCAGAAGGATGTGGAGGCTTTGTAGAGTGTACAGAAAAGATTTACCAGGATGTTGCCTGGTATGGAGGGCATTAGCTTCGAGGAGAGGTTGGAGAAACTTGGTTTGTTCTCACTGGAGCGACGGAGGTTGAGGGGAGACCTGATGGAAGTCTACAAGATTATGAGAGGCATGGACAGAGTGAATAGTCAGAAGCTTTTTCCCAGGGTGGAAGAGTCAATTACTCGGGGGCATCGGTTTAAGGTGCAAGGGGCAAGGTTTAAAGGAGATGTATGAGGCAAATATTTTACACAGAGCATGGTGGGTGCCTGGAACTTGCTGCCGGGGGAGGTAGTGGAAGCAGATACGAAAGTGACTTTTAAGGGGCGTCTTGACAAGTACATGAATAAGATAGGAATAGAGGGATATAGTCTCTGGAAGAGTAGGGGGTTTTAGTTCAGTCGGGCAGCATGGTTGGTACAGGCTAGGAGGGCCGAAGGGCCTGTTCCTGTGCTGTAATGTGCTAACATTATGGAGGGATACAAACGAATGGTCTAGTTGGACCAATGAGTGGCACAGGCTTGGAAGGCCGAAGGGCCTGTTTCCTGTGCAGTACTGTTCTTTGTTCTTTGTGATTTTCTTTGTTCTTTGTTCTGTATCAAATTCTTCTGCCTTTCATTAGTTGTGAACCAATCATCTTCAATACAAATCAATCACTGATAATACCTGTCATATACTTTAACCAATTGCATTTACCCTCTGATATGATGGGATCTTATTGGTCCGTAGAATCCAGATGCTTCCTCCCCCAATTGCTGATGCTTAGAACATAGAACATAGAACATTACAGCACAGAACAGGCCCTTCGGCCCACGATGTTGTGCCGACCTTCATCTGAAACCAAGATCAAGCTATCCCACTCCCTACCATCCTGGTGTGCTCCCTGTGCCTATCCAATAACCGCTTAAATGTTCCTAAAGTGTCTGACTCCACTATCACTGCAGGCAGTCCATTCCACACCCCAACCACTCTCTGCGTGAAGAACCTACCTCTGATATCCTTCCTATATCTCCCACCATGAACCCTATAGTTATGCCCCCTTGTAATAGCTCCATCCACCCGAGGAAATAGTCTTTGAACGTTCACTCGATCTATCCCCTTCATCATTTTATAAACCTCTATTAAGTCTCCCCTCAGCCTCCTCCGCTCCAGAGAGAACAGCCCCAGCTCCCTCAACCTTTCCTCATAAGACCGACACTCCAAACCAGGCAGCATCCTGGTAAATCTCCTCTGCACTCTTTCCAGCGCTTCCACGTCCTTCTTCCTCTATTGCCTAGCAACTTTGAATCCTTAGCTACAAAGGTCAAAGTTAAGTTTCCCACCAACTCTTGTTTACGTCAATGGCTGTACCAGACAGACGTACATTCTCACGTCTGAAGAGATCTGCCTTTTCTAGATAGTGTGAAAAACCCTATTCATAAGTAGCTCTGAGAACCTAACTGCCAGCAACTTATCGCTCATCAGAGCTTGCACATTCTGCAGTTCCATTGTTCTAAAGACTGTGGTTCCTCTCAATAAGCTTTTCATACCACTAGGCTTTGCGGTAGCCTGATTTTGGCCAAAGTTTACAGATTGCTTTAAACATACAACTAAGAATACATTTTGAAATCCAAAATACATGTTTAAGTCAGAAATGCTTGTTTTAAACCTCTGACTGTGTTTATGTGCCTTTATGCAGGCAGTTCCCTTGTTAAACTGTTAGTCTGATCTGAGAACATTTCACTTAGTGTCAGTCATTTGATTAGTGCCTTAAATCACTAATTCTTTAACATTTCTCTAACCTATTAGGATTTTCTCTCCAACAGAGGCCCATTCAGCCCATCGAGTCTGCATTGACTCTCCGAAAGAGCTTCTTACTCAAGCAACCTCTACAACTCCACACATTTACCATGGTTAATTCACCTAATCTGCATATCTTTAAACATTGATTTGATTTGACTTATTATTTTCACATGTAATGGTATACAGTGAAAAGTATTGTTTTTTGCATGCTACACAGACAAAGCATACCATTCATAGAGAAGGAAAGGAGAGGGTGCAGAATGTAGTGTTACAGTCATAGCTGTGGTGCAGAGAGAGATCAACTTAATATAAGGTAGCTCCACTCAAAAGTCCAACGGCAGCAGTTCTTGAGTCGGTTGGTACTGGTGACCTCAGACTTTTGCATCTTTTTCCGATGGAAGACGGTGGAAGTGAGTATGTCCAGGGTGTGTGGGGTCCTTGATTATGCTGTCTGTGTTTCCGAGGCAACGGGAAGTGTAGACAGAGTCAATGGATGGGAGGCTGGTTTGCGTGATGGACGAGGCTTCGTTCACAACCCTTTGTAGTTTCTTGCGGTCTTGGGCAGAGCAGGAGCCATACAAGCTGTGATACAGCCAGAAAGAATGCTTTCTATGGTGCATTTATAAAAGTTGGTAAGAGTCATAGCGGATATGCCAAATTTCCTTCGCCTCCTGAGAAAGTAGATGCTTTGGTGGGTTTTCTTAACTATAGCATCAGTGTGGAGGAACCAGGACAAGTTCTTGGTGATCTGGACACCTAGAAACATGAAGCTCTCGAACATTTTGTGTATCGGTGCAGATTCGATGGGCTGAAGGGCATCTTCTGCACTGTAGTATTCCACTTCATGCCTGTTGATGTAGACAGGGGCATGTCCTCCACTATGTTCTCTGAAGTTGATGACTATCTCCTTTGTTTTGTTGACATTGAGGGAGAGATTATTGTCGTTGCACCAGTTCACCAGATTCTCTATCTCTTTCCTGTACTCCGTTTCATTGTTTGAGATCCGATCCAATATGGTGGTGTCATCAGCAAAGTTGAAAATCGAGTTGGATGGGAATTTGGCACACAGCCATACAGTCATAGAGTCATAGAGGTTTACAGCATGGAAACAGGCCCTTCGGCCCATCTTGTCCATGCTGCCCTTTTTTTAAAAACCCCTAAGCTAATCCCAGTTGCACGCATTTGGCCCATATCCCTCTCTACCGTCTTATCCATGTAACACTTTTAAAAGACAAAATTGTAGTCCCCTCTACTACTACCTCTGGCAGCTTGTTCCAGACACTCACCACCCTCTGTGTGAAACAATTGACCCTCTGGACACTTTTGTATCTCTCCCCTCTCACCTTAAACCTCTGCCCTCTAGTTTTAGATTTCCTTACCTTTGGGAAAAGATATTGACTATCTAGCTGATCTGTGCCCCTCATTGTTTTATAGACCTCTATAAGATCACTCCTCAGCCTCCTACGTTCCAGAGAAAAAAGTCCCAGTCTATCCAGCCTCTCGTAATAACTCAATCCATCAAGTCCCGGTGGCATCCTAGTAACTTTTTCTGCACTCTTTCTCGTTTAATAATATCCTTTCTATAATAGGGTGACCAGAACTGTACACAGTGTCCCAGGTGTGGCCTTACCAAGGTCTTGTACAACTTCAACAAGACGTCCCAACTCCTGTATTCAATTTTCTGACCGATGAAACCAAGCATGCTGAATGCCTTCTTCACCACTCTGTCCACCTGTGACTCCACTTTCAACGAGCTATGAACATGTACCTCTAGATCTCTTTGTTCTGTAACTCTCCCCAACGCCCTACCATTAACTAAGTAAGTCCTGCTCTGGTTCAATCTACCAAAATGCATCACCCCGCATTTATCTAAATGAAACTCCATCTGCCATTCGTCAGCCCACTGGCCCAATTGATCAAGATCCCGTTGCAGTCGAGAGATAACTTTCTTCACTGTCCACTATGCCACCAATCTTGGTGTCATCTGCAAACTTACTAACCATACCTCCTATATTCTCATCCAAATCATTAATATCAATGACAAATAACAGTGGACCCAGAACTGATCCCTGAGGCACATCGCTGGTCACAGGCCTCCAGTTTGCAAAACAACCCTCTACAACTACCCTTTGGCTTCTGTCAAGAAGCCAATTTTGTATCCGTTTAGCTACCTCACCCTGGATCCCGTGAGATGTAACCTTATGCAACAACCTACCATGCGATACCTTGTCAAAGGCCTTGCTAAAGTCCATGTAGACAACATCAACTGCACTGCCCTCATCTACCTTCTTGGTTACCCCTTCAAAAAATTAAATCAAATTTGTGAGACATGATTTTCCATTCACAAAGCCATGCTGACTGTCCCTAATCAGTCCTTGGTCTCTAAATGCCTGTAGATCCTGTCTCTCAAAATACCTTCCAACAACTTACCCACCACAGATATGAGGCTCACTGGCCTGTAGTTCCCAGGCTTTTCCCTGCAGCCCTTTTTAAACAAAGGTACAACATTTGCCACTCTCCAATCTTCAGGCATCTCACCCGTGACTATCGATGATTCAAATATCTCGGCTAGGGGATCCGCAATTTCCTCCCTAGCCTCCCACAATGTCCTGGGATACGCTTCATTATGTCCCGGGAATTTATCTACCTTGATGCGCTTTAAGACTTCCAGCACCTCTTTCTCTGTAATATGTACACTCCTCAAGACGTCACTATTTATTTCCCCAAGTTTCCTAACATCCATGCTTTTCTCAACAGTAAATACTGATGAGAAATATTCATTTAGGATCTCACCCATCCCATAGGTGTATAAGGAGCTGAGGACACAACCTTGTGGGGCATTGGTGTTGAGGATGATCATGGAGGAGGTGTTGTTGCCTATTCTTATTGTGGGTTAGAAAGCTTAGGATCCAGTCGCAAAGGGAGGAGCCGAACCCCAGGCCACAGAGTTTGGAGATGGGTTTGGTCAGAATAATGGTGTTGAAGGCTCAGCTGTAGTCTATAAAAAGGAGTCTGACATAAGTGTCTTTGTTATCCAGGTGTTCTAGAGTTGAAAAAACATAAAGTTTATTAATTAGTGTCACAAGTAGCTTACATTAACACTGCAATGAAGTTACTGTGAAGTCACCACACTCCAGTCACTGTTCGGGTGCAATGAGGGAGAATTTAGCATGGCCAATTCACCTAACCTGCACATCTTTGGACTGTGGGAGGAAACTGGAGCATCCGGAGGAAATCCATGCAGATACAGGGAGAATGTGCAAACTCCACATGGACTGTGACCCAAGCCAGGAATTGAACCCAGGTAGCTGGCGCTGTGAGGCAGCAGTGATTTCCACTGCCACTGCGCAGGGAGATGGCGTCTGCTGTGGACCTCTTGCAGTGATAGCCAAATGGTCACCGAGACTCGAAATATTGGCTCTATCCTCTCTCCACAGATGCTGTCAGACCTGCTGAGATTTTCCAGCATTTTCTGTTTTTGTTTCAGCTTTCAGCATTCGCAATATTTTGCTTTTATCAAGGTGGGATGAAACGTGTTTGAATTCCTGATTATATCATTAGTGAGCAGTTTGGTTGTCTCCTCCCCGAACGCTTGACACTCAGCCACTGCATTGTGATGTCAAACCAGCAGAACAGATTTTTTAAAAACGGAAACTTGGCGGCCTCACTTCCAAAGGGGAATTCAGAGATAAAGACTATTGAGCTCACAAGTGCATCCACCATGGAGTTCACACTCTCCATCAAGGAGCTCACACTCTCCACCACGGAGCTCACACTCTCCATCATGGAGCTCACACTCTCCACCACGGAGTTCACACTCTCCACCACGGAGCTCACACTCTCCACCACGGAGCTCACACTCTCCACCACGGAGCTCAGACTCTCCACCATGGAGCTCACACTCTCCACCATGGAGCTCAGACTCTCCACCACGGAGCTCACACTCTCCACCACGGAGCTCACACTCTCCACCACGGAGCTCACACTCTCCACCACGGAGCTCACACTCTCCACCACGGAGCTCACACTCTCCACCACGGAGCTCACACTCTCCACCACGGAGCTCACACTCTCCACCACGGAGCTCACGCTCTCCACCACAGAGCTCACACTCTCCACCAAGGAGCTCACACTCACCACCACGGAGCTCACACTCTCCACCACGGAGTTCACACTCTCCACCACGGAGCTCACACTCTCCACCATGGAGTTCACACTCTCCACCACGGAGCTCACACTCTCCACCACGGAGCTCACGCTCTCCACCACGGAGCTCACGCTCTCCACCACGGAGCTCACACTCTCCACCACGGAGCTCACACTCTCCACCACGGAGCTCACGCTCTCCACCACAGAGCTCACACTCTCCACCATGGAGTTCACGATCTCCACCACTGAGCTCACACTCTCCACCACGGAGCTCACACTCTCCACCACTGAGTTCACACTCTCCACCACGGAGCTCACACTCTCCACCACGGAGCTCACACTCTCCACCACGGAGCTCACGCTCTCCACCACGGAGCTCACACTCTCCACCACGGAGTTCACACTCTCCACCACTGAGTTCACACTCTCCACCACGGAGCTCACACTCTCCACCACGGAGCTCACACTCTGCACGACAGAATTCACGCTCTGCACCACAGAGTTCTGGCTCCCCACCACGGAGCTCTGGCTCTCCACCACGGAGTTCTGGCTCTCCACCACGGAGCTCTGGCGCTCACCACGGAGCTCTGGCTCTCCACCACGGAGTCCTCGAGTCAGGTTTGCAATCAGGTGAGTGATGTAGACATCATTTCCTAATATTCTCTACTCTGCTTTTAGAGCTCCGGCAACCGTGAGATATCCAGAGGCACATCACCTAATTGGGGCTCATCAGAGTCCTAGCATTCAGCAGTCCTCCCAGTGCCAGTTCCCTGGAATGTCTCTGGCTGCTGTGGATCAGATAAGGTGTGCTGCTCACCAGTTTGTGACACCCAAAGCCTTTCTAATTCTAAGCCCCACCGAGGTGTGCCTACCTGTTGATAGGGTGCTAAGACCTGAGCACCAAGGTATATTATGAAGTCAGATTAGACCCTAACATTTTTTTATTTCTGGCATAAATATGAGGATAGGGTGCTTCACTCCAGGAGTGATTCTACTGACAAATTAGGGATCGTTGATCAAATCAAGCTTTATTCACAACACAGTTTAAATATAGCTCAAACAAAACTTTTAACAGGTGAACAATACTTAAAATTAAAGGAAACAATTCTAATTTCTAACTTATCACTATTTCAGTTCCAATTAAGCAATATTTCTCTTATAGTCGTAAAACACACTTTAAATATAGTTAGCAACCACAGGTATTCTTGCTCTGACTTCGGTAGCAGTCTTGGAACTTTCAGAGAATATTTGATTTTTCAGAGCAGCCTCCAGACTTCTGTCTTTAAATAGCCCCAGTAAGCAACTAACTATAGAAAGTTGTTTCTCTGTCACAGAACTAGCCCCTTCCAGCAACCTCATGATCATATGACCTTGTATTCTTAAACTCACCTTCCATTACTTCAATTAAAAAAAACCCTGGGTCCTCTCTATTTATAAACAAAAGTATATTGGCCTTCTGCTAAGCAAACACTACATAGCTAAACTGGGTAATTATCCTGATTTCCAGCATCAGAGCTGCACACCCTCCAGACAAACTGACTCCCTGTAGAAAAATGCTGAATCTTAAAGCAGTTCCCCTTAATCATAAATGATATCAACCATACAGTATCATACAATGTTATAGAGTCATACAGCGCAGTAAAGGCCCTTCGGCCCATTGAGTCTGCACCGACTATAACTACCACTAAAGGCGCGCTGATCCCATTTTCCCGCACTTGGCCCATATCCTTAAGTATTTCAAGTACCCATCCAAATAGGTTGTAAGGTTTCCTGTTGGTCCACGTCTGAGAATTCCTCTGTAGCTGCTGTCTGGCCTGCTTTCTTCCGCCCGGCCTCCTCCCTTGCTGTGCCTCCACGAGAAGGGAGATCGATGAGTGTGTGTGTGGCAGCAGCATAAAGATACAAGTGATGGAACTTGCGTCAGTTTTGCGGGGTGGACAATTGGATCCTGGATGCTCACTGTAATTTCTCACACCCACTTCCCCCTCGGCACAAGAGTGGTCCTGTCCTTACCCAGTATGCAGGACAGTTCTCTCCTCAAACTTCGTGAGGAGTTTCAACTCAGCCACCCGACTGTGCTCTCTCCCGGCAGTTGTGAGACAGCTTTTCCTGTGAGGGAACAGATGGGGAGAGTGTATGCCAGCTGTGTGTGTGTGTGTGTGTGTGTGTGAGTGACTGAGCAGAGATGCTGAGAGCAGCGACTTACCCTGGCTGAGTAGAAGAACATAGAAACATAGAAAAACTACAGCACAAAACAGGCCCTTCGGCCCCACAAGTTGTGCCGAACGTATCCCTACCTTCTAGGCCTACCTATAACCCTCCATCCTATTAAGTCCCATGTACTCATCCAGGAGTCTCTTAAAATACCCTATTGAGTTTGCCTCCACCACCACTGACGGCAGCCGATTCCACTCGCCCACCACCCTCTGTGTGAAAAACTTACCCCTAACATTTCCCCTGTACCTACCCCCCAGCACCTTCAACCTGTGTCCTCTCGTAGCAGCCATTTCCACCCTGGGAAAAAGCCTCTGAGAGTCCACCCGATCTATGCCTCTCAACATCTTATATGCCTCTATTAGGTCTCCTCTCATCCTACGTCTCTCCAAGGAGAAAAGACCGAGCTCCCTCAGCCTATCCTCATAAGGCATGCCACTCAATCCAGGCAACATCCTTGCAAATCTCCTCTGCACCCTTTCAATCTTTTCCACATCCTTCCTGTAATGAGGCGACCAGTACTGAGCACAGTACTCCAAGTGGGGTCTGACGAGGGTCTTATATAACTGCATCATTATCCCCGGACTCCTAAACTCAATCCCTCGATTGATAAAGGCCAGCACACCATACACCTTCTTAACCACCTCCTTCACCTGCGGGGCCGATTTTAGAGTCCTATGGACCCGGATCCCAAGGTCCTTCTGATCCTCTACAGTGTACTAAGAGTCTTTCCCTTTATATTGTACTCCTTCATCCCATTTGACCTGCCAAAATGGACCACTACGCATTTATCTGGGTTGAAGTCCATCTGCATCCTATCTATGTCCCTCTGTAACTTCTGACATCCCTCCAGACTATCCACAACCCCACCAACCTTCGTGTCGTCGGAAAACTTACCAACCCATCCCTCCACTTCCTCATCCAGGTCATTTATGAAAATGACAAACAGCAAGGGTCCCAGAACAGATACCTGGGGCACACCACTGGTGACCGACCTCCATTTAGAAAATGACCTATCTATACACACTCTCTGCCTCCTTTGGGCAAGCCAGTTCTGGATCCACAGGGCAACAGCCCCTTGGATCCCATGCCCTCTCACTTTTTCTAGAAGCCTTGCATGGGGGACCTTATCGAACGCCAAGCTAAAATCCATATAAACCACATCTACCGCTTTTCCTTCGTCAATGTATTTAGTCACATTTTCGAAGAACTCCACCAGGCTCGTAAGGCACGATCTGCCTTTGACAAAGCCATGCTGAGTATTCTTGAGCATACTAAACCTCTCTAAATGCTCATAAATCTTGTCCCTCAGGATCTTCTCCATCAGCTTACCAACCACTGAGGTTAGACTCACCAGTCGGTAATTTCCTGGGCTATCCCTATTCCCCTTCTTGAAAATAGGAACCACATCCGCAATCCTCCAATCCTCCGGCACCTCTCCCGTCTCCATCGACGACGCAAAGATCATCGCCAGAGGCTCTGCAATCTCTTCCCTCGCCTCCCACAGTAACCTGGGGTTACATCCCATCTGGACCCGGCGACTTATCTATCTTGATGCCATTCAAAGATTCCAGCACAACCTCTTTGTTAAAGTCCACATACTCAATCTTTTCAGTCCACCGCAAGCCCACAGTGCATCCACCCAGGTCCTTCTCCTCTGTGAAAACCGAGGCAAAATACTCATTAAGCACCTCTGCCATTTCTACTGGTTCCGTACAGACTTTCCCGCCTTCACCTTTTATAGGCCCTATTCCTTCACGTCTCATCCTTTTACTCTTCACATATTTATAGAACGCCTTCGGGTTTTCCTTAATCCTACCTGCCAAGGCCTTCTCGTGACCCCTTCTGACTCTCCTAATTTCCTTCTTTAGTCCCTTTCTACAAGCCGTATACTCATCTAGATCCCTATCTTCGCCAAGCTCTCTGAATCTTTTGTACGTTTTCCTTTTCTTCTCGACTAGGTCCCTCACAGCTTTCGTGCACCACGGTTCCTTTAACCTACCAACACCTCCCTGTCTGCTCGGAACATTGTCCTGTAGAACTCTAGACAGACATTCCTTGAAAAACTGCCACCTCTCTTCAGTACATTTCCCCAAGAATACCCCCTTCCAATTTACTCCTCTAATTTGCTGCCTTATGTCTTCATATTTCCCCTTACAACATGGAAACGCTTTCCTAGCTTGCCCGATCCTCTCTTTTTCCAATGCAAGCATAAAGGAGATAGAGTTATGATCGCTATCCCCAAGATGCTCTCCTACTGAGAGATCTGACACCTGTCCAGGTTCATTGGTCAGTATCAGATCAAGTACAGCCTCTCCTCTTGTAGGCTTGTCCACATGCTGTGTTAGGAAACCCTCCTGAACACACCGAACGAACTCCTCCCCATCCAATCCCCTTACCCGAGGGATATTCCAATCTATGTTTGGGAAATTAAAGTATCGCATCACAACAACTCTGCTATTACTGCATCTCCCCAGGATCTGTTTCCCTATCTTCTCCTCCACCTCCCTGTTACTATTGGGCGGCCTATAGAAAACCCCCAGCAAGTATGAGTAGAAGCAGTCACTCATTCTCTTCCTGCCCCGTACTCCAGACCAACTGCACAGGGAGTTGGCACTTATCAGTGCTGCCACCACTGCCAATGCTGGGTTGGTGACCGAGCTGGAAGGTCTCCTCCCTACCAGAGGGTAAAGAATCTGGAATGTTGCCTCCCATTCAGCATTCTTTTCATAGAATCCCTACAGTGCAGAAGGAAGCCATTCATCCTATCGAGTCTGCACCGACCACAATCCCACCCATCCCTATCCCCGTAGCCCTACGTATTTACCCTGTTAATCCCCTGACACTAAGGGGCAATTTTAGCATGGCCAATCCACCTAACCCACACACCTTTGGACTGTGGGAGGAAACCGGAGCACCCGGAGGAAACCCACGCAGACACGGGGAGAATGTGCAAACTCCACACAGACAGTGACCCAAGCCGGGAATTCAACCCGGGTCCCTGGCACTGTGAGGCAGCAGTGCTGACCACTGAGCCGCCCCTCTGATCAGGTCTTGGTCTGAAAACTTTACTGCAGCTTTCCCAGCAGCCGTCCTCTGCTCTGGACTTGGGATGGATGTTGGGGAGGTGTTAAAGTGGAGCTCCCCAGTAACCGAAGCGCTCAGTCCGAAGGTGAGTCGGGCCAATCAGATTCCATCGGCAAGAAACCCGGAAACATTTTTTCTTGTCTAAGTGGCTAAAGATACGGCGAGAAAACTGTCACCGTCACCGGTGAGCTACAGCCCAGTTTTCTCACCTGGCTCCACACTTTGCCAAAATATCAGAAAATTCTGGCCACCATCTCCGAACAATCCCACCATCTCCACTCTATCTTGCTGACTGATATTGCTCTTCCCTGGTATTATTGTCGGGAATCCGATATGGCATCCTCTTTCATGACTACAGCTTTTACTGAAGTCTGCCCGAGAGGCAGTAAAGAGGAAGAGGTTCACCGTCAGAGAGGAAGCACACTGCTTTGCTCTAAGGAGATCAGCACAGAGGAAGTGCTGCAGAGTCAATGCTTCAACATGGAGCATGCACTGTATGGACAGGCAGTCAGGCCAGAGGGCCGGCTGCACGTTCAGTACTGACCGAGTGCTGCAAGCAGTTTTGGGGGTTTAGTACAGGGGGAATGCTACACTGTCAGAAGTTTGTTACTCGGGATAGATTCGCAATCAGAACAAAAGCTCTAGCTTTAACTGTTGGAGGCTGAGCACCGAGAGAGCTGCATTTGGGTGGCATGGTGGCACGGTGGTTAGCACTGCTGCCTCACAGCACCAGGGACCCGGGTTTAATTCCGGCCTCAGCTGGCTGTCTGTATGGAGTTTGCACGTTCTCCCCATGTTTCCTTCGGGTGCTCCAGTTTCTTGCCACAGTCCAAAGCTCTGTGGGTTAGGCTGATTGGCCGTGCTAAATTACCGCTTAGTGTCAGGGGGACTGGCAAGCTAAATTGAATTTGATGATCAGCCATGATCAAAATGAATGGAGGAGCAGACTCAAAGGGCCGAATGGCCTACTCCTGCTTCTAGTTTCTATCTTCCTATGTTTCAAAATACGTGAGGTTACAGGGATAGGGCCTGGGTGGGATTGTTGTTAGTGCAGTCTCGATGGGCTGAATGGTCTCCTTCTGCACTCGAAGGATCCTATGTTTCTTGAGGGGCAGTGTGGAGAGAGCATTGTACACTTTGAGGGAATATTGAACAATTGCAGCTCTGTTGCAGTCTATTTGAGTCTATCAAATCAAATAGACTCAACATTGAGTTTGATAGCCAATGAAGTGCTGAGGCTGCAGTGCAGCACTGATGGGGAGCTGCATTGCCTGTCCAGTGATGGTAAGGGAGCGCTGCACTGCAGGAGGGTCGGTTCAGGTGGATGGGTAGACTGCCAGGAGACTGTGTGTATATTGAAGGCATGCTTCACTGTCGGAGAGTCTGCACCGTGGGAGTGCTGACTTTGTCAGAGTATCAGAACTGAGGGTGCAGCGCACTGTCAGAGGATAAGAAATCATGGGCGTGGTGTGACCTAAGCGGTTGAAACAGAAGAGGCGCTGCAGGAGTGGCAGTACCGAGGGAGCGATGGACTTTGAGAAGATCAGTATTGAGGGATTGCTGAATTATTAGAGGGTCAGCTGTTGGGGTCCACTGCACTGGCGGAGGGAGGTTCAGTGCTGGCAGAGAACCACTGGCGGAGCCACACCAGTGGAAAACCAGTGCTGGCGAGTGCCAAATTATCTCTCAGCTCAGAATTTCAACAATTTCAACGCAGCATCTTGCTCTCGTGCCCACATGCTGCTCAACAGTCTCCAGTGAAGTTTAGGACAAACTGGAGGAACAATATCTTCCGAATACATATGTTACAGTCTTGTAGACTTTACAGATGCACCAGAGAAAGCATTCTTTCTGGTTGTATCACTGGTATGGCTCCTGCTCTGCCCAAGACCGCAAGAATCTACAAAGGGTCGTGAATGTAGCCCCAATCCATCACGCAAACCCGTCTCCCATCCATTGACTCTGTCTACACTTCCCGCTGCCTTGGCAAAGCAGCCGGCATAATTACGGACCCCACGCACCCCGGACATTCTCTCTTCCACCTTCTTCCGGTGGGAAAAAGATACAAAAGTCTGAGGTCACGTACCAACTGTCTCAAGAACAGCTTCTTCCCTGCTGCTGTCAGACTGTTGAATGGACCTACCTCGCATTAAGTTGATCTTCCTCCACACCCTAGCTGTTACTGTAACACGACATTCTATGCTTTCCTTCTCTATGAACAGTATGCTTTGTATAGCGTGCAAGAAACTGTATACTAATACATGTGACAATAATAAATCAAGACATTGGTGAGGCCACACTTGGAATACTGTGTGCAATTCTGGTCACCCTATTATAGAAAGGATATTATTAAACTAGAAAGAGTGTAGAAAAGATTTACTAGGATGCTACTTGATGGTTTGAGTTATAAGAGCTAGATCGACTGGGACTTTTTTCTCTGGAGCGTAGGAGGCTGAGGGGTGATCTTATAAAGATCTATAAAATAATGAGGGGCACAGATCAGCTAGATAGTCAATATCTTTTCCCAAAGGTAGGGGAATCTAAAACTAGAGGGCATAGGTTTAAGGGGAGAGATACAAAAGTGTCCAGAGGGGCAATTCTTTCACGCAAAGGGTGGTAAGTGTCTGGAACAAGCTGCCAGAGGTAGTAATAGAGGCGGGTACAATTTTGTCTTTTGAAAAGCATTTAGATAGTTACATGGGTAAGATGGGTATAGAGGGATATGGGCCAAATGTGGGCAATTGGGATTAACTTAGGGGTTTTAAAAAAAAGGACGGCATAGACAAGTTGGGCCGAAGGGCCTGTTTCCATGCTGTAAACCTCAGTGTGGGAGTGCTGCTCGGGCTGCAGTAGAGTGTGACAGTTGGTGTCTCAGTGAGGGAGTGCTGCTCGGGCTGCAGTGGAGAGTGACAGTTGGGGAAGTGTGGGGAAGTTTTTTGTTTTCTTTTTTTCTTGCTGGTAATGGCTTCAGGGATGGCAGTTCAGGCAGTATGCTGCATCTCCTGTGGGATGTATGTGGTGAGGAAATCCAGTAGTGTTTCAGGAGATTTTAGTTGTAAGAAGTGCATTAGATTGCAGCTTCTGGAGGAGCGTGTAAAGGAGCTGGAGGGGGAGGTAGAGGAACTCCGCATAATTCGGGAGGCGGAGGTGGAAGTTGATAGGAGTTATAGAGAAATAGTAACTCCTAGAAATGAGGCTTGGGTCAATGCCAGGAGGAGGGGTAAGAAGCAATCGGGAAGACAATCCCCTGGGGCGGTTCCCCTCCATAATAGGTTTTCGGTGCTGGAGGCTACAGTTGAGGAGGAATCAACTGAGCATAGAGAGCAGATCTCTGGGGGTGAGCCGAGTGAGAAAGCTCAGGTGGTTAGGGGCTGTAAAAGACTGGGCCTTGTGATTGGGGACTCCACAATTAAGGGGACAGATAGGAGGGTCGGAACTAAAGGTAGGGACTCAGGGTTGGTGTGTTGCCTACCAGGGGCTGGGGTCCGGGATGTGTCTGACAGGGTATTCAGGACTCTTAGGGGGGAGGGAGATAAACCACAAGTTATTGTACATGTGGGGACACACGACATAGGGAGGATAGGGGAAGGGGATATTAGGCAGGGATTTATGGAGTTGGGGTGGAAACTAAAGGCCAAGACTGACAGAGTGGTTATCTCTGGACTCTTGCCTGTACCACGGGATAGTTTAGAGAGGAATAGGGAGAGGGAAGGTTTGAATTCATGGCTGAGGGGATGGTGCAGGAGGGAGGGGTTCAGGTACTTAAGCAATTGGGGCTCGTACTGGGGAAGGTGTGACCTCTATGAGAAGGATGGTCTACACCTTAATCAGAAGGGGACCAATATCCTGGGGGGTAAATTTGCTAAGGCCATGCAGGGAGGTTTAAACTGATTCGGGGGGGGGGAGGGATCCTGAGTAGTGGGGCTGAAAGTGAGGGATGCATGGATGGGGACTGCAATGCACGGCATTGCAGAGGTGGGGTGGAGCAGGGTTTGAAATGTGTATACTTCAATGCCAGGAGTATTCGCAATAAAGTGGGTGAACTTGCAGCGTGGATCAGTACCTGGGACTTCGATGTTGTGGCTATTTCAGAGACATGGATAGAGCAGGGGCAGGAATGGATGCTGCAGGTCCCGGGGTTCAAATGTTTTAGTCGAAGTAGGGAAGGAGGTAGAAGAGGGGGAGGGGTAGCATTATTGGTCAGAGATTGTATCACAGTGTCAGAGAGGAGGTTTGATGAGGACTTATCTGTTGAGGTAGTATGGGCGGAGATTAGAAATAGGAGAGGAGAGGTCACCCTGTTGGGAGTCTTTTATAGACCTCCTAAAAGTTCTAGAGAGGTTGAGGAAAGGATTGCGGAGTCAATCCTGCTTAGGAGTGAAAGTAATAGGGCAATTGTTATGGGGGATTTTAACTTGACTAATATTGACTGGAATTGTTATAGCTCTAGCTCGTTAGAGGGGTCAGTTTTTGTTCAAAGCGTGCAGGAAGGTTTTTTGACTCAGTATGTAGACAGGCCAACTAGAGGTGAGGCTATATTGGATCTGGTGCTGGGAAATGAGCCAGACCAGGTGCTAGACTTGGAAGTTGGTGTGCATTTTGGTGATAGTGACCACAATTCGGTTACGTTCACCTTAGTGATGGAAAGGGATAGGCATGAACCTCGGGCCAGTGGTTTTAGCTGGGGGAAGGGTAATTATGAGGCTATTAGGAGAGAATTAGGAAACATAGGTTGGACTAGGAGATTACAGGGACTGGGAACGTCCGACATGTGGAGTTTTTTCAAGGAGCAGCTACTGCGAGTCTGTGATAGGTATGTCCCTGTCAGGCAAGGAGGAATTGGTAGGGCTAGGGAACCGTGGTGCACCAAAAAAGTTTCTTTGTTGGTTAAAAAGAAAAAGGAGGCTTATGTTCGGATGAGACGTGAGCACTCGGGTAGTGCACTAGAAAGCTTTAGATTGGCTAAGAGGGAGTTGAAGAGCGAGCTTAGAAGGGCTAAAAGGGGACATGAGAAGACTTTGGCGGATAGGGTTAAAGAGAATCCTAAGGCGTTCTATAGGTATGTCAAGAACAGAAGGTTGGTTAGGGCAAGTTTAGGGCCAGTTATAGATGGCAGAGGGAAGTTATGTGTGGAAACGGAGGAGATTGGTGAAGCATTGAACCAATATTTCTCTTCGGTGTTCACGCAAGGGGACATGAATATAGCTGAGGAGGACACTGGGTTGCAAGGGAGTAGAATAGACAGTATTACAGTTGATAAGGAGGATGTGCAGGATATTCTGGAGGGTCTGAAAATAGATAAATCCCCTGGTCCGGATGGGATTTATCCAAGGATTCTCTGGGAGGCAAGAGAAGTGATTGCAGAGCCTCTGGCTCTGATCTTCAGGTCGTCGTTGGCCTCTGGTATAGTACCAGAAGATTGGAGGTTAGCGAATGTTGTCCCATTGTTTAAGAAGGGGAACAGAGACTTCCCCGGGAATTATAGACCGGTGAGTCTCACTTCTGTTGTCGGCAAGATGTTGGAAAAAATTATAAGGGATAGGATTTATAGTTATTTGGAGAGTAATGAATTGATAGGTGATAGTCAGCATGGTTTTGTGGCAGGTAGGTCGTGCCTTACTAACCTTATTGAGTTTTTTGAGAAAGTGACCAAGGAGGTGGATGGGGGCAAGGCAGTGGACGTGGTATATATGGATTTTAGTAAGGCGTTTGATAAGGTTCACCATGGTAGGCTTCTGCAGAAAATGCAGATGTATGGGATTGGGGGTGATCTAGGAAATTGGATCAGGAATTGGCTAGCGGATAGGAAACAGAGGGTGGTGGTTGATAGTAAATATTCATCATGGAGTGCGGTTACAAGTGGTGTACCTCAGGGATCTGTTTTGGGGCCACTGCTGTTTGTAATATTTATTAATGATCTGGATGAGGGTATAGTTGGGTGGATTAGCAAATTTGCTGATGACACCAAAGTCGGTGGTGTGGTAGACAGTGAGGAAGGGTGTCGTAGTCTGCAGGAAGACTTAGACAGGTTGCAAAGTTGGGCCGAGAGGTGGCGGATGGAGTTTAATGCGGAGAAGTGTGAGGTAATTCACTTTGGTAGGAATAACAGATGTGTTGAGTATAGGGCTAACGGGAGGACTTTGAATAGTGTGGAGGAGCAGAGGGATCTAGGTGTATGTGTGCATAGATCCCTGAAAGTTGGGAATCAAGTAGATAAGGTTGTTAAGAAGGCATATGGTGTCTTGGCGTTTATTGGTAGGGGGATTGAATTTAGGAGTCGTAGCGTTATGTTGCAACTGTACACAACTCTGGTGCGGCCGCACTTGGAGTACTGTGTGCAGTTCTGGTCCCCACATTACAGGAAGGATGTGGAGGCTTTGGAGAGGGTGCAGAGGAGGTTTACCAGGATGTTGCCTGGTATGGAGGTGAGATCCTATGAGGAGAGGCTGAGGGATTTGGGATTGTTTTCGCTGGAAAGGCGGCGGCTAAGAGGGGATCTTATTGAAACATATAAGATGATTAGAGGTTTAGATAGGGTGGATAGTGATAGCCTTTTTCCTCTGATGGAGAAATCCAGCACGAGGGGGCATGGCTTTAAATTGAGGGGGGGTAGTTATAGAACCGATGTCAGGGGTAGGTTCTTTACCCAGAGGGTGGTGAGGGATTGGAATGCCCTGCCAGCATCAGTTGTAAATGCGCCTAGTTTGGGGGCGTTTAAGAGATCCGTAGATAGGTTCATGGACGAAAAGAAATTGGTTTAGGTTGGAGGGTCACAGTTTTTTTTTTAACTGGTCGGTGCAACATCGTGGGCCGAAGGGCCTGTTCTGCGCTGTAATGTTCTATGTTCTATGTTCTATGTTCTATGACTCTATGGGCCCTATTTTACCAAAGATTCGCGCCCGAAGTCACGGTAAAGTTGGGCATTGGGCCTAAAACGCGATCTGCACCTGACTCATGGCAGATCGCGTCTTTACTGAGCCCCGATCCAGGCGTGCGCCCGAATCGGCCGGCGCGACGATTTAAATGCATTTGCATGCATTAAAATCGACTTAATGAAGCTCGCGCCCCCAACTTTACCGACGAATCCGACTTTACCAGGTTGCGGCCCATTTCGCGTCCGCGCATTAAACGACCTGCCAAATAAAAGTCTGAATGGGACTCCAATTCAGCAGGGGAACCGCCGAAGCCAATCCCCCCCCCCGACCATCCTTCACGGACCCCCCCCGGTGAACCACCCCGGCAGCCCACCGCCCCCCCGCCCCAGGATCGGACCCCGCTGGAAGGCAGGCCCCGCCGGCAGACCCCCCCACCCCCCCCCCCCCCCCCCCCCGGCCAGGATCGGACCCCCCCTGGGAGGCACACCCCCGACCTGGCTTAATCGCTGTCTCCCTCCACCACCCTTCCGATCTGCAGTCCGTCGACAGCCTCCTGCACGTTCCTGGCCTTGCTCTGCCTTTCCCTGGGGGGTGGGGGGGGGGGAATGGAGAAGGGGAGTGATGTGTCTCGCCTGTGGCTGGGGGGGGGGCGCTGCCAGTCTGTGGCCGATCCCTCCTCCCCACTGGAGGAGGGATCGGAGGAGGGATCCCCCCCCCCTCCCCAGGGGAGACACGTCACTCCCAAAAATTTGGGAAAATATTTCAAAATATGGATGGGGGGATATATATTTTGAAATATTTTCCCAAATTCTTGACTGTCAGGTTTTTAGTTCCTGCGATTATAATTTTGACATTATCTTCCAAAGGGAATTCCTCTAATTCTGTGCAATGTTCAGATGAAAACAAGATGAAAGAAAGGACCCAAGGCTGCTCCAGAGGCAGATTAGCTGCACCCAACATTGCCCATGCAAATCACATTGATAAGTAGGGGCACATCTGCCATGGAATGTGAGAGAAGAGTTGCCAATTCAAACTTCTTTTCACTATGGTTGATTTCCCAGATTTAGTAATCTCCTTGAATCTTATTCCCAACCAAGTTCCACCACGGGGACAATTCTTCCAAGTTCACCACAGGACTCTGAACATTTGATCACCTGGTTCATGGCTACAGGGACATCAACAATCCAGTTACAGATCACAAATGTATTATACAGGTCACTAATTGCTCACTAGGACACTGTAGTTTAATTACCTTTCCCATAGATAATTAGGCAGCACAAAGAAGATGCTACATTATTTTCAGTTTGCAAGATTCTCCCAAGTCCATCCTCCCCCTCTCTCTGCTTTCTCTGCTGTTTTTTTCTCTCCGCCCGGGCGCGCTGCTTCAGATTTTTTTCGAACTGCACATGCGCAGTTCAGAGCTCCGATCGTTCCGGCAGCGCTAAGCCCCGCCCACTGCGCGGATCAGACCGGAGCCGGCAAAAAGCGTATGGGCGTGCTGGAAAGAGGATTCCGGGCTCGGATCTCTATTACGCCCAGATCCGGCCCTTAGACTCCAAATGGTAAAATAGGGCCCTCTGACTCTAAATCAAATCAAATAGACTCAACATTGAGTTCAGCAACTTCAGACTGTGAAACTTCCCTTCCATCTTGACCTGTTATTGTTTTTATTTCTTTGGTTTGACCCAATGTAAAGACCTCCCCGATTCTCCACAGGACCATCTGCTGCTACTTGTTCTTCAGTTTTGCTTTCATTGAGCACAGACCTTTGTAACACATTCTGCAGTCTTAACTTTATGCCACCATCAGCACTTATTTCATCCTTAATGCTACCATTAATCCCCCTTTGTCTTGTGTCCATGACATTGTGAAAGGGGGTTTTGAGTTGACCGGCAGACCAAAGGTAGATTTTTAGTTTTAGTGATAGCTTGGAGGGAAAGGGTTAAGATGATTTTTACCTAACAAGATAATGTTAACAGTTTGCTCATACGTGAGTGCAATAACAGAATTAAAATAAATGAGATATGTTTTGAATATTAAGTATTCATATATTTAAATATTAAGTAATATATTATATTAAAAATATACTTAATATGTTAAAATACATTTGTTCGCCTCAGTCAAAATGTGAGCACTGCAGAAATGATGATAGAAGCTCAATAGCTAAAATCTATTAGTCAGCAGAATATACATTATAATTTCAGTCCCAGGTTAGTTATTGAAACATAGGGTCTGATTTTGATTCTAAGTGCTGAATCTGGGCGCAATTCAGATCCGACTGCTTTCAGGTGCCCTCATATGCACTTAGCCTGAAAAAAAAATCGCGAGTCCCATTCGCACTGTGGGCGGGGCTTAGCGCGCCTGAAACGATCGGAGCTCTGAACTGCGCATGCGCGGTTAGAAAACAAATTTGAAAAAGCGCGCCTGTGTCAGATCGCTCCCGAGCCGCAGAAAGCGGAGAATGTGGCCCGGGAGCGAAAAGCAGGAGCGATGGCCCCCACGGACATCACTGTCCCCCTTATCCACCCTGCCCATCGCTACCCAGACCGATCGTGACCTCCTGTCCCCTTCCCCCCCCCACGATCACCCGCAGAGTGGCAGCAGACCCCCCTGTTCCTGCCCCTCTCACCCCCCCCCTCCCACCAGAGATCCATTTTACCCGTCTCCCTCCGCCCCTCCCCCAGAGAATGATCTGGCCTCACTCCCCACCCCAGAGAATGATGTGGCCTCACTCCCCCTCCCCCCGCAAGAGAATGATCTAGCCCCGCTCCCCCCCCCACCTCCCCCGAGGTACATCTGACCCGCCTCCCCCCCCAACCAGACAACGATCTGCCCTCCTCCCCCCCCAACCAGACAACGATCAGCCCTCCTCCCCCCACAAACAGACAACGATCGGCCCTCCCCCCGCAACCAGATAACGATCAGCCCTCCATCCCCCTCCCCCCCCCCCCACCCCCCCACCACCAGAGAATGATCTGACCCGCCTCCCTCCCCCCTCCACCACTGATCTGAGCCAGAGAGCCGTTGGAAGCGCTGAACTCGCCTCTTCAGCAGCTGGAGCGCCCGATTCAGACTTTTATTCAGCAGGTCCATTTTGGCGCGATTCCGGATTGCCGAACGCGGTGCTAAAGGGGGAAATGCTTATAAAGTTGGGCGGGCAGTTCATTAATTCAATTTAAATGCATGCAAATGCATTTAAATCGCTTTGGATAGCAGCCATTCCCGGGTCTTGGTAAAGTGGCCATCTGCGTGGACGCGGGGGCGGATCGCGTTAATGGCCTCATGTTTACCACGTTTTTGCGCCCAAAAACAGGCGCGACGCAATGGTGAAACCGGGCCCATAGTGTCAAAATAATAAGGTGGCTATTATCCAGGACATAGAAAGTGTATTTTTTAGGCCCAGAAGAGACACTATTAGATTGTTTTGGCAATATGCCTAGGGAATGGTATTGGGACAGAGGCTTCCTTAGCTACATAGCAACAAAGTCTTGCCAGAGGTATTAAGACGGACAAATGAAATATCGTTATGTCAGGTAGAGCGTCGCAATCTTTGGACTGACATGTTAATATGAAATGAAATTGAGTCCAAGCTAATTAGAAGGAGTATCTTAGACAGCAGAAGGTATAACTGTACTGTACCTTTGCTCAGTGCCTTAGATCTTTGGAGAGGTCTTTTAGCACTGACCCAGAGCTATTCGACACCCGAAGGCCTCCCGATGGCCATAGGTTAATGTTTGTGTCTTGTATGATTTTTCATGTTTTAAATAAACTTTAGTTATGTCTTGAGCAGAGACCTTGCCTTTGCGAGATTATTTTCAAGTACTTTTTAAGTTTGTAAGAAATCAGGCCACCATCAAAGAATCCCCCATTACAGACATTTTTGTCAATCTCTCCTTAGCTCTGAATTATTCAAAGATCAAATAAAAGTACAGCACAGATACAGGCCCTCCGGCCCTCCAAGCCTGCGTCGATCATGGTGCCTGCCTAAACTAAAACCGTGTGCACTTACAGAGTCCGTATCCTTCCATTCCCATCCTATTCATGTACTCGTCTGGTTGCCCCTTAAATGCTGCTATCGTACCTGCTCCCACCACCTCCCCAGGCAGCGCGTTCCAGACATTCACCACCCTCTGTATAAAAAACATACCTTGCACATCTCCTCTAAACTTTTCCCCACGCACCTGAAACCTATGTCCCCTAGTACTTGACTTTTCTACCCTCGGAAAGAGCATCTGACTATCCACTCTGTCCATGCCACTCAATCTTCTAAGCCTCTATCAGGTCACCCCTCAACCTCCGTTGTTCCAATGAGAACAAACCGAGTTTATCCAACCTCTCCTCATAGCTAATACCATCCAGACCAGGCAACATCCTGGTAAACCTCGTCTGTACCCTCTCCAAAGCATCCACATCCTTCTGGTAGTGTGGCTACTGTGAGCTTCTATTCTGCCCAACATATCCCGTCCATTCACCAGCGATATAATCCATCTCTTGTCCCTATTCAGTACCAAAGAACTCAGACAGACCCAAAATGTTAACTCTGTTCCTCATTTCCAGAGATGCTGCCAGACCTGCTTGAGCTTTTCCAGAATTTTTCAGCTTTTATCCCAGAATTCGCACAATGTTATGCATATTTATAAAGGAATATACAGACTGTCGACCAGGAGCGATGCTAGATTTTAGCCGAAGGTCTCAGGTTAAACTATCAGGCAGTACCTTTTTTATTTCTCTGCTTTGGCCTCGATGGGCAAAGCAGAGAAATAAAAAAGGTACTGCCTGATAGTTGTTGCATAAGGTTAAATCTCACAAGATCTAGGATGAGGTATCTAAGTGGATACAAAATTGGCTTGATGACAGAATGTGGAGATGCCGGCGTTGGACTGGGGTAAACACAGTAAGAGTTTTAACAGCACCAGGTTAAAGTCCAACAGGTTTATTTGGTCGCAAATACCATTAGCTTTCGGAGCGCTGCTTCTTCGTCAGATGGAGTGGATATCTGCTCTCAAACAAGGCAGTCATGATGTGGAGATGCCGGCGTTGGACTGGGGTAAACACAGTAAGAGTTTTAACAACACCAGGTTAAAGTCCAACAGGTTTATTTGGTAGCAAATACCATTAGCTTTCGGAGCGCTGCTCCTTCGTCAGATGGAGTGGAAATTTCAGGACAGCCAGTGAGATTCTGCAAGTCCAGGAGGCAAGCTGTGGGGGTTACTGATAGTGTGACATGAACCCAAGATCCCGGTTGAGGCCGTCCTCATGTGTGCGGAACTTGGCTATCAGTTTCTGCTCAGCGACTCTGCGCTGTTGTGTGTTGTGAAGGCCACATCAACCGGGATCTTGGGTTCATGTCACACTTTCGGTAACCCCCACAGCTTGCCTCCTGGACTTGCAGAATCTCACTGGCTGTCCTGTCTGGAGACAATACACATTTCTTTAACCTGTGCTTAATGCTCCCTCCACCCACATTGTCTGTATCTTTGAGACTTGGTTGGCTGTAAGGATTCGCATTCTAATCAGTATTCTGTAACTTGATTTTGTGTCTCTGTGCCTTGTTTGCGAGCAGGTATCCACTCCATCTGATGAAGGAGCAGCGCTCCGAAAGCTAATGGCTTTTGCTACCAAATAAACCTGTTGGACTTTAACCTGGTGTTGTTAAAACTCTTACTGTTGATGACAGAAGACAGAGGATGATTGTAGAGGGTTGTTTTTCAAACTGGAGGCCTGTGACCAGCGGTGTGCCTCAGGGATCAGTGCTGGGTCCACTGTTATTTGTCATTTATATTAATGATTTGGATGTGAATATCGGAGGCATGGTTAGTAAGTTTGCAAATGACACCAAAATTGGTGGCATAGTGGACAGTTAAGAAGGTTATCTCGGATTGCAGTGGGATCTTGATCAATTGGGCCAGTGGGCTGACGAATGCCAGATGGAGTTTAATTTAGATAAATGCGAGGTGATGCAGTTGGGGAGAGTTACAGAGCAAAGAGATCGAGGGGTACATGTTCATAGCTCCTTGAAAGTGGAGTCACAGGTGGACAGAGTGGTGAAGAAGGCAGTCAGCATGCTTGATTTCATTGGTGAGAACATTGAAGTGGAGATGCCGGCGTTGGACTGGCGTCGACACCGCAAACTGCCGGCTCCAAGTGGAGAGGATCTCCAAGAAGATCGCGCATATCGACAGACATCAAGTAATGAAGAAGGGGCTTGCAGCTCCGAAAGCTTGTGTGCCTTTTGCTACCAAATAAACCTGTTGGACTTTAACCTGGTGTTGTTAAACTTCTTACTGAGAACATTGAATACAGGAGTTGGGACGTTGAAGTTGTACAAGATGTTGGTAAGGTCACACTTGGAATACTGTGTACAGTTCTGGTCACCCTATTATAGAAAGGATATTATTAAATTAGAAAGAGTGCAGAAAAGATTTACTAGGATGCTACCGGAACTTGATGGCTTGAGTTATAAGGAAAGGCTGGATAGACTGGGCTTTTTTTCTCTGGAGCGTCGAAGGCTGACGGGTGATCTTACAGAGGTCTATAAAATGATGAGGGGCACAGATCAGCTAGATAGTCAATATCTTTTCCCAAAGGTAGGGAAGTCTAAAACTAGAGGGCATAGGTTTAAGGTGAGAGGAGAGAGATATAAAAGTGTCCAGAGGGGCAATTTTTTCACACAGAGAGTGGTGAGTGTCTGGAACAAGCTGCCAGAGGTAGTAGTAGAGGCGGGTACAATTTTGTCTTTTAAAAAGCACTTAGACAGTTACATGGGTAAGATGGGTATAGAGGGATATGGGCCAAATGTGGGCAATTGGTACTAGCTTCAGGGTTTTAAAAAAAGGGCGGCATGGACAAGTTGGTCCAAAGAGCCTGTTCCCATGCTGTAAACCTCTAGGACTGTAATTATTACAAATACAAATTTAAATGGTAACATCCAGCTGAGGAACTTAGGAATGAGTGAAATCAATCTGAATAGCAACATGAGAAATAAAACACCCGGAAAGGAGTCACGGCTCAGTGAACTTGAACTGTTCAGAAGCTGCTTTAAAGCAGAAGCCTTGAAATTTTACACATCAGAGAAAACAAGGTAAACTAACACGACCTGGTTCCTGGGAAGGAAGACTACAATTCCCAATATCAGCCAAAATTCCCAATATCAGCCAAATCGGAAACAAGGTAAGCGGCAAGCACAGAAATTGGAAGAGGGAGTTCAACGTGTTAGACAAAGCTGGATAACATATGTGACAGCTTCAGCACACTGTACATGTACACAAAAAAAAAGAATTTGAAAGAACTGGAAATGCAAAACGAAAAAGTAGAAATTGCGAGAAGATTGATAAAAAGTGAATTGACATTAAAATATTACTTGTTTACGGATCATAGAATTTTTAGCATGGAGACCAGGCCCTACAGCCCAAACTCGTCCATCCTGACCAAAAAGCCCATCTAAGCTAACTCCATTTGCCTGCAAGGGCAGCACGGTGGCACAGTAATTAGCACTACTGCCTCACAACACCCAGAGACCCGTGTTTGATTCCTGGCGATTCCCTGTCTGTGTGGAGTTTGCATGTTCTCCCATGTTTGCATGGGTTTCCTTCGGGTGCTCTGGTTTCCTTCCACAGTCTGAAAGACGTGCTGGTTAGGTGCATTGACCCAAATAGGCGCCGGAATGTGGTGACTAGGGGAACTTCACAGTAACTTCATTGCATGTAAGTCTTACTTGTGACTAATAAATATACTTTACTTTTACTTTACATATCCCTTTAAATCTTTCCTATCCATGTATCTGCCCAATTGCCTTTTAAATGTTGTCAATGTCCCTGCCTCCAGCAGCTCATTCCACATACGTACCACTCTGTGTAAAAAAGTTGCTCCTCGGGTTCCCATTAATTTTTTCCCCTCTTAACTTAAACCTATGTCCTCTAGTTCTCGATTCCCCAACCCTGGGAAAAAGACCGAGTGCATTCACCCTATCCTGCTTTAAACCATGCCTCTCATGACCTTATACATCTCTATAAGATCACCCCTCAGTCTCCTATGCTCCAAAGAAAAAAGTCCCAGCCTGTCCAATCTCCCCTTATAACTCTGTCCCGGCAACATTCTTGTAAATCTCTTCTGCAGTGTCTCCAGTTTAATAACATCTTTCCTATAGCAAGGCGACCAAAACTGAACACATGCAGAAGCCTCTTATTGGATTTGCTTTACTTTAAAATGCTAGACCTGATGATTTGTGTAATTTAACTGTTGCAGTCTAATACATTTTGTGTATGAAAGTTTCTGGGTGCAGATAGATTATAGACTTAAACCCCATATTCGTTCTTCTTTACAGTTTTAAAATATTTCGGGATTGGCTTCCTTGATAACTTTTTGTTCTATTTATAGATTCTGGCTGTCATTTCTCAGACTTTCGGAGCTACAAGCCCCTTCTTCAGGTGAGTGGTAAACCTGTTGGACTTTAACCTGGTGTTGTTAAACTTCTTACTGTGTTTACCCCAGTCCAACGCCGGCATCTCCACATCATTTCTCAGACATACAGATATTGACCAAACATCTACAAGTGGCAAAGCATCTCGGTACAATCCATTATATTCAACTCCCATCGTAGTCTCCATTTGGACAGCCCCCTTGTGAAAAGCTCCATCGATTTCCTGGAGGTATGGAATTTGTATTCTGAGATGCAGCGTTTATTTTGGTATTTGGTTAAATATGTGCTGTGATATAAAATGCGTTTATATTCAGCATTGTCAATGGTTAACATGACTTGTTTGTTCAGTGACGATAATTAATGTTTGCCTCCATGGACCACTCCCCAGTCACCTGAGAGTCCCACTCCTCTATTAATAAGGGCATCATTTCAGGGCTTCATTGCAGTGACAGAGCAAGCTCCACCTCCGATCAAAATAGGGACAGACTACAAACATGGATGAGACTATTCCATTAGATCACAAGATTGTAATTTTCCTCTTTGAAGTGCAAAAGGTTTACTATCCGATGCTAGCTCTTGTTGGTATCCCTGGTAAGTCAGCAAGCATTTCTAAAAAAAAATAACTTCATATTATTATGCTTCTCGGAGTTGGAGACCAAGTGTAGTGTGTCAAAATTCACAGATGACACTAAGATGAGTGGCAGAGCAAAGTGTACAGAGGACAATTATGTTCATGAGTGACACGGGCAGAGTGGATAGTCAGATGCTCTTTCCTAGGGTAGAAAAGTCAAGTATTAGGGGACATAGGTTTAAGGTGCGTGGGGGAAAGTTTAGAGGAGATGTGCGAGGCAAGTTTTTTTTTACACACAGGGTGGTGAATGTCTGGAATGCGCTGCCCGGGCAGGTGGTGGGAGCAGGTACGATAGCGGCATTTAAGGGGCAACTAGATAAAGACATGAATAGGACGGGTATGGAGGGATGTAGACTCCGTAATTGCGTATGGTTTTAATTTAGGCAGGCATCATGATCGGCGCAGGCTTGGAGGGCTGAACGGTCTGTTCCTGTGCTGTACTGTTCTTTGTTCTTTGTGCATTGACACTGAAAGTCTGCAAAGGAATATAGATAGTCTAAGTGAGTGGGCGAGGGTCTGGCAGATGGAGTACAATGTTGGTAAATGTGAGGTCATCCATTCTGGTAGGAATAACAGCAAAATGGACTATTATTTAAATGGTAAAAAATTGCAGCATGCTGCTGTGCAGAGGGACCTGGGTGTCCTTGTGCAGGAATCTCAAGGAGTTGGTTTGCAGGTGCAGCAGGTAATTAAGAAGGCAAATGGAATTTTGTCCTTCATTGCTAGAGGGATGGAGTTTAAAAACAGCGAGATTATGTTGCAGCTGTATAAGGTGCTGGTGAGGCCACACCTGGAGTACTGTGTACAGTTTTGGTCTCCTTACTTGAGAAAGGATATACTGGCACTGGAGGGAGTGCAGAGGAGGTTCACTAGGATTAGATAAGATGGATAGTGAGAGCCTTTTTCCTCGGATGGTGATGGCTAACACGAGGGGACATAGCTTTAAATTGAGGGGTGAGAGATATAGGACAGGTGTTAGAGGTAGGTTCTTTACTCAGAGAGTAGTAAGGGCGTGGAATGCCCTGCCTGCAGCAGTAGTGGACTCGTCGATGAAGGTGAGGAGGTGTGGAATAGAGGGAAAGTTGGCCGATTGGATCGGTAACTGGCTGTCTGATCGAAGACAGAGGGTGGTGGTGGATGGAAAATTTTCGGATTGGAGGCAGGTTGCTAGCGGAGTGCCACAGGGATCAGTGCTTGGTCCTCTGCTCTTTGTGATTTTTATTAATGACTTAGAGGAGGGGGCTGAAGGGTGGATCAGTAAATTTGCTGATGACACCAAGATTGGTGGAGTAGTGGATGAGGTGGAGGGCTGTTGTAGGCTGCAAAGAGACATAGATAGGATGCAAAGCTGGGCTGAAAAATGGCAAATGGAGTTTAACCCTGATAAAAGTGAGGTGATTCATTTTGGTAGGACTAATTTAAATGTGGATTACAGGGTCAAAGGTAGGGTTCTGAAGACTGTGGAGGAACAGAGAGATCTTGGGGTCCATATCCACAGATCTCTAAAGGTTGCCACTCAAGTGGATAGAGCTGTGAAGAAGGCCTATAGTGTGTTAGCTTTTATTAACAGGGGGTTGGAGTTTAAGAGCCATGGGGTTATGCTGCAACTGTACAGGACCTTGGTGAGACCACATTTGGAATATTGTGTGCAGTTCTGGTCACCTCACTATAAGAAGGATGTGGAAGCGCTGGAAAGAGTGCAGAGGAGATTTACCAGGATGCTGCCTGGTTTGGAGGGTAGGTCTTATGAGGAAAGGTTGAGGGAGCTAGGGCTGTTCTCTCTGGAGCGGAGGAGGCTGAGGGGAGACTTAATAGAGGTTTATAAAATGATGAAGGGGATAGATAGAGTGAACGTTCAAAGACTATTTCCTCGGGTGGATGGAGCTATTACAAGGGGGCATAACTATAGGGTTCGTGGTGGGAGATATAGGAAGGATATCAGAGGTAGGTTCTTTACGCAGAGAGTGGTTGGGGTGTGGAATGGACTGCCTGCAGTGATAGTGGAGTCAGACACTTTAGGAACATTTAAGTGGTTATTGGATAGGCACATGGAACACACCAGGATGATAGGGAGTGGGATAGCTTGACCTTGGTTTCAGATAAAGCTCGGCACAACATCGTGGACTGAAGGGCCTGTTCTGTGCTGTACTGTTCTATGTTTCTATGTTTCTATATGTCAACATTAAGAGCATTCAAATGGTTATTGGATAAACATATGGATGATATTGGAATAGTGCAGATTAGAGGGGCTTTAGATTGGTTTCACTGGTCGGCCGTCGAGGGCTGAAGGGCCTGTACTGCGCTGTAATGTTCTATGTTCTATGTTCTCAACCTCTTCACCCAAAGGGTTGTGAATCTGTGGAATTCCCTGCCCGGTGAAGCAGTTGAGGCTACCTCATCGAATGTTTGTAAGACAAGGAATCTTTGAACGGTAAAGAAATTAAGGGTTATGGTGAGCGGGCGGGTAAGTGGAGCTGAGTCCCTGAAAAGATCAGCCATGATATTATTGAATGGCGGAGCAGGCTCGAGGGGCCAGATGGCCTACTCCTGCTCCTAGTTCTTATGTTTTCCCCATTTATTTATTTTTCTACTTGTTCAAGTTCCTGGCAAATCTCTGTCCACAACCGCTAACGCTCTCGGTTATGTATCATCCTCTTTTCCTTTTAATCAACAATTTCAGCTGTTAATTCTATTCAGAAAATTTATTTTCTCTGCCTAAAATGTTGCTTCAATTTTACTTGAAATTATTATTCCAGGTTACCAGTGTACGTGCTGATTTCAACATTTGCCATAATCTCACTTTCCCCATATTTTTAGCTAATATATTCCACATAGAATGACATAATTGCTTCGATTTAGAATTATAATCCCTCATTGAGATTAGAATCCAGAAACTGTTAGAAATCATAGAAATCATAGAATCCCTACAGTACAGAAAGAGGCCATTCGGCCCATCGAGTCTGCACCGACCACAATCCCACCCAGGCCCTACCCCCATATCCCTACATATTTTACCCACTAATCCCTCTAATCTACACATCCCAGGACACTAAGGGGCAATTTTTAACCTGGCCAATCAACCTAACCTGCACATCTTTGGACTGTGGGAGGAAACCGGAGCACCCGGAGGAAACCCACGCAGACACGAGGAGAATGTGCAAACTCCACACAGACAGTGACCCGAGCCGGGAATCGAACCCAGGTCCCTGGAGCTGTGAAGCAGCAGTGCTAACCACTGTGCTACCATGCCGCCCATCATTCAAGATATTTTTAAAAACTAGCTTGGGCACTCAGATTTCGATATATTTTTCTCTCTCTGATTTTTTTTATCTGACTGATAGAGTTTCCCGCCCATCTGATAGACGGCATGGAGTTGAATGATTGAAAACAATCTTGCCGGTTATGATCAGAAGCCGGATTATGAGTGTATTCCACCGCTGTACATCAGAGCAGCAGGGTTAGCACCAGGACTTGAACTAAACACTCAGATCGATTACAGTAACAGGGAAAATAAAAATGACAACTCAACATCAAACATTGTCTGATTGCTTATAAACTACTATTCCTCGGGTTTTGATTACTTGCTGATATCGATTTCCTGTTAATTATTGATTTCCCTGAATTGTGATCTTTCTCTGCAGCAGAACATCCCACGACAGATGCAATCACGTTAGTACATCACAGGAAACAGCACCATTTTTACTGTGTAGATAGCCAGAAAATCTGGTAAATTCACTGCCAGTCTGACATATATTTTCTCACTTTGATGTGCTTCCTCGCAGTTAACATCGTGACGGTTTTGATACTATTACGAGGAAAGTGCGACCTCTCGAAAAGTGTCACCCGCTACCTGGTGGCCATGGTATCAGCGGACGTATTGGTCATTATCATGGACCTTATACTGAGGCAGATTCCAATTCGTTACTGGACACATTTCACGTTCTTGTACTCCATTCCTGTGTGCAATATCCACGCCGTTCTGCTTTACGCAGCCACCGATTGCTCTGTTTGGTTCACCGTCACTTTCACCTTTGATCGATTTGTGGCCATCTGTTGTCAAAAGTGGAAAAATAAATATTGCACGGAGCAAATGGCGGTTATTGTTCTGGGAATAGTCAGTCTGCTGGGCTGTGTAAAAAACATCACCTGGTATTTTATGTTCACGGATCTATATTGGCTTGTGAACCTTCCTTGGTTTTGTCAGGTCACAATCAATGTTCGGGAATCACGTGTCTGGGCAGCAGTCGAGTTCCTTCATTATATCCTAACCCCATGCATTCCATTTGTTCTGATTCTTCTGCTCAATGTTTTAACTGTCAGACATATTTTAGTGGCCAGCAGGGGCCGCAGGAGACTCCAGATGCACAGCAGTGGAGACAGTCCCAGCGATCCAGAGATGGAGAGTCGAAGGAAGTCCATCATTTTACTATTTCTTATCTCAGGAAATTTCATCCTGTTGTGGGCAATGTTTATGGTCTATTCCGTGTCAAATAGATTGTGGTATGTTGGGTACAGGACTGTAATTCTACCATATTTTGTGCAAGAAATGGGATTCATGCTCCAGCTCCTGAGTTGCTGCACAAATACTTGCATTTATGCTGTGTCACAGACTAAATTCAGAGAACAGTTCAAGAATCTGGTGCAATTCCCCTTTACTTTAATGTTGACATTCATTAAATAATTATAAGAAATGAACATTCTCCTAATTCTAAACTCAATATGCTTACCTATTGAGTACATATCGCTATCCCACGTGGGACCAGGTTTAGACATTAATATCAGTACACTTATTCCAGAGCCACACACTGGCCAATAAAACAGTATGTATGCACTTTTAGAATTGAATCATAAAAACTTCCCAATCTTCAGATTTAATGATAAATTGATCACTAATGTGGAATGTGTATTCCTCAAAATGTTGTTGATACAAGTTCAACTGAAAACCAGTGTGCTCTCTCAGCTGAGTTTAAAGTACCCCTAGGCCCAAGGAGGTGGCTTTTCTTCAGAATACTGGTTCATCTCCTTCTTGTGACGTCGCTAAACCAACAATGTGAAAACAAATTGTCTCGCCATTATCCCTCTACCGTTCATGGTTAAAATTGGTTAAAATGTATGTTTATTCAAACTTCTACATAGTCCTTTGATAGGTGCTGAGGATGTGTAGCAACACCCTCAAAGAAATTGCAAGACTGAAGCGTTGTTCGCAGTGTAACTGGTGTTATCACCAAGTTTGCGGATGACACGAAGATGGCTGGACTTGCGGATAGCGAAGAGCATTGTCGGGCAATACAGCAGGATATAGATAGGCTGGAAAATTGGGCGGAGAAATGGCAGATGGAATTTAATCCAGATAAATGTGAAGTGATGCATTTTGGAAGAACTAATGTAGGGGGGAGCTATACGATAAATGGCAGAGCCATCAAGAGTATAGAAACACAGAGGGACCTGGGTGTGCAAGTCCACAAACCCTTGAAGGTGGCAGCACAGGTGGAGAAGATGGTGAAGAAGGCATATGGTATCCTTGCCTTTATAGGACGGGGTATAGAGTATAAAAGCTGGAGTCTGATGTTGCAGCTGTATAGAACGCTGGTTAGGCCACATTTGGAGTACTGCGTCCAGTTCTGGTCGCCGCACTACCAGAAGGACGTGGAGGTGTTAGAGAGAGTGCAGAGAAGGTTTACCAGGATGTTGCCTGGTATGGCGGGTCTTAGCTATGAGGAGAGATTGGGTAGACTGGGCTTGTTCTCCCTGGAAAGACAGAGAATGAGGGGAGATCTAATAGAGGTGTACAAAATTATGAAGGGTATAGATAGGGTGAACAGTGGGAAGCTTTTTCCCAGGTCAGAGGTGACGATCACAAGGGGTCATGGGCTCAAGCTGAGAGGGGCGAGGTATAACTCAGATATCAGAGGGACATTTTTTACACAGAGGGTGGTGGGGGCCTGGAATGCGCTGCCAAGTATTAACGCTGCCGAGGGAGATTGTAACACTGATTAAGAGGAAGAGAGAGTTGTATGAAATGTACAGGCAGCAAGGAACACATCAGATGCTCGAGGAGTATAAAAAGTGCAAGAAGCTACTTAAGAGGGAAATCAGGAGGGCTAAAAGAAGACATGAGGTTGCTTTGGCAGACAGAGTGAAGGAAAATCCAAAGAGCTTCTATAGGTATGTTAGGAGCAAAAGGATAGTGAGGGATAAAATTGGTCCTCTTGAAGACCAGAGTGGTAGACTGTGTATGGAACCAAAAGAGATGGGGGAGATACTAAATGGTTTTTTTGCATCCGTATTTACCGAGGAAACGGGCATGGAGTCTACGGAAATAGGGCAAACTGGTAGGGAGGCCATGGAAGCTTTACAGATTAAAGGGGAGGAGGTGCTCGCTGTCTTGAGGCAAATCAGAGTGGATAAATCCCTAGGACCGGACAGGGTATTCCCACGGACCTTGAGGGAAGCTAGTGTTGAACTTGCAGGGGCCCTGGCAGACATATTTAAAATGTCAGTATTCACGGGGGAGGTGCCGGATGATTGGAGAGTGGCTCATGTTGTTCCGTTGTTTAAAAAAGGTTCCAAAAGAAATCCGGGAAATTATCGGCCAGTAAGTTTGACGTCGGTGGTGGGCAAGTCCAAAGATGTGCGGGTTAGGTTGATTGGCCAGGTTAAAAATTGCCCCTTAGAGTCCTGAGATGCGTTGGTTAGTGGGATTAGTGGGTAAATATGTGGGGGTAGGGCCTGGGTGGGATTGTGGTCGGTGCAGACTCGATGGGCCGAATGGCCTCCTTCTGCACTGTAGGGTTTCTATGATTCTATGTTTCTAAGTTATTGGAAGGTGTGATAAGGGATAGGATCTACAAATATTTGGATAGACAGGGACTTATTAGGGAGAGTCAACATGGCTTTGTGCGTGGTAGGTCATGTTTGACCAATCTATTAGAGTTTTTCGAGGTGGTTAACAGGAGAGTGGATGAAGGGAAGGCGGTGGATGTTGTCTACCTGGATTTCAGCAAGGCCTTTGACAAGGTCCCTCATGGGAGGTTAGTTAGGAAGGTTCAGTCGCTGGGTATACATGGGGAGGTAGTAAATTGGATAAGACACTGGCTCAATGGAAGAAGCCAGAGAGTGGTTGTGGAGGATTGCTTCTCTGAGTGGAGGCCTGTGACTAGTGGTGTGCCGCAGGGATCGGTGTTGGGTCCATTGTTGTTTGTCATCTATATCAATGATCTGGATAATAATGTGGTAAATTGGATCAGCAAGTTTGCTGATGATACAAAGATTGGAGGTGTAGTGGACAGTGAGGAAGGTTTTCAAAGCTTGCAGAGGGATTTGGACCAACTAGAAAAATGGGCTGAAAAATGGCAAATGGAATTTAACACAGACAAGTGTGAGATATTGCACTTTGGAAGGACAAACCAAAGTAGAACGTACAGGGTAAATGGTAGGACTCTGAAGAGTGCAGTTGAACAGAGGGACCTGGGAATACAGGTACAGAATTCCCTAAAAGTGACGTCACAGGTGGATAGGGTCGTAAAGAGTGCCTTTGGTACATTGGCCTTTATAAATCGGAGTATCGAGTATAAAAGTTGGAGTGTTATGGTAAGGCTATATAAGGCATTGGTGAGGCCGAATTTGGAGTATTGTGTACAGTTTTGGTCACCTAGTTACAGGAAGGATGTAAATAAGATTGAAAGAGTGCAGAGAAGGTTCACAAGGATGTTGCCGGGACTTGAGAAGCTGAGTTACAGAGAGAGATTGAATAGGTTGGGACTTTATTCCCTGGAGCGTAGAAGATTGAGGGGAGATTTGATAGAGGTGTATAAGATTTTGATGGGTATAGATAGAGTGAATGCAAGCAGGCTTTTTCCGCTGAGGCTAGGGGAGAAAAAAACCAGAGGGCATGGGTTAAGGGTGAAAGGAGAAAAGTTTAAAGGGAATATTAGGGGGGGCTTCTTCACGCAGAGAGTGGTGGGAGTGTGGAATGAGCTGCCGGATAAAGTGGTAAACTTTTAACATTTAAGAAAAACTTGGACGGGTTCATGGATGAGAGGGGTGTGGAGGGATATGGTCCAAGTGCAGGTCAGTGGGACTAGGCATAAAATGGTTCGGCACAGACAAGAAGGGCCAAAAGGCCTGTTTCTGAGCTGTAATTTTCTATGGTTCTATGGTTCTAAGTAGGGTGGTGGAGGCAGACACGCTGGCATCGTTTAAGACTTACCTGGAGAGTCACATGAGCAGTCTGGGAATGGAGGGATACAAACGAATGGTCCAGTTGGACCAATGAGCGGCACAGGCTTGGAGGGCTGAAGGGCCTGTTTCCTGTGCTGTACTGTTCTTTGTTCTTTGAAAACTATTAAAGAAAGAGTGACACAAAAGGAGATGTTGGGATTAGGGGGGGGGGTGGTGGCTGTGGTTGGGAGAATGGCAGGTTGTTTTGGGGTGGGATATTGATGTGTTTTTGAGGACTGAGGCGATATGGTGGCTGTGTGTTGTGGTGGCGGAGTTACGGGGAGTTCTGGTGGCTGGGTTGCGGGGTGTTGCAGTGTTGGTGTTGCGGGGTGTTGTGGTGTCGGGGTTGCGGGGTGTTGGGGTGTTGGGGTTGTGGGGTGTTGTGGTGTTGGGGTGTTGGGGTTGCGGGGTGTTGTGGTGTTGGGGTTGCGGGGTGTTGTGGTGTTGGTGTTGCGGGGTGTTGTGGTGTCGGGGTTGCGGGGTGTTGGGGTGTTGGGGTTGTGGGGTGTTGTGGTGTTGGGGTGTTGGGGTTGCGGGGCGTAGTGGTGTTGGGGTTGCGGGGTGTTGGGGTGTCGGGGTTGCGGGGTGTTGTGGTGTTGGGGTGTTGGGGTTGCGGGGTGTCGGGGTGTTGGGGTTGCGGGGTGTTGTGGTGTCGGGGTTGCGGGGTGTTGGGGTGTTGGGGTTGTGGGGTGTTGTGGTGTTGCAGTGTTGGTGTTGCGGGGTGTTGTGGTGTTGGGGTTGCGGGGTGTTGGGGTGTCGGGGTTGCGGGGTGTTGTGGTGTTGGGGTGTTGGGGTTGCGGGGTGTCGGGGTGTTGGGGTTGCGGGGTGTTGTGGTGTTGGGGCTGCGGGGTGTTGTGGTGTTGGGGTTGCGGGGTGTTGGGGTGTTGGGGTTGCGGGGTGTTGGGGTGTTGGGGTTGCGGGGTGTTGGGGTGTTGGGGTTGCGGGGTGTTGGGGTGTTGGGGTTGCGGGGTGTTGGGGTTGCGGGGTGTTGGGGTTGCGGGGTGTTGGGGTTGCGCGGTGTTGTGGTGTCGGGTTTGCGGGGTGTTGGGGTTGCGGGGTGTTGTGGGGTTGGGGTTGCGGGGTGTTGGGGTTGCGGGTGTTGGGGTGTTGGGGTTGCGGGGTGTTGGGGTTGCGGGGTGTTGGGGTGTTGGGGTTGCGGGGTGTTGGGGTTGCGGGGTGTTGGGGTTGCGGGGTGTTGGGGTTGCGGGGTGTTGGGGTTGCGGGGTGTTGGGGTTGCGGGGTGTTGGGGTTGCGGGGTGTTGGGGTTGCGGGGTGTTGGGGTTGCGGGGTGTTGTGGGGTTGGGGTTGCGGGGTGTTGGGGTGTTGGGGTTGCGGGGTGTTGGGGTTGCGGGGTGTTGTGGTGTTGGGGTTGCGGGGTGTTGGGGTGTTGAGGTTGCGGGGTGTTGGGGTTGCGGGGTGTTGTGGTGTTGGGGCTGCGGGGTGTTGTGGTGTTGGGGTTGCGGGGTGTTGTGGTGTTGGGGTTGCGGGGTGTTGTGGTGTTGGGGTTGCGGGGTGTTGGGGTGTTGGGGTTGCGGGGTGTTGTGGGGTTGGGGTTGCGGGGTGTTGTGGGGTTGGGGTTGCGGGGTGTTGTGGTGTTGGGGTTGTGGAGTGTTGTGGTGTTGGGGTTGCGGGGTGTTGTGGTGTTGGGGTTGCGGGGTGTTGGGGTGTTGGGGTTGCGGGGTGTTGTGGGGTTGGGGTTGCGGGGTGTTGTGGTGTTGGGGTTGCGGGGTGTTGGGGTTGCGGGGTGTTGGGGTGTTGGGGTTGCGGGGTGTTGGGGTTGCGGGGTGTTGGGGTGTTGGGGTTGCGGGGTGTTGGGGTTGCGGGGTGTTGGGGTGTTGGGGTTGTGGGGTGTTGGGGTGTTGGGGTTGCAGGGTGTTGTGGTGTTGGGGTTGTGGGGTGTTGGGGTGTTGGGGTTGCGGGGTGTTGTGGTGTTGGGGTTGTGGGGTGTTGGGGTGTTGGGGTTGCGGGGTGTTGTGGTGTTGGGGTTGCGGGGTGTTGGGGTGTCGGGGTTGCGGGGTGTTGTGTTGTTGGGGTTGTGGGGTGTTGGGGTTGCGGGGTGTTGTGTTGTTGGGGTTGTGGGGTGTTGGGGTTGTGGGGTGTTGGGGTGTTGGGGTTGCGGGGTGTTGGGGTGTTGGGGTTGTGGGGTGTTGGGGTTGTGGGGTGTTGTGGTGTTGGGGTTGTGGGGTGTTGGGGTTGCTGGGTGTTGTGGTGTTGGGGTTGTGGGGTGTTGGGGTTGCGGGGTGTTGGGGTTGCGGGGTGTTGTGGTGTTGGGGTTGCGGGGTGTTGTGGTGTTGGGGTTGCGGGGTGTTGTGGTGTTGGGGTTGCGCGGTGTTGGGGTTGCGGGGTGTTGTGGTGTTGCGCGGTGTTGTGGTGTCGGGGTTGCGGGGTGTTGGGGTTGCGGGGTGTTGGGGTTGCGGGGTGTTGGGGTTGTGGGGTGTTGTGGTGTCGGGGTTGCGGGGTGTTGGGGTTGCGGGGTGTTGGGGTTGCTGGGTGTTTGGGTTGCTGGGTGTTGGGGTTGCGGTGTGTTGGGGTTGCGGGTGTTGGGGTGTTGGGGTTGCGGGGTGTTGTGTTGTTGGGGTTGCGGGGTGTTGCGTTGTTGGGGTTGCGGGGTGTTGTGTTGTTGGGGTTGCGGGGTGTTGCGTTGTTGGGGTTGCGGGGTGTTGTGGTGTTGGGGTTGTGTGGTGTTGGGGTGTTGGGGTTGCGGGGTGTTGGGGTGTTGGGGTTGCGGGGTGTTGTGGTGTTGGGGTTGTGGGGTGTTGTGGTGTTGGGGTTGCGGGGTGTTGGGGTTGTGGGGTGTTGTGGTGTTGGGGTTGTGGGGTGTTGGGGTTGCGGGGTGTTGTGGTGTTGGGGTTGTGGGGTGTTGGGGTTGTGGGGTGTTGGGGTTGCGGGGTGTTGTGGTGTTGGGGTTGCGGGGTGTTGGGGTTGCGGGGTGTTGTGTTGTTGGGGTTGCGGGGTGTTGGGGTGTTGGGGTTGCGGGGTGTTGTGTTGTTGGAGTTGCGGAGTGTTGTGTTGTTGGGGTTGCGGGGTGTTGTGTTGTTGGGGTTGTGGGGTGTCGGGGTTGCGGGGTGTTGTGGTGTTGGGTTTGCGGGGTGTCGGGGGTGCGGGGTGTTGTGGTGTTGGGGTTGCGGGGTGTTGGGGTTGCGGGGTGTTGTGGTGTTGGGGTTGCGGGGTGTTGGGGGTGCGGGGTGTTGTGGTGTTGGGGTTGCGGGGTGTTGGGGTTGCGGGGTGTTGGGGTTGCGGGGTGTTGGGGTTGCGGGGTGTTGTGGTGTTGGGGTTGCGGGGTGTTGTGGTGTTGGGGTTGCGGGCTGTGGGGGTTGTGGGGTGTTGGGGTGTTGGGGTTGCGGGGTGTTGTGGTGTTGGGGTTGCGGGGTGTTGGGGTGTTGGGGTTGCGGGGTGTTGTGGTGTTGGGGTTGCGGGGTGTTGTGGTGTTGGGGTTGCGAGGTGTTGTGGTGTTGGGGTTGCGGGGTGTTGGGGTGTTGGGGTTGCGGGGTGTTGTGGTGTTGGGGTTGCGGGGTGTTGGGGTGTCGAGGTTGCGGGGTGTTGTGGTGTCGGGGTTGCGGGGTGTTGGGGTTGCGGGGTTTTGTGGTGTTGGGGTTGCGGGGTGTTGGGGTTGCGGGGTGTTGGGGTGTTGGGGTTGCGGGGTGTTGTGGTGTTGGGGTTGCGGGGTGTTGTGGTGTTGGGGTTGCGGGGTATTGGGGTGTTGGGATTGCGGTGTGTTGGGGTTGTGGGGTGTAGGGGTTGCGGGGTGTTGGGGTTGCGGGGTGTTGTGCTGTTGGGGTTGCGGGATGTTGGGGTTGTGGGATGTTGGGGTGTTGGGGTTACGGGGTGTTGGGGTGTTAGGGTTGCGGGGTGTTGGGGTTACGGGGTTGCGGGGTGTTGGGGTTGCGGGGTGTTGGGGTTGCGGGGTGTTGGGGTTGCGGGGTGTTGGGGTGTTGGGGTTACGGGGTGTTGTGGTGTTGGGGTTGCGAGGTGTTGTGGTGTTGGGGTTGCAGGGTGTTAGGGTGTTGGGGTTGCGGGGTGTTGGGGTGTTGGGGTTGCGGGGTGTTGTGGTGTTGGTGTTGCGGGGAGTTGGGGTGTCGGGGTTGCGGGGTGTTGTGGTGTCGGAGTTGCGGGGTGTTGTGGTGTTGGGTTTGCGGGGTGTTGGGGTTGCGGGGTGTTGTGGTGTTGGGGTTGCGGGGTGTTGTGGTGTTGGGGTTGCGGGGTATTGGGGTGTTGGGGTTGCGGTGTGTTGGGGTTGTGGGGTGTTTGGGTTGCGGGGTGTTGGGGTTGCGGGGTGTTGTGCTGTTGGGGTTGCGGGGTGTTGGGGTTGTGGGGTGTTGGGGTTGCGGGGTGTTGGGGTTGCGGGGTGTTGTGCTGTTGGGGTTGCGGGGTGTTGGGGTTGTGGGGTGTTGGGGTGTTGGGGTTGCGGGGTGTTGGGGTTACGGGGTGTTGGGGTTACGGGGTGTTGGGGTTGCGGGGTGTTGGGGTGTTGGGGTTACGGGGTGTTGGGGTTGCGGGGTGTTGGGTTTGCGGGGTGTTGTGGTGTTGGGGTTGCGGGGTGTTGTGGTGTTGGGATTGCGGGGTGTTGTGGTGTCGGGGTTGCGGGGTGTTGGGGTTGCGGGGTGTTGTGGTGTTGGGATTGCGGGGTGTTGTGGTGTCGGGGTTGCGGGGTGTTGGGCTTGCGGGGTGTTGGGGTTGCGGGGTGTTGGGGTGTTGGGGTTGCGGGGTGTTGGGGTTGCGGGGTGTTGTGGTGTTGGGGTTGCGGGGTGTTGGGGTGTTGGGGTTGCGGGGTGTTGTGGTGTTGGGATTGCGGGGTGTTGGGGTTGCGGGGTGTTGGGGTGTTGGGGTTGCGGGGTGTTGTGGTGTCGGCGTTGCGGGGTGTTGTGGTGTTGTGGTTGCGGGGTGTTGGGGTGTTGGGGTTGCGGGGTGTTGGGGTGTTGGGGCTGCGGGGTGTTGGGGTTGCGGGGTGTTGGGGTGTTGGGGTTGCGGGGTGTTGGGGTTGCGGAGTGTTGGGGTGTTGGGGTTGCGGGGTGTTGGGGTTGCGGTGTGTTGGGGTGTTGGGGTTGCGGGGTGTTGGGGTTGCGGGGTGTTGTGGTGTTGGGGTTGCGGGGTGTTGGGGTGTTGGGGTTGCGGAGTGTTGGGGTGTTGTGGTTGCGGGGTGTTGTGGTGTCGGGGCTGCGGGGTGTAGTGGTGTCGGCGTTGCGGGGTGTTGTGGTGTCGGGGTTGCGGGGTGTTGAGGTGTCGGGGTTGCGGGGTGTTGTGGTGTTGGGGTTGCGGGGTGTTGAGGTGTCGGGGTTGCGGGCTGTTGGGGTGTCGGGGTTGCGGGGTGTTGGGGTGTCGGGGTTGCGGGGTGTTGGGGTGTTGGGGTTGCGGGGTGTTGTGGTGTCGGGGTTGCGGGGTGTTGGGGTGTCGGGGTTGCGGGGTGTTGTGGTGTCGGGGTTGCGGGGTGTTGGGGGGTCGGGGTTGCGGGGTGTTGTGGTGTTGGGGTTGCGGGCTGTTGGGGTGTCGGGGTTGCGGGGTGTTGTGGTGTCGGGGTTGCGGGGTGTTGGGGTGTTGGGGTTGCGGGGTGTTGGGGTTGCGGGGTGTTGGGGTCTTGGGGTTGCGGGGTGTTGGGTTTTGGGGTTGCGGGGTGTTGTGGTGTTGGGATTGCGGGGTGTTGTGGTGTTGGGGTTGCGGGCTGTTTGGGTGTCGGGGTTGCGGGGTGTTGTGGTGTTGGGGTTGCGGGGTGTTGTGGTGTCGGGGTTGCGGGGTGTTGGGGTTGCGCGGTGTTGTGGTGTTGGGGTTGCGGGGTGTTGGGGTTGCGGGGTGTTGGGGTGTTGGGGTTGCGGGGTGTTGGGGTTGCGGGGTGTTGTGGTGTTGGGGTTGCGGGGTGTTGGGGTGTTGGGGTTGCGGGGTGTTGTGGTGTTGGGATTGCGGGGTGTTGGGGTTGCGGGGTGTTGGGGTGTTGGGGTTGCGGGGTGTTGTGGTGTCGGCGTTGCGGGGTGTTGTGGTGTTGTGGTTGCGGGGTGTTGGGGTGTTGGGGTTGCGGGGTGTTGGGGTGTTGGGGCTGCGGGGTGTTGGGGTTGCGGGGTGTTGGGGTGTTGGGGTTGCGGGGTGTTGGGGTTGCGGAGTGTTGGGGTGTTGGGGTTGCGGGGTGTTGGGGTTGCGGGGTGTTGGGGTTGCGGGGTGTTGGGGTGTTGGGGTTGCGGGGTGTTGGGGTTGCGGGGTGTTGTGGTGTTGGAGTTGCGGGGTGTTGGGGTGTTGGGGTTGCGGAGTGTTGGGGTGTTGTGGTTGCGGGGTGTTGTAGTGGCGGGGCTGCGGGGTGTAGTGGTGTCGGCGTTGCGGGGTGTTGAGGTGTCGGGGTTGCGGGGTGTTGTGGTGTCGGGGTTGCGGGGTGTTGAGGTGTCGGGGTTGCGTGGTGTTGTGGTGTCGGGGTTGCGGGGTGTTGAGGTGTCGGGGTTGCGGGCTGTTGGGGTGTCGGGGTTGCGGGGTGTTGGGGTGTCGGGGTTGCGGGGTGTTGGGGTGTTGGGGTTGCGGGGTGTTGTGGTGTCGGGGTTGCGGGGTGTTGGGGTGTCGGGGTTGCAGGGTGTTGTGGTGTCGGGGTTGCGGGGTGTTGGGGGGTCGGGGTTGCGGGGTGTTGGGGTGTTGGGGTTGCGGGCTGTTGGGGTGTCGGGGTTGCGGGGTGTTGTGGTGTTGGGGTTGCGGGGTGTTGGGGTGTTGGGGTTGCGGGGTGTTGGGGTTGCGGGGTGTTGGGGTGTTGGGGTTGCGGGGTGTTGGGGTTGCGGAGTGTTGGGGTGTTGTGGCTGCGGGGTGTTGTGGTGTTGTGGTTGCGGGGTGTTGTGGTGTCGGGGCTGTGGGGTGTTGTGGTGTTGGGGTTGCGGGGTGTTGTGGTGTTGGGGTTGCGGGGTGTTGGGGTGTTGTGGTTGCGGGGTGTTGTGGTGTCGGCGTTGCGGGGTGTTGTGGTGTTGGGGTTGCGGGGTGTTGGGTTTGCGGGGTGTTGGGGTGTTGGGGTTGCGGGGTGTTGTGGTGTTGTGGTTGCGGGGTGTTGTGGTGTCGGCGTTGCGGGGTGTTGTGGTGTTGGGGTTGCGGGGTGTTGGGGTTGCGGGGTGTTGTGGTGTCGGCGTTGCGGGGTGTTGTGGTGTTGTGGTTGCGGGGTGTTGTGGTGTTGGGGTTGCGGGGTGTTGGGGTTGCGGGGTGTTGTGGTGTCGGGGTTGCGGGATGTTGAGGTGTCGGGGTTGCGGGCTGTTGGGGTGTCGGGGTTGCGGGGTGTTGTGGTGTCGGGGTTGCGGGGTGTTGGGGTGGTCGGGGTTGCGGGGTGTTGGGGTTGCGGGCTGTTGGGGTGTCGGGGTTGCGGGGTGTTGTGGTGTTGGGGTTGCGGGGTGTTGTGGTGTCGGCGGTGGGGGGTGTTGTGGTGTTGGGGTTGCGGGGTGTTGGGGTTGCGGGGTGTTGGGGTGTTGGGGTTGCGGGGTGTTGGGGTGTTGGGGTTGCGGGGTGTTGGGGTTGTGGGGTGTTGGGGTGTTGGGGTTGCAGGGTGTTGGGGTGTTGGGGTTGCGGGGTGTTGGGCTTGCGGGGTGTTGGGGTGTTGGGGTTGCGGGGTGTTGGGTGTTGGGGTTGCGGGGTGTTGGGGTTGCGGGGTGTTGTGGTGTTGGGGTTGCGGGGTGTTGGGGTGTTGGGGTTGCGGGGTGTTGTGGTGTTGGGATTGCGGGGTGTTGGGGTTGCGGGGTGTTGGGGTGTTGGGGTTGCGGGGTGTTGTGGTGTCGGCGTTGCGGGGTGTTGTGGTGTTGTGGTTGCGGGGTGTTGGGGTGTTGGGGTTGCGGGGTGTTGGGGTGTTGGGGCTGCGGGGTGTTGGGGTTGCGGGGTGTTGTGGTGTCGGCGTTGCGGGGTGTTGTGGTGTTGGGGTTGCGGGGTGTTGGGGTTGCGGGGTGTTGTGGTGTCGGCGTTGCGGGGTGTTGTGGTGTTGGGGTTGCGGGGTGTTGTGGTGTTGGGGTTGCGGGGTGTTGGGGTTGCGGGGTGTTGTGGTGTCGGGGTTGCGGGGTGTTGAGGTGTCGGGGTTGCGGGCTGTTGGGGTGTCGGGGTTGCGGGGTGTTGTGGTGTCGGGGTTGCGGGGTGTTGGGGGGGTCGGGGTTGCGGGGTGTTGGGGTTGCGGGCTGTTGGGGTGTCGGGGTTGCGGGGTGTTGTGGTGTTGGGGTTGCGGGGTGTTGTGGTGTCGGCGGTGCGGGGTGTTGTGGTGTTGGGGTTGCGGGGTGTTGGGGTTGCGGGGTGTTGGGGTGTTGGGGTTGCGGGGTGTTGGGGTGTTGGGGTTGCGGGGTGTTGGGGTTGTGGGGTGTTGGGGTGTTGGGGTTGCAGGGTGTTGGGGTGTTGGGGTTGCGGGGTGTTGGGCTTGCGGGGTGTTGGGGTGTTGGGGTTGCGGGGTGTTGGGTGTTGGGGTTGCGGGGTGTTGGGGTTGCGGGGTGTTGTGGTGTTGGGGTTGCGGGGTGTTGGGGTGTTGGGGTTGCGGGGTGTTGTGGTGTTGGGATTGCGGGGTGTTGGGGTTGCGGGGTGTTGGGGTGTTGGGGTTGCGGGGTGTTGTGGTGTCGGCGTTGCGGGGTGTTGTGGTGTTGTGGTTGCGGGGTGTTGGGGTGTTGGGGTTGCGGGGTGTTGGGGTGTTGGGGCTGCGGGGTGTTGGGGTTGCGGGGTGTTGGGGTGTTGGGGTTGCGGGGTGTTGTGGTGTTGGGGTTGCGGGGTGTTGGGGTTGTGGGGTGTTGTGGTGTTGGGGTTGTGGGGTGTTGGGGTTGCGGGGTGTTGTGGTGTTGGGGTTGTGGGGTGTTGGGGTTGTGGGGTGTTGGGGTTGCGGGGTGTTGTGGTGTTGGGGTTGCGGGGTGTTGGGGTTGCGGGGTGTTGTGTTGTTGGGGTTGCGGGGTGTTGGGGTGTTGGGGTTGCGGGGTGTTGTGTTGTTGGAGTTGCGGGGTGTTGTGTTCTTGGGGTTGCGGGGTGTTGTGTTGTTGGGGATGTGGGGTGTCGGGGTTGCGGGGTGTTGTGGTGTTGGGTTTGCGGGGTGTTGGGGGTGCGGGGTGTTGTGGTGTTGGGGTTGCGGGGTGTTGGGGTTGCGGGGTGTTGTGGTGTTGGGGTTGCGGGGTGTTGGGGGTGCGGGGTGTTGTGGTGTTGGGGTTGCGGGGTGTTGGGGTTGCGGGGTGTTGGGGTTGCGGGGTGTTGGGGTTGCGGGGTGTTGTGGTGTTGGGGTTGCGGGGTGTTGTGGTGTTGGGGTTGCGGGCTGTGGGGGTTGTGGGGTGTTGGGGTGTTGGGGTTGCGGGGTGTTGTGGTGTTGGGGTTGCGGGGTGTTGGGGTGTTGGGGTTGCGGGGTGTTGTGGTGTTGGGGTTGCGGGGTGTTGTGGTGTTGGGGTTGCGAGGTGTTGTGGTGTTGGGGTTGCGGGGTGTTGGGGTGTTGGGGTTGCGGGGTGTTGTGGTGTTCGGGTTGCGGGGTGTTGGGGTGTCGAGGTTGCGGGGTGTTGTGGTGTCGGGGTTGCGGGGTGTTGGGGTTGCGGGGTTTTGTGGTGTTGGGGTTGCGGGGTGTTGGGGTTGCGGGGTGTTGGGGTGTTGGGGTTGCGGGGTGTTGTGGTGTTGGGGTTGCGGGGTGTTGTGGTGTTGGGGTTGCGGGGTATTGGGGTGTTGGGATTGCGGTGTGTTGGGGCTGTGGGGTGTTGGGGTTGCGGGGTGTTGTGTTGTTGGAGTTGCGGGGTGTTGTGTTGTTGGGGTTGCGGGGTGTTGTGTTGTTGGGGTTGTGGGGTGTCGGGGTTGCGGGGTGTTGGGGTGTTGGGGTTGCGGGCTGTTGGGGTGTCGGGGTTGCGGGGTGTTGTGGTGTTGGGGTTGCGGGGTGTTGGGGTGTTGGGGTTGCGGGGTGTTGGGGTTGCGGGGTGTTGGGGTGTTGGGGTTGCGGGGTGTTGGGGTTGCGGAGTGTTGGGGTGTTGTGGCTGCGGGGTGTTGTGGTGTTGTGGTTGCGGGGTGTTGTGGTGTCGGGGCTGTGGGGTGTTGTGGTGTTGGGGTTGCGGGGTGTTGTGGTGTTGGGGTTGCGGGGTGTTGGGGTGTTGTGGTTGCGGGGTGTTGTGGTGTCGGCGTTGCGGGGTGTTGTGGTGTTGGGGTTGCGGGGTGTTGGGTTTGCGGGGTGTTGGGGTGTTGGGGTTGCGGGGTGTTGTGGTGTTGTGGTTGCGGGGTGTTGTGGTGTCGGCGTTGCGGGGTGTTGTGGTGTTGGGGTTGCGGGGTGTTGGGGTTGCGGGGTGTTGTGGTGTCGGCGTTGCGGGGTGTTGTGGTGTTGTGGTTGCGGGGTGTTGTGGTGTTGGGGTTGCGGGGTGTTGGGGTTGCGGGTTGTTGTGGTGTCGGGGTTGCGGGATGTTGAGGTGTCGGGGTTGCGGGCTGTTGGGGTGTCGGGGTTGCGGGGTGTTGTGGTGTCGGGGTTGCGGGGTGTTGGGGTGGTCGGGGTTGCGGGGTGTTGGGGTTGCGGGCTGTTGGGGTGTCGGGGTTGCGGGGTGTTGTGGTGTTGGGGTTGCGGGGTGTTGTGGTGTCGGCGGTGGGGGGTGTTGTGGTGTTGGGGTTGCGGGGTGTTGGGGTTGCGGGGTGTTGGGGTGTTGGGGTTGCGGGGTGTTGGGGTGTTGGGGTTGCGGGGTGTTGGGGTTGTGGGGTGTTGGGGTGTTGGGGTTGCAGGGTGTTGGGGTGTTGGGGTTGCGGGGTGTTGGGCTTGCGGGGTGTTGGGGTGTTGGGGTTGCGGGGTGTTGGGTGTTGGGGTTGCGGGGTGTTGGGGTTGCGGGGTGTTGTGGTGTTGGGGTTGCGGGGTGTTGGGGTGTTGGGGTTGCGGGGTGTTGTGGTGTTGGGATTGCGGGGTGTTGGGGTTGCGGGGTGTTGGGGTGTTGGGGTTGCGGGGTGTTGTGGTGTCGGCGTTGCGGGGTGTTGTGGTGTTGTGGTTGCGGGGTGTTGGGGTGTTGGGGTTGCGGGGTGTTGGGGTGTTGGGGCTGCGGGGTGTTGGGGTTGCGGGGTGTTGTGGTGTCGGCGTTGCGGGGTGTTGTGGTGTTGGGGTTGCGGGGTGTTGGGGTTGCGGGGTGTTGTGGTGTCGGCGTTGCGGGGTGTTGTGGTGTTGGGGTTGCGGGGTGTTGTGGTGTTGGGGTTGCGGGATGTTGGGGTTGCGGGGTGTTGTGGTGTCGGGGTTGCGGGGTGTTGAGGTGTCGGGGTTGCGGGCTGTTGGGGTGTCGGGGTTGCGGGGTGTTGTGGTGTCGGGGTTGCGGGGTGTTGGGGGGGTCGGGGTTGCGGGGTGTTGGGGTTGCGGGCTGTTGGGGTGTCGGGGTTGCGGGGTGTTGTGGTGTTGGGGTTGCGGGGTGTTGTGGTGTCGGCGGTGCGGGGTGTTGTGGTGTTGGGGTTGCGGGGTGTTGGGGTTGCGGGGTGTTGGGGTGTTGGGGTTGCGGGGTGTTGGGGTGTTGGGGTTGCGGGGTGTTGGGGTTGTGGGGTGTTGGGGTGTTGGGGTTGCAGGGTGTTGGGGTGTTGGGGTTGCGGGGTGTTGGGCTTGCGGGGTGTTGGGGTGTTGGGGTTGCGGGGTGTTGGGTGTTGGGGTTGCGGGGTGTTGGGGTTGCGGGGTGTTGTGGTGTTGGGGTTGCGGGGTGTTGGGGTGTTGGGGTTGCGGGGTGTTGTGGTGTTGGGATTGCGGGGTGTTGGGGTTGCGGGGTGTTGGGGTGTTGGGGTTGCGGGGTGTTGTGGTGTCGGCGTTGCGGGGTGTTGTGGTGTTGTGGTTGCGGGGTGTTGGGGTGTTGGGGTTGCGGGGTGTTGGGGTGTTGGGGCTGCGGGGTGTTGGGGTTGCGGGGTGTTGGGGTGTTGGGGTTGCGGGGTGTTGTGGTGTTGGGGTTGCGGGGTGTTGGGGTTGTGGGGTGTTGTGGTGTTGGGGTTGTGGGGTGTTGGGGTTGCGGGGTGTTGTGGTGTTGGGGTTGTGGGGTGTTGGGGTTGTGGGGTGTTGGGGTTGCGGGGTGTTGTGGTGTTGGGGTTGCGGGGTGTTGGGGTTGCGGGGTGTTGTGTTGTTGGGGTTGCGGGGTGTTGGGGTGTTGGGGTTGCGGGGTGTTGTGTTGTTGGAGTTGCGGGGTGTTGTGTTCTTGGGGTTGCGGGGTGTTGTGTTGTTGGGGATGTGGGGTGTCGGGGTTGCGGGGTGTTGTGGTGTTGGGTTTGCGGGGTGTTGGGGGTGCGGGGTGTTGTGGTGTTGGGGTTGCGGGGTGTTGGGGTTGCGGGGTGTTGTGGTGTTGGGGTTGCGGGGTGTTGGGGGTGCGGGGTGTTGTGGTGTTGGGGTTGCGGGGTGTTGGGGTTGCGGGGTGTTGGGGTTGCGGGGTGTTGGGGTTGCGGGGTGTTGTGGTGTTGGGGTTGCGGGGTGTTGTGGTGTTGGGGTTGCGGGCTGTGGGGGTTGTGGGGTGTTGGGGTGTTGGGGTTGCGGGGTGTTGTGGTGTTGGGGTTGCGGGGTGTTGGGGTGTTGGGGTTGCGGGGTGTTGTGGTGTTGGGGTTGCGGGGTGTTGTGGTGTTGGGGTTGCGAGGTGTTGTGGTGTTGGGGTTGCGGGGTGTTGGGGTGTTGGGGTTGCGGGGTGTTGTGGTGTTCGGGTTGCGGGGTGTTGGGGTGTCGAGGTTGCGGGGTGTTGTGGTGTCGGGGTTGCGGGGTGTTGGGGTTGCGGGGTTTTGTGGTGTTGGGGTTGCGGGGTGTTGGGGTTGCGGGGTGTTGGGGTGTTGGGGTTGCGGGGTGTTGTGGTGTTGGGGTTGCGGGGTGTTGTGGTGTTGGGGTTGCGGGGTATTGGGGTGTTGGGATTGCGGTGTGTTGGGGCTGTGGGGTGTAGGGGTTGCGGGGTGTTGGGGTTGCGGGGTGTTGTGCTGTTGGGGTTGCGGGATGTTGGGGTTGTGGGATGTTGGGGTGTTGGGGTTACGGGGTGTTGGGGTGTTAGGGTTGCGGGTTGTTGGGGTTACGGGGTGTTGGGGTGTTGGGGTTGCGGGGTGTTGGGGTTGCGGGGTGTTGGGGTTGCCGGGTGTTGGGGTGTTGGGGTTGCGGGGTGTTGGGGTTGCGGGGTGTTGGGGTGTTGGGGTTGCGGGGTGTTGTGGTGTCGGCGTTGCGGGGTGTTGTGGTGTTGTGGTTGCGGGGTGTTGGGGTGTTGGGGTTGCGGGGTGTTGGGGTGTTGGGGCTGCGGGGTGTTGGGGTTGCGGGGTGTTGTGGTGTCGGCGTTGCGGGGTGTTGTGGTGTTGGGGTTGCGGGATGTTGGGGTTGCGGGGTGTTGTGGTGTCGGCGTTGCGGGGTGTTGTGGTGTTGGGGTTGCGGGGTGTTGTGGTGTTGGGGTTGCGGGGTGTTGGGGTTGCGGGGTGTTGTGGTGTCGGGGTTGCGGGGTGTTGAGGTGTCGGGGTTGCGGGCTGTTGGGGTGTCGGGGTTGCGGGGTGTTGTGGTGTCGGGGTTGCGGGGTGTTGGGGGGGTCGGGGTTGCGGGGTGTTGGGGTTGCGGGCTGTTGGGGTGTCGGGGTTGCGGGGTGTTGTGGTGTTGGGGTTGCGGGGTGTTGTGGTGTCGGCGGTGCGGGGTGTTGTGGTGTTGGGGTTGCGGGGTGTTGGGGTTGCGGGGTGTTGGGGTGTTGGGGTTGCGGGGTGTTGGGGTGTTGGGGTTGCGGGGTGTTGGGGTTGTGGGGTGTTGGGGTGTTGGGGTTGCAGGGTGTTGGGGTGTTGGGGTTGCGGGGTGTTGGGCTTGCGGGGTGTTGGGGTGTTGGGGTTGCGGGGTGTTGGGTGTTGGGGTTGCGGGGTGTTGGGGTTGCGGGGTGTTGTGGTGTTGGGGTTGCGGGGTGTTGGGGTGTTGGGGTGTTGGGGTGTTGGGGTTGCGGGGTGTTGTGGTGTCGGCGTTGCGGGGTGTTGTGGTGTTGTGGTTGCGGGGTGTTGGGGTGTTGGGGTTGCGGGGTGTTGGGGTGTTGGGGCTGCGGGGTGTTGGGGTTGCGGGGTGTTGGGGTGTTGGGGTTGCGGGGTGTTGTGGTGTTGGGGTTGCGGGGTGTTGGGGTTGTGGGGTGTTGTGGTGTTGGGGTTGTGGGGTGTTGGGGTTGCGGGGTGTTGTGGTGTTGGGGTTGTGGGGTGTTGGGGTTGTGGGGTGTTGGGGTTGCGGGGTGTTGTGGTGTTGGGGTTGCGGGGTGTTGGGGTTGCGGGGTGTTGTGTTGTTGGGGTTGCGGGGTGTTGGGGTGTTGGGGTTGCGGGGTGTTGTGTTGTTGGAGTTGCGGGGTGTTGTGTTCTTGGGGTTGCGGGGTGTTGTGTTGTTGGGGATGTGGGGTGTCGGGGTTGCGGGGTGTTGTGGTGTTGGGTTTGCGGGGTGTTGGGGGTGCGGGGTGTTGTGGTGTTGGGGTTGCGGGGTGTTGGGGTTGCGGGGTGTTGTGGTGTTGGGGTTGCGGGGTGTTGGGGGTGCGGGGTGTTGTGGTGTTGGGGTTGCGGGGTGTTGGGGTTGCGGGGTGTTGGGGTTGCGGGGTGTTGGGGTTGCGGGGTGTTGTGGTGTTGGGGTTGCGGGGTGTTGTGGTGTTGGGGTTGCGGGCTGTGGGGGTTGTGGGGTGTTGGGGTGTTGGGGTTGCGAGGTGTTGTGGTGTTGGGGTTGCGGGGTGTTGGGGTGTTGGGGTTGCGGGGTGTTGTGGTGTTCGGGTTGCGGGGTGTTGGGGTGTCGAGGTTGCGGGGTGTTGTGGTGTCGGGGTTGCGGGGTGTTGGGGTTGCGGGGTTTTGTGGTGTTGGGGTTGCGGGGTGTTGGGGTTGCGGGGTGTTGGGGTGTTGGGGTTGCGGGGTGTTGGGGTTGCGGTGTGTTGGGGTGTTGGGGTTGCGGGGTGTTGGGGTTGCGGGGTGTTGTGGTGTTGGGGTTGCGGGGTGTTGGGGTGTTGGGGTTGCGGAGTGTTGGGGTGTTGTGGTTGCGGGGTGTTGTGGTGTCGGGGCTGCGGGGTGTAGTGGTGTCGGCGTTGCGGGGTGTTGTGGTGTCGGGGTTGCGGGGTGTTGAGGTGTCGGGGTTGCGGGGTGTTGTGGTGTCGGGGTTGCGGGGTGTTGAGGTGTCGGGGTTGCGGGCTGTTGGGGTGTCGGGGTTGCGGGGTGTTGGGGTGTCGGGGTTGCGGGGTGTTGGGGTGTTGGGGTTGCGGGGTGTTGTGGTGTCGGGGTTGCGGGGTGTTGGGGGGTCGGGGTTGCGGGGTGTTGGGGTGTTGGGGTTGCGGGCTGTTGGGGTGTCGGGGTTGCGGGGTGTTGTGGTGTTGGGGTTGCGGGGTGTTGGGGTGTTGGGGTTGCGGGGTGTTGGGGTTGCGGGGTGTTGGGGTGTTGGGGTTGCGGGGTGTTGGGGTTTTGGGGTTGCGGGGTGTTGTGGTGTTGGGATTGCGGGGTGTTGTGGTGTTGGGGTTGCGGGCTGTTGGGGTGTCGGGGTTGCGGGGTGTTGTGGTGTTGGGGTTGCGGGGTGTTGTGGTGTCGGGGTTGCGGGGTGTTGGGGTTGCGGGGTGTTGTGGTGTTGGGGTTGCGGGGTGTTGGGGTTGCGGGGTGTTGGGGTGTTGGGGTTGCGGGGTGTTGGGGTTGCGGGGTGTTGTGGTGTTGGGGTTGCGGGGTGTTGGGGTGTTGGGGTTGCGGGGTGTTGTGGTGTTGGGGTTGCGGGGTGTTGTGGTGTTGGGGTTGCGAGGTGTTGTGGTGTTGGGGTTGCGGGGTGTTGGGGTGTTGGGGTTGCGGGGTGTTGTGGTGTTCGGGTTGCGGGGTGTTGGGGTGTCGAGGTTGCGGGGTGTTGTGGTGTCGGGGTTGCGGGGTGTTGGGGTTGCGGGGTTTTGTGGTGTTGGGGTTGCGGGGTGTTGGGGTTGCGGGGTGTTGGGGTGTTGGGGTTGCGGGGTGTTGGGGTTGCGGGGTGTTGGGGTGTTGGGGTTGCGGGGTGTTGTGGTGTTGGGTTTGCGGGGTGTTGTGGTGTTGGGTTTGCGGGGTGTTGGGGTTGCGGGGTGTTGTGGTGTTGGGGTTGCGGGGTGTTGTGGTGTTGGGGTTGCGGGGTATTGGGGTGTTGGGATTGCGGTGTGTTGGGGTTGTGGGGTGTTTGGGTTGCGGGGTGTTGGGGTTGCGGGGTGTTGTGCTGTTGGGGTTGCGGGGTGTTGGGGTTGTGGGGTGTTGGGGTTGCGGGGTGTTGGGGTTGCGGGGTGTTGTGCTGTTGGGGTTGCGGGGTGTTGGGGTTGTGGGGTGTTGGGGTGTTGGGGTTGCGGGGTGTTGGGGTTACGGGGTGTTGGGGTTACGGGGTGTTGGGGTTGCGGGGTGTTGGGGTGTTGGGGTTACGGGGTGTTGGGGTTGCGGGGTGTTGGGTTTGCGGGGTGTTGTGGTGTTGGGGTTGCGGGGTGTTGTGGTGTTGGGATTGCGGGGTGTTGTGGTGTCGGGGTTGCGGGGTGTTGGGGTTGCGGGGTGGTGTGGTGTTGGGGTTGCGGGGTGTTGGGGTTGCGGGGTGTTGGGGTGTTGGGGTTGCGGGGTGTTGGGGTTGCGGGGTGTTGTGGTGTTGGGGTTGCGGGGTGTTGGGGTGTTGGGGTTGCGGGATGTTGTGGTGTTGGGATTGCGGGGTGTTGGGGTTGCGGGGTGTTGTGGTGTTGGGGTTGCGGGGTGTTGGGGTGTTGGGGTTGCGGAGTGTTGGGGTGTTGTGGTTGCGGGGTGTTGTGGTGTCGGGGCTGCGGGGTGTAGTGGTGTCGGCGTTGCGGGGTGTTGTGGTGTCGGGGTTGCGGGGTGTTGAGGTGTCGGGGTTGCGGGGTGTTGTGGTGTCGGGGTTGCGGGGTGTTGAGGTGTCGGGGTTGCGGGCTGTTGGGGTGTCGGGGTTGCGGGGTGTTGGGGTGTCGGGGTTGCGGGGTGTTGGGGTGTTGGGGTTGCGGGGTGTTGTGGTGTCGGGGTTGCGGGGTGTTGGGGGGTCGGGGTTGCGGGGTGTTGGGGTGTTGGGGTTGCGGGGTGTTGGGGTGTTGGGGTTGCGGGGTGTTGTGGTGTCGGGGTTGCGGGGTGTTGGGGGGTCGGGGTTGCGGGGTGTTGGGGGTGCGGGATGTTGGGGTGTTCGGGTTGCGGGGTGTTGGGGTTTTGGGGTTGCGGGGTGTTGTGGTGTTGGGATTGCGGGGTGTTGTGGTGTTGGGGTTGCGGGCTGTTGGGGTGTCGGGGTTGCGGGGTGTTGTGGTGTTGGGGTTGCGGGGTGTTGTGGTGTTGGGGTTGCGGGGTGTTGGGGTTGCGGGGTGTTGTGGTGTTGGGGTTGCGGGGTGTTGGGGTGTTGGGGTTGCGGGGTGTTGTGGTGTTGGGATTGCGGGGTGTTGGGGTTGCGGGGTGTTGGGGTGTTGGGGTTGCGGGGTGTTGTGGTGTCGGCGTTGCGGGGTGTTGTGGTGTTGTGGTTGCGGGGTGTTGGGGTGTTGGGGTTGCGGGGTGTTGGGGTGTTGGGGCTGCGGGGTGTTGGGGTTGCGGGGTGTTGGGGTGTTGGGGTTGCGGGGTGTTGGGGTTGCGGAGTGTTGGGGTGTTGGGGTTGCGGGGTGTTGGGGTTGCGGGGTGTTGGGGTGTTGGGGTTGCGGGGTGTTGGGGTTGCGGGGTGTTGTGGTGTTGGGGTTGCGGGGTGTTGGGGTGTTGGGGTTGCGGAGTGTTGGGGTGTTGTGGTTGCGTGGTGTTGTAGTGTCGGGGCTGCGGGGTGTAGTGGTGTCGGCGTTGCGGGGTGTTGAGGTGTCGGGGTTGCGGGGTGTTGTGGTGTCGAGGTTGCGGGGTGTTGAGGTGTCCGGGTTGCGGGGTGTTGTGGTGTCGGGGTTGCGGGGTGTTGAGGTGTCGGGGTTGCGGGCTGTTGGGGTTTCGGGGTTGCGGGGTGTTGGGGTGTCGGGGTGTTGGGGTTGCGGGGTGTTGTGGTGTCGCGGTTGCGGGGTGTTGGGGTGTCAGGGTTGCGGGGTGTTGTGGTGTCGGGGTTGCGGGGTGTTGGGGGGTCGGGGTTGCGGGGTGTTGGGGTGTTGGGGTTGCGGGCTGTTGGGGTGTCGGGGTTGCGGGGTGTTGTGGTGTTGGGGTTGCGGGGTGTTGGGGTTGCGGGGTGTTGGGGTTGCGGGGTGTTGGGGTGTTGGGGTTGCGGGGTGTTGGGGTTGCGGAGTGTTGGGGTGTTGTGGCTGCGGGGTGTTGTGGTGTTGTGGTTGCGGGGTGTTGTGGTGTCGGGGCTGCGGGGTGTTGTGGTGTTGGGGTTGCGGGGTGTTGTGGTGTTGGGGTTGCGGGGTGTTGGGGTGTTGTGGTTGCGGGGTGTTGTGGTGTCGGCGTTGCGGGGTGTTGTGGTGTTGGGGTTGCGGGGTGTTGGGTTTGCGGGGTGTTGGGGTGTTGGGGTTGCGGGGTGTTGTGGTGTTGTGGTTGCGGGGTGTTGTGGTGTCGGCGTTGCGGGGTGTTGTGGTGTTGGGGTTGCGGGGTGTTGGGGTTGCGGGGTGTTGGGGGTGCGGGGTGTTGTGGTGTTGGGGTTGCGGGCTGTTGTGGTGTCGAGGTTGCGGGTGTTGTGGTGTCGGCGTTGCGGGGTGTTGGGGTGTTGAGGTTGCGGGGTGTTGTGGTGTTGGGGTTGCAGGGTGTTGTGGTGTCGGGGTTGCGGGTGTTGTGGTGTCGGGGTTGCGGGGTGTTGGGGTTGCGGGGTGTTGTGGTGTTGGGGTTGCAGGGTGTTGGGGTTGCGGGGTGTTGGGGTTGCGGGGTGTTGTGGTGTTGGGGTTGCGGGGTGTTGGGGTTGCGGGGTGTTGGGGTTGCGGGGTGTTGTGGTGTTGGGGTTGCGGGGTGTTGTGGTGTTGGGGTTACGGGGTGTTGTGGTGTTGTGGTTGCGGGGTGTTGTGGTGTTGGGGTTGCGGGGTGTTGGGGTGTTGGGATGGTGGGGTGTTGTGGTGTGTAACTGATTGCGCTGTCTGTGGTGTGTAACTGTGATTGTGCTGTCTGTGGTGTGTAACTGTGATTGCGCTGTCTGTGGTGTGTTACTGTGATTGCGCTGTCTGTGGTGTGTAACTGATTGCGCTGTCTGTGGTGTTGGGGTTGCGGGGTGTTGGGGTTGCGGGATGTTGGGGTGTTGGGGTTGCGGGGTGTTGTGGTGTTGGTGTTGCGGGGTGTTGTGATGTTGGGGTTGCGGGGTGTTGTGGTGTTGGGGTTGCGGGGTGTTGTGGTGTTGGGGTTGCGGGGTGTTGTGGTGTTGGGGTTGCGGGGTGTTCTGGTGTTGGCGTAGCGGGGTGTTGTAGTTGCGGGGTGTTGTGGTGTTCGGGTTGCGGGGTGTTGTGGTGTTGGGGTTGCGGGGTGTTGTGATGTTGAGGTTCTGTGGTGTTGTGCTGTTGGTGTTGCGGGGTGTTGGGGTGTTGGGGTTGCGGGGTGTTGTGGTCTTGGGGTTGTGGGGTGTTGGGGTGTCGGGGTTGCGGGGTGTTGTGGTGTTGGGGTTGCGGGGTGTTGGGGTGTTGGGGTTGCGGGGTGTTGTGGTGTTGGGATTGCGGGGTGTTGGGGTTGCGGGGTGTTGGGGTGTTGGGGTTGCGGGGTGTTGTGGTGTCGGCGTTGCGGGGTGTTGTGGTGTTGTGGTTGCGGGGTGTTGGGGTGTTGGGGTTGCGGGGTGTTGGGGTGTTGGGGCTGCGGGGTGTTGGGGTTGCGGGGTGTTGGGGTTGCGGGGTGTTGGGGTTGCGGAGTGTTGGGGTGTTGGGGTTGCGGGGTGTTGGGGTTGCGGGGTGTTGGGGTGTTGGGGTTGCGGGGTGTTGGGGTTGCGGGGTGTTGTGGTGTTGGGGTTGCGGGGTGTTGGGGTGTTGGGGTTGCGGAGTGTTGGGGTGTTGTGGTTGCGTGGTGTTGTAGTGTCGGGGCTGCGGGGTGTAGTGGTGTCGGCGTTGCGGGGTGTTGAGGTGTCGGGGTTGCGGGGTGTTGTGGTGTCGGGGTTGCGGGGTGTTGAGGTGTCCGGGTTGCGGGGTGTTGTGGTGTCGGGGTTGCGGGGTGTTGAGGTGTCGGGGTTGCGGGCTGTTGGGGTTTCGGGGTTGCGGGGTGTTGGGGTGTCGGGGTGTTGGGGTTGCGGGGTGTTGTGGTGTCGGGGTTGCGGGGTGTTGGGGTGTCGGGGTTGCGGGGTGTTGTGGTGTCGGGGTTGCGGGGTGTTGGGGGGTCGGGTTGCGGGGTGTTGGGGTGTTGGGGTTGCGGGCTGTTGGGGTGTCGGGGTTGCGGGGTGTTGTGGTGTTGGGGTTGCGGGGTGTTGGGGTTGCGGGGTGTTGTGTTGTTGGGGTTGCGGGGTGTTGGGGTGTTGGGGTTGCGGGGTGTTGTGTTGTTGGAGTTGCGGGGTGTTGTGTTCTTGGGGTTGCGGGGTGTTGTGTTGTTGGGGATGTGGGGTGTCGGGGTTGCGGGGTGTTGTGGTGTTGGGTTTGCGGGGTGTTGGGGGTGCGGGGTGTTGTGGTGTTGGGGTTGCGGGGTGTTGGGGTTGCGGGGTGTTGTGGTGTTGGGGTTGCGGGGTGTTGGGGGTGCGGGGTGTTGTGGTGTTGGGGTTGCGGGGTGTTGGGGTTGCGGGGTGTTGGGGTTGCGGGGTGTTGGGGTTGCGGGGTGTTGTGGTGTTGGGGTTGCGGGGTGTTGTGGTGTTGGGGTTGCGGGCTGTGGGGGTTGTGGGGTGTTGGGGTGTTGGGGTTGCGGGGTGTTGTGGTGTTGGGGTTGCGGGGTGTTGGGGTGTTGGGGTTGCGGGGTGTTGTGGTGTTGGGGTTGCGGGGTGTTGTGGTGTTGGGGTTGCGAGGTGTTGTGGTGTTGGGGTTGCGGGGTGTTGGGGTGTTGGGGTTGCGGGGTGTTGTGGTGTTCGGGTTGCGGGGTGTTGGGGTGTCGAGGTTGCGGGGTGTTGTGGTGTCGGGGTTGCGGGGTGTTGGGGTTGCGGGGTTTTGTGGTGTTGGGGTTGCGGGGTGTTGGGGTTGCGGGGTGTTGGGGTGTTGGGGTTGCGGGGTGTTGTGGTGTTGGGGTTGCGGGGTGTTGTGGTGTTGGGGTTGCGGGGTATTGGGGTGTTGGGATTGCGGTGTGTTGGGGCTGTGGGGTGTAGGGGTTGCGGGGTGTTGGGGTTGCGGGGTGTTGTGCTGTTGGGGTTGCGGGATGTTGGGGTTGTGGGATGTTGGGGTGTTGGGGTTACGGGGTGTTGGGGTGTTAGGGTTGCGGGTTGTTGGGGTTACGGGGTGTTGGGGTGTTGGGGTTGCGGGGTGTTGGGGTTGCGGGGTGTTGGGGTTGCCGGGTGTTGGGGTGTTGGGGTTACGGGGTGTTGTGGTGTTGGGGTTGCGAGGTGTTGTGGTGTTGGGGTTGCAGGGTGTTAGGGTGTTGGGGTTGCGAGGTGTTGGGGTGTTGGGGTTGCGGGGTGTTGTGGTGTTGGTGTTGCGGGGAGTTGGGGTGTCGGGGTTGCGGGGTGTTGTGGTGTCGGAGTTGCGGGGTGTTGTGGTGTTGGGTTTGCGGGGTGTTGGGGTTGCGGGGTGTTGTGGTGTTGGGGTTGCGGGGTGTTGTGGTGTTGGGGTTGCGGGGTATTGGGATTGCGGTGTGTTGGGGTTGTGGGGTGTTTGGGTTGCGGGGTGTTGGGGTTGCGGCGTGTTGTGCTGTTGGGGTTGCGGGGTGTTGGGGTTGTGGGGTGTTGGGGTTGCGGGGTGTTGGGGTTGCGGGGTGTTGTGCTGTTGGGGTTGCGGGGTGTTGGGGTTGTGGGGTGTTGGGGTGTTGGGGTTGCGGGGTGTTGGGGTTACGGGGTGTTGGGGTTACGGGGTGTTGGGGTTGCGGGGTGTTGGGGTGTTGGGGTTACGGGGTGTTGGGGTTGCGGGGTGTTGGGTTTGCGGGGTGTTGTGGTGTTGGGGTTGCGGGGTGTTGTGGTGTTGGGATTGCGGGGTGTTGTGGTGTCGGGGTTGCGGGGTGTTGGGGTTGCGGGGTGTTGTGGTGTTGGGGTTGCGGGGTGTTGGGGTTGCGGGGTGTTGGGGTGTTGGGGTTGCGGGGTGTTGGGGTTGCGGGGTGTTGTGGTGTTGGGGTTGCGGGGTGTTGGGGTGTTGGGGTTGCGGGGTGTTGTGGTGTTGGGATTGCGGGGTGTTGGGGTTGCGGGGTGTTGGGGTGTTGGGGTTGCGGGGTGTTGTGGTGTCGGCGTTGCGGGGTGTTGTGGTGTTGTGGTTGCGGGGTGTTGGGGTGTTGGGGTTGCGGGGTGTTGGGGTGTTGGGGCTGCGGGGTGTTGGGGTTGCGGGGTGTTGGGGTGTTGGGGTTGCGGGGTGTTTAGGTTGCGGAGTGTTGGGGTGTTGGGGTTGCGGGGTGTTGGGGTTGCGGTGTGTTGGGGTGTTGGGGTTGCGGGGTGTTGGGGTTGCGGGGTGTTGTGGTGTTGGGGTTGCGGGGTGTTGGGGTGTTGGGGTTGCGGAGTGTTGGGGTGTTGTGGTTGCGGGGTGTTGTGGTGTCGGGGCTGCGGGGTGTAGTGGTGTCGGCGTTGCGGGGTGTTGTGGTGTCGGGGTTGCGGGGTGTTGAGGTGTCGGGGTTGCGGGGTGTTGTGGTGTCGGGGTTGCGGGGTGTTGAGGTGTCGGGGTTGCGGGCTGTTGGGGTGTCGGGGTTGCGGGGTGTTGGGGTGTCGGGGTTGCGGGGTGTTGGGGTGTTGGGGTTGCGGGGTGTTGTGGTGTCGGGGTTGCGGGGTGTTGGGGGGTCGGGGTTGCGGGGTGTTGGGGTGTTGGGGTTGCGGGCTGTTGGGGTGTCGGGGTTGCGGGGTGTTGTGGTGTTGGGGTTGCGGGGTGTTGGGGTGTTGGGGTTGCGGGGTGTTGGGGTTGCGGGGTGTTGGGGTGTTGGGGTTGCGGGGTGTTGGGGTTTTGGGGTTGCGGGGTGTTGTGGTGTTGGGATTGCGGGGTGTTGTGGTGTTGGGGTTGCGGGCTGTTGGGGTGTCGGGGTTGCGGGGTGTTGTGGTGTTGGGGTTGCGGGGTGTTGTGGTGTCGGGGTTGCGGGGTGTTGGGGTTGCGGGGTGTTGTGGTGTTGGGGTTGCGGGGTGTTGGGGTTGCGGGGTGTTGGGGTGTTGGGGTTGCGGGGTGTTGGGGTTGCGGGGTGTTGTGGTGTTGGGGTTGCGGGGTGTTGGGGTGTTGGGGTTGCGGGGTGTTGTGGTGTTGGGATTGCGGGGTGTTGGGGTTGCGGGGTGTTGGGGTGTTGGGGTTGCGGGGTGTTGTGGTGTCGGCGTTGCGGGCTGTTGTGGTGTTGTGGTTGCGGGGTGTTGGGGTGTTGGGGTTGCGGGGTGTTGGGGTGTTGGGGCTGCGGGGTGTTGGGGTTGCGGGGTGTTGGGGTGTTGGGGTTGCGAGGTGTTGGGGTTGCGGAGTGTTGGGGTGTTGGGGTTGCGGGGTGTTGGGGTTGCGGGGTGTTGTGGTGTCGGAGTTGCGGGGTGTTGTGGTGTTGGGTTTGCGGGGTGTTGTGGTGTTGGGTTTGCGGGGTGTTGGGGTTGCGGGGTGTTGTGGTGTTGGGGTTGCGGGGTGTTGTGGTGTTGGGGTTGCGGGGTATTGGGGTGTTGGGATTGCGGTGTGTTGGGGTTGTGGGGTGTTTGGGTTGCGGGGTGTTGGGGTTGCGGGGTGTTGTGCTGTTGGGGTTGCGGGGTGTTGGGGTTGTGGGGTGTTGGGGTTGCGGGGTGTTGGGGTTGCGGGGTGTTGTGCTGTTGGGGTTGCGGGGTGTTGGGGTTGTGGGGTGTTGGGGTGTTGGGGTTGCGGGGTGTTGGGGTTACGGGGTGTTGGGGTTACGGGGTGTTGGGGTTGCGGGGTGTTGGGGTGTTGGGGTTACGGGGTGTTGGGGTTGCGGGGTGTTGGGTTTGCGGGGTGTTGTGGTGTTGGGGTTGCGGGGTGTTGTGGTGTTGGGATTGCGGGGTGTTGTGGTGTCGGGGTTGCGGGGTGTTGGGGTTGCGGGGTGGTGTGGTGTTGGGGTTGCGGGGTGTTGGGGTTGCGGGGTGTTGGGGTGTTGGGGTTGCGGGGTGTTGGGGTTGCGGGGTGTTGTGGTGTTGGGGTTGCGGGGTGTTGGGGTGTTGGGGTTGCGGGATGTTGTGGTGTTGGGATTGCGGGGTGTTGGGGTTGCGGGGTGTTGTGGTGTTGGGGTTGCGGGGTGTTGGGGTGTTGGGGTTGCGGAGTGTTGGGGTGTTGTGGTTGCGGGGTGTTGTGGTGTCGGGGCTGCGGGGTGTAGTGGTGTCGGCGTTGCGGGGTGTTGTGGTGTCGGGGTTGCGGGGTGTTGAGGTGTCGGGGTTGCGGGGTGTTGTGGTGTCGGGGTTGCGGGGTGTTGAGGTGTCGGGGTTGCGGGCTGTTGGGGTGTCGGGGTTGCGGGGTGTTGGGGTGTCGGGGTTGCGGGGTGTTGGGGTGTTGGGGTTGCGGGGTGTTGTGGTGTCGGGGTTGCGGGGTGTTGGGGGGTCGGGGTTGCGGGGTGTTGGGGTGTTGGGGTTGCGGGCTGTTGGGGTGTCGGGGTTGCGGGGTGTTGTGATGTTGGGGTTGCGGGGTGTTGGGGTGTCGGGGTTGCGGGGTGTTGGGGGTGCGGGATGTTGGGGTGTTCGGGTTGCGGGGTGTTGGGGTTTTGGGGTTGCGGGGTGTTGTGGTGTTGGGATTGCGGGGTGTTGTGGTGTTGGGGTTGCGGGCTGTTGGGGTGTCGGGGTTGCGGGGTGTTGTGGTGTTGGGGTTGCGGGGTGTTGTGGTGTTGGGGTTGCGGGGTGTTGGGGTTGCGGGGTGTTGTGGTGTTGGGGTTGCGGGGTGTTGGGGTGTTGGGGTTGCGGGGTGTTGTGGTGTTGGGATTGCGGGGTGTTGGGGTTGCGGGGTGTTGGGGTGTTGGGGTTGCGGGGTGTTGTGGTGTCGGCGTTGCGGGGTGTTGTGGTGTTGTGGTTGCGGGGTGTTGGGGTGTTGGGGTTGCGGGGTGTTGGGGTGTTGGGGCTGCGGGGTGTTGGGGTTGCGGGGTGTTGGGGTGTTGGGGTTGCGGGGTGTTGGGGTTGCGGAGTGTTGGGGTGTTGGGGTTGCGGGGTGTTGGGGTTGCGGGGTGTTGGGGTGTTGGGGTTGCGGGGTGTTGGGGTTGCGGGGTGTTGTGGTGTTGGGGTTGCGGGGTGTTGGGGTGTTGGGGTTGCGGAGTGTTGGGGTGTTGTGGTTGCGTGGTGTTGTAGTGTCGGGGCTGCGGGGTGTAGTGGTGTCGGCGTTGCGGGGTGTTGAGGTGTCGGGGTTGCGGGGTGTTGTGGTGTCGAGGTTGCGGGGTGTTGAGGTGTCCGGGTTGCGGGGTGTTGTGGTGTCGGGGTTGCGGGGTGTTGAGGTGTCGGGGTTGCGGGCTGTTGGGGTTTCGGGGTTGCGGGGTGTTGGGGTGTCGGGGTGTTGGGGTTGCGGGGTGTTGTGGTGTCGCGGTTGCGGGGTGTTGGGGTGTCAGGGTTGCGGGGTGTTGTGGTGTCGGGGTTGCGGGGTGTTGGGGGGTCGGGGTTGCGGGGTGTTGGGGTGTTGGGGTTGCGGGCTGTTGGGGTGTCGGGGTTGCGGGGTGTTGTGGTGTTGGGGTTGCGGGGTGTTGGGGTTGCGGGGTGTTGGGGTTGCGGGGTGTTGGGGTGTTGGGGTTGCGGGGTGTTGGGGTTGCGGAGTGTTGGGGTGTTGTGGCTGCGGGGTGTTGTGGTGTTGTGGTTGCGGGGTGTTGTGGTGTCGGGGCTGCGGGGTGTTGTGGTGTTGGGGTTGCGGGGTGTTGTGGTGTTGGGGTTGCGGGGTGTTGGGGTGTTGTGGTTGCGGGGTGTTGTGGTGTCGGCGTTGCGGGGTGTTGTGGTGTTGGGGTTGCGGGGTGTTGGGTTTGCGGGGTGTTGGGGTGTTGGGGTTGCGGGGTGTTGTGGTGTTGTGGTTGCGGGGTGTTGTGGTGTCGGCGTTGCGGGGTGTTGTGGTGTTGGGGTTGCGGGGTGTTGGGGTTGCGGGGTGTTGGGGGTGCGGGGTGTTGTGGTGTTGGGGTTGCGGGCTGTTGTGGTGTCGAGGTTGCGGGTGTTGTGGTGTCGGCGTTGCGGGGTGTTGGGGTGTTGAGGTTGCGGGGTGTTGTGGTGTTGGGGTTGCAGGGTGTTGTGGTGTCGGGGTTGCGGGTGTTGTGGTGTCGGGGTTGCGGGGTGTTGGGGTTGCGGGGTGTTGTGGTGTTGGGGTTGCAGGGTGTTGGGGTTGCGGGGTGTTGGGGTTGCGGGGTGTTGTGGTGTTGGGGTTGCGGGGTGTTGGGGTTGCGGGGTGTTGGGGTTGCGGGGTGTTGTGGTGTTGGGGTTGCGGGGTGTTGTGGTGTTGGGGTTACGGGGTGTTGTGGTGTTGTGGTTGCGGGGTGTTGTGGTGTTGGGGTTGCGGGGTGTTGGGGTGTTGGGATGGTGGGGTGTTGTGGTGTTGGGGTTGCGGGGTGTTGTGGTGTTGGGGTTGCTGGGTGTTGTGGTGTTGTGGTTGCGGGGTGTTGTGGTGTTGGGGTTGCGGGGTGTTGGGGTGTTGGGTTTGCGTGGTGTTGTGGTGTTGGGGTTGCAGGGTGTTGGGGTTGCGGGGTGTTGGGGTTGCGGGATGTTGGGGTGTTGGGGTTGCGGGGTGTTGTGGTGTTGGTGTTGCGGGGTGTTGTGATGTTGGGGTTGCGGGGTGTTGTGGTGTTGGGGTTGCGGGGTGTTGTGGTGTTGGGGTTGCGGGGTGTTGTGGTGTTGGGGTTGCGGGGTGTTCTGGTGTTGGCGTAGCGGGGTGTTGTAGTTGCGGGGTGTTGTGGTGTTCGGGTTGCGGGGTGTTGTGGTGTTGGGGTTGCGGGGTGTTGTGATGTTGAGGTTCTGTGGTGTTGTGCTGTTGGTGTTGCGGGGTGTTGGGGTGTTGGGGTTGCGGGGTGTTGTGGTCTTGGGGTTGTGGGGTGTTGGGGTGTCGGGGTTGCGGGGTGTTGTGGTGTTGGGGTTGCGGGGTGTTGGGGTGTTGGGGTTGCGGGGTGTTGTGGTGTTGGGATTGCGGGGTGTTGGGGTTGCGGGGTGTTGGGGTGTTGGGGTTGCGGGGTGTTGTGGTGTCGGCGTTGCGGGGTGTTGTGGTGTTGTGGTTGCGGGGTGTTGGGGTGTTGGGGTTGCGGGGTGTTGGGGTGTTGGGGCTGCGGGGTGTTGGGGTTGCGGGGTGTTGGGGTTGCGGGGTGTTGGGGTTGCGGAGTGTTGGGGTGTTGGGGTTGCGGGGTGTTGGGGTTGCGGGGTGTTGGGGTGTTGGGGTTGCGGGGTGTTGGGGTTGCGGGGTGTTGTGGTGTTGGGGTTGCGGGGTGTTGGGGTGTTGGGGTTGCGGAGTGTTGGGGTGTTGTGGTTGCGTGGTGTTGTAGTGTCGGGGCTGCGGGGTGTAGTGGTGTCGGCGTTGCGGGGTGTTGAGGTGTCGGGGTTGCGGGGTGTTGTGGTGTCGGGGTTGCGGGGTGTTGAGGTGTCCGGGTTGCGGGGTGTTGTGGTGTCGGGGTTGCGGGGTGTTGAGGTGTCGGGGTTGCGGGCTGTTGGGGTTTCGGGGTTGCGGGGTGTTGGGGTGTCGGGGTGTTGGGGTTGCGGGGTGTTGTGGTGTCGGGGTTGCGGGGTGTTGGGGTGTCGGGGTTGCGGGGTGTTGTGGTGTCGGGGTTGCGGGGTGTTGGGGGGTCGGGTTGCGGGGTGTTGGGGTGTTGGGGTTGCGGGCTGTTGGGGTGTCGGGGTTGCGGGGTGTTGTGGTGTTGGGGTTGCGGGGTGTTGGGGTTGCGGGGTGTTGGGGTTGCGGGGTGTTGGGGTGTTGGGGTTGCGGGGTGTTGGGGTTGCGGAGTGTTGGGGTGTTGTGGCTGCGGGGTGTTGTGGTGTTGTGGTTGCGGGGTGTTGTGGTGTCGGGGCTGCGGGGTGTTGTGGTGTTGGGGTTGCGGGGTGTTGGGTTTGCGGGGTGTTGGGGTGTTGGGGTTGCGGGGTGTTGTGGTGTTGTGGTTGCGGGGTGTTGTGGTGTCGGCGTTGCGGGGTGTTGTGGTGTTGGGGTTGCGGGGTGTTGGGGTTGCGGGGTGTTGGGGGTGCGGGGTGTTGGGTTGTTGGGGTTGCGGGCTGTTGTGGTGTCGAGGTTGCGGGTGTTGTGGTGTCGGCGTTGCGGGGTGTTGGGGTTGCGGAGTGTTGGGGTGTTGTGGCTGCGGGGTGTTGTGGTGTTGTGGTTGCGGGGTGTTGTGGTGTCGGGGCTGCGGGGTGTTGTGGTGTTGGGGTTGCGGGGTGTTGGGTTTGCGGGGTGTTGGGGTGTTGGGGTTGCGGGGTGTTGTGGTGTTGTGGTTGCGGGGTGTTGTGGTGTCGGCGTTGCGGGGTGTTGTGGTGTTGGGGTTGCGGGGTGTTGGGGTTGCGGGGTGTTGGGGGTGCGGGGTGTTGGGTTGTTGGGCTTGCGGGCTGTTGTGGTGTCGAGGTTGCGGGTGTTGTGGTGTCGGCGTTGCGGGGTGTTGGGGTGTTGGGGTTGCGGGGTGTTGTGGTGTTGGGGTTGCAGGGTGTTGTGGTGTCGGGGTTGCGGGTGTTGTGGTGTCGGGGTTGCGGGGTGTTGGGGTTGCGGGGTGTTGTGGTGTTGGGGTTGCAGGGTGTTGGGGTTGCGGGGTGTTGGGGTTGCGGGGTGTTGTGGTGTTGGGGTTGCGGGGTGTTGGGGTTGCGGGGTGTTGGGGTTGCGGGGTGTTGTGGTGTTGGGGTTGCGGGGTGTTGTGGTGTTGGGGTTACGGGGTGTTGTGGTGTTGTGGTTGCGGGGTGTTGTGGTGTTGGGGTTGCGGGGTGTTGGGGTGTTGGGATGGTGGGGTGTTGTGGTGTTGGGGTTGCGGGGTGTTGTGGTGTTGGGGTTGCGGGGTGTTGGGGTGTTGGGTTTGCGTGGTGTTGTGGTGTTGGGGTTGCAGGGTGTTGGGGTTGCGGGGTGTTGGGGTTGCGGGGTGTTGGGGTGTTGGGGTTGCGGGGTGTTGTGGTGTTGGTGTTGCGGGGTGTTGTGATGTTGGGGTTGCGGGGTGTTGTGGTGTTGGGGTTGCGGGGTGTTGTGGTGTTGGGGTTGCGGGGTGTTGTGGTGTTGGGGTTGCGGGGTGTTCTGGTGTTGGCGTAGCGGGGTGTTGTAGTTGCGGGGTGTTGTGGTGTTCGGGTTGTGGGGTGTTGTGGTGTTGGGGTTGCGGGGTGTTGTGATGTTGGGGTTCTGTGGTGTTGTGCTGTTGGTGTTGCGGGGTGTTGGGGTGTTGGGGTTGCGGGGTGTTGTGGTCTTGGGGTTGTGGGGTGTTGGGGTGTCGGGGTTGCGGGGTGTTGTGGTGTCGGGGTTGCGGGGTGTTGTGGTGTTGGGTTTGCGGGGTGTTGGGGTTGCGGGGTGTTGTGGTGTCGGGGTTGCGGGGTGTTGTGGTGTCGGGGTTGCGGGGTGTTGTGGTGTTGGGGTTGCGGGGTGTTGGGGTTGCGGGGTGTTGTGGTGTTGGGGTTGCGGGGTGTTGTGGTGTTGGGGTTGCGGGCTGTGGGGGTTGTGGGGTGTTGGGGTGTTGGGGTTGCGGGGTGTTGTGGTGTTGGGGTTGCGGGGTGTTGGGGTGTTGGGGTTGCGGGGTGTTGTGGTGTTGGGGTTGCGGGGTGTTGTGGTGTTGGGGTTGCGGGGTGTTGGGGTTGCGGGGTGTTGTGGTGTTGGGGCTGCGGGGTGTTGTGGTGTTGGGGTTGCGGGGTGTTGGGGTGTTGGGGTTGCGGGGTGCTGGGGTGTTGGGGTTGCGGGGTGTTGTGGTGTTGGGGTTGCGGGGTGTTGGGGTGTTGGGGTTGCGGGGTGTTGTGGTGTTGGGGTTGCGGGGTGTTGGGGTGTCGAGGTTGCGGGGTGTTGTGGTGTCGGGGTTGCGGGGTGTTGGGGTTGCGGGGTGTTGTGCTGTTGGGGTTGCGGGATGTTGGGGTTGTGGGATGTTGGGGTGTTGGGGTTACGGGGTGTTGGGGTGTTAGGGTTGCGGAGCGTTGGGGTTACGGGGTGTTGGGGTGTTGGGGTTGCGGGGTGTTGGGGTTGCGGGGTGTTGGGGTTGCGGGGTGTTGGGGTGTTGGGGTTACGGGGTGTTGTGGTGTTGGGGTTGCGAGGTGTTGTGGTGTTGGGGTTGCAGGGTGTTAGGGTGTTGGGGTTGCGGGGTGTTGGGGTGTTGGGGTTGCGGGGTGTTGGGGTGTCGGGGTTGCGGGGTGTTGTGGTGTCGGAGTTGCGGGGTGTTGTGGTGTTGGGTTTGCGGGGTGTTGGGGTTGCGGGGTGTTGGGGCTGCAGGGTGTTGTGGTGTTGGGGTGTTGTGGTGTTGGGGTTGCGGGGTGTTGTGGTGTTGGGGTTGCGGGGTGTTGTGGTGTTGGAGTTGCGGGGTGTTGTGGTGTTGGGGTTGCGGGGTATTGGGGTGTTGGGATTGCGGTGTGTTGGGGTTGTGGGGTGTTTGGGTTGCGGGGTGTTAGGGTTGCGGGGTGTTGTGCTGTTGGGGTTGCGGGGTCTTGGGGTTGTGGGGTGTTGGGGTGTTGGGGTTGCGGGTTGTTGGGGTTGTGGGGTGTTGGGATTGCGGTGTGTTGGGGTTGTGGGGTGTTTGGGTTGCGGGGTGTTGGGGTTGCGGGGTGTTGTGCTGTTGGGGTTGCGGGGTGTTGGGGTTGCGGGGTGTTTGGGTTGCGGGGTGTTGGGGTTGTGGGGTGTTGTGCTGTTGGGGTTGCGGGGTGTTGGGGTTGCGGGGTGTTGGGGTTGTGGGGTGTTTGGGTTGCGGGGTGTTGGGGTTGCGGGGTGTTGTGCTGTTGGGGTTGCGGGGTGTTGGGGTTGCGGGGTGTTGGGGTTGTGGGGTGTTGGGATTGCGGTATGTTGGGGTTGTGGGGTGTTTGGGTTGCGGGGTGTTGGGGTTGCGGGGTGTTGTGCTGTTGGGGTTGCGGGGTGTTGGGGTTGCGGGGTGTTGGGATTGCGGTGTGTTGGGGTTGTGGGGTGTTTGGGTTGTGGGGTGTTGGGGTTGCGGGGTGTTGTGCTGTTGGGGTTGCGGGGTGTTGGGGTTGTGGGGTGTTGGGGTGTTGGGGTTGCGGGGTGTTGGGGTTACGGGGTGTTGGGGTTACGGGGTGGTGGGGTTGCGGGGTGTTGGGGTGTTGGGGTTACGGGGTGTTGGGGTTGCGGGGTGTTGGGTTTGCGGGGTGTTGTGGTGTTGGGGTTGCGGGGTGTTGGGGTTGCGGGGTGTTGGGGTTTTGGGGTTGCGGGGTGTTGTGGTGTCGGGGTTACGGGGTGTTGGGGTTTTGGGGTTGCGGGGTGTTGTGGTGTTGGGGTTGCGGGGTGTTGGGGTTGCGGGGCGTTGTGGTGTTGGGGTTGCGGGGTGTTGTGGTGTCGGGGTTGCGGGGTGTTGTGGTGTTGGGATTGCGGGGTGTTGGGGTTGCGGGGTGTTGTGGTGTTGGGGTTGCGGGGTGTTGGGGTGTTGGGGTTGCGGGGTGTTGGGGTTGCGGGGTGTTGGGGTTGCGGGGTGTTGGGGTGTTGGGGTTGCGGGGTGTTGGGGTTGCGGGGTGTTGGGGTTGCGGGGTGTTGGGGTGTTGGGGTTGCGGGGTGTTGTGGTTGCGGGGTGTTGGGGTTGCGGGGTGTTGTGGTGTTGGGGTTGCGGGGTGTTGTGGTGTCGGCGTTGCGTGGTGTTGTGGTGTTGGGGTTGCGGGGTGTTGGGGTTGCGGAGTGTTGGGGTGTTGTGGTTGCGGGGTGTCGGGGTTGCGGGGTGTTGTGGTGTCGGGGCTGCGGGGTGTAGTGGTGTCGGCGTTGCGGGATGTTGTGGTGTTGGGGTTGCGGGGTGTTGTGGTGTCGGGGTTGCGGGGTGTTGAGGTTGCGGGGTGTTGCGGGGTGTTGGGGTTGCGGGGTGTTGCGGGGTGTTGGGGTTGCGGGCTGTTGGGGTGTCGGGGTTGCGGGGTGTTGTGGTGTCGGGGTTGCGGGGTGTTGGGGGGTCGGGGTTGCGGGGTGTTGGGGTGTTGGGGTTGCGGGCTGTTGGGGTGTCGGGGTTGCGGGGTGTTGTGGTGTTGGGGTTGCGGGGTGTTGGGGTTGCGGGGTGTTGGGGTGTTGGGGTTGCGGGGTGTTGGGGTGTTGGGGTTGCGGGGTGTTGTGGTGTTGGGGTTGCGGGGTGTTGTGGTGTTGGGGTTGCGGGGTGTTGGGGTGTTGGGGTTGCGGGGTGTTGTGGTGTTGGGGTTGCGGGGTGTTGGGGTGTTGGGGTTGCGGGGTGTTGGGGTGTTGTGGTCGCGGGGTGTTGTGGTGTCGGGGTTGCGGGGTGTAGTGGTGTCGGCGTTGCGGGGTGTTGTGGTGTTGGGGTTGCGGGGTGTCGGGGTTGCGGGGTGTTGTGGTGTCGGGGCTGCTGGGTGTAGTGGTGTCGGCGTTGCGGGGTGTTGTGGTGTTGGGGTTGCGGGGTGTTGTGGTGTTGGGGTTGCGGGGTGTTGTGGTGTCGGGGTTGCGGGGTGTTGAGGTGTCGGGGTTGCGGGCTGTTGGGGTGTCGGGGTTGCGGGGTGTTGTGGTGTCGGGGTTGCGGGGTGTTGGGGGGTCGGGGTTGCGGGGTGTTGGGGTGTTGGGGTTGCGGGCTGTTGGGGTGTCGGGGTTGCGGGGTGTTGTGGTGTTGGGGTTGCGGGGTGTTGGGGTTGCGGGGTGTTGGGGTGTTGGGGTTGCGGGGTGTTGGGGTTGCGGGGTGTTGGGGTGTTGGGGTTGCGTGGTGTTATGGTGTTGGGGTTGCGGAGTGTTGGGGTGTTGTGGTCGCGGGGTGTTGTGGTGTCGGGGCTGCGGGGTGTTGTGGTGTTGGGGTTGCGGGGTGTTGGGGTTGCGGGGTGTTGGGGTGTCGGGGTTGCGGGGTGTTGAGGTCTCGGGGTTGCGGGCTGTTGGGGTGTCGGGGTTGCGGGGTGTTGTGGTGTCGGGGTTGCGGGGTGTTGGGGGGTCGGGGTTGCGGGGTGTTGTGGTGTTGGGGTTGCGGGCTGTTGGGGTGTCGGGGTTGCGGGGTGTTGTGGTGTTGGGGTTGCGGGGTGTTGTGGTGTCGGCATTGCGGGGTGTTGTGGTGTTGGGGTTGCGGGGTGTTGGGGTTGCGGGGTGTTGGGGTGTTGGGGTTGCGGGGTGTTGGGGCGTTGGGGTTGCGGGGTGTTGGGGTTGTGGGGTGTTGGGGTGTTGGGGTTGCAGGGTGTTGGGGTGTTGGGGTTGCGGGGTGTTGGGCTTGCGGGGTGTTGGGGTGTTGGGGTTGCGGGGTGTTGGGGTGTTGGGGTTGCGGGGTGTTGGGGTGTTGGGGTTGCGGGGTGTTGTGGTGTTGGGGTTGCGGGGTGTTGTGGTGTTGGGGTTGCGGGGTGTTGTGGTGTTGGGGTTGCGGGATGTTGTGGTGTTCGGGTTGCGGTGTGTTGTGGTGTTGGGGTTGCGGGGTGTTGTGGTGTTGGGGTTGCGGGGTGTTGAGGTGTCGGGGTTGCGGGGTGTTGTGGTGTCGGGGTTGCGGGGTGTTGAGGTGTCGGGGTTGCGGGCTGTTGGGGTGTCGGTGTTGCGGGGTGTTGGGGTGTCGGGGTTGCGGGGTGTTGGGGTGTTGGGGTTGCGGGGTGTTGTGGTGTCGGGGTTGCGGGGTGTTGGGGTGTCGGGGTTGCGGGTTGTTGTGGTGTCGGGGTTGCGGGGTGTTGGGGGGTCGGGGTTGCGGGGTGTTGGGGTGTTGGGGTTGCGGGCTGTTGGGGTGTCGGGGTTGCGGGGTGTTGTGGTGTTGGGGTTGCGGGGTGTTGGGGTGTTGGGGTTGCGGGGTGTTGGGGTTGCGGGGTGTTGGGGTGTTGGGGTTGCGGGGTGTTGGGGTTGCGGAGTGTTGGGGTGTTGTGGCTGCGGGGTGTTGTGGTGTTGTGGTTGCGGGGTGTTGTGGTGTCGGGGCTGCGGGGTGTTGTGGTGTTGGGGTTGCGGGGTGTTGTGGTGTTGGGGTTGCGGGGTGTTGGGGTGTTGTGGTTGCGGGGTGTTGTGGTGTCGGCGTTGCGGGGTGTTGTGGTGTTGTGGTTGCGGGGTGTTGGGGTGTTGGGGTTGCGGGGTGTTGTGGTGTTGTGGTTGCGGGGTGTTGTGGTGTCGGCGTTGCGGGGTGTTGTGGTGTCGGGGTTGCGGGGTGTTGTGGTGTTGGGGTTGCGGGGTGTTGTGGTGTTGGGGTTGCGGGGTGTTGGGGTTGCGGGGTGTTGTGGTGTCGGGGTTGTGGGGTGTTGAGGTGTCGGGGTTGCGGGCTGTTGGGGTGTCGGGGTTGCGGGGTGTTGTGGTGTCGGGGTTGCGGGGTGTTGGGGGCTCGGGGTTGCGGGGTGTTGGGGTGTTGGGGTTGCGGGCTGTTGGGGTGTCGGGGTTGCGGGGTGTTGTGGTGTTGGGGTTGCGGGGTGTTGTGGTGTCGGCGTTGCGGGGTGTTGTGGTGTTGGGGTTGCGGGGTGTTGGGGTTGCGGGGTGTTGGGGTGTTGGGGTTGCGGGGTGTTGGGGTGTTGGGGTTGCGGGGTGTTGGGGTTGTGGGGTGTTGGGGTGTTGGGGTTGCAGGGTGTTGGGGTGTTGGGGTTGCGGGGTGTTGGGCTTGCGGGGTGTTGGGGTGTTGGGGTTGCGGGGTGTTGGGGTGTTGGGGTTGCGGGGTGTTGGGGTGTTGGGGTTGCGGGGTGTTGTGGTGTTGGGGTTGCGGGGTGTTGTGGTGTCGGGGTTGCGGGGTGTTGGGGTTGCGGGGTGTTGGGGTTGCTGGGTGTTGGGGTTGCGGGGTGTTGTGGTGTTGGGGTTGCGGGTTTTGGGGTGTTGGGGTTGCGGGGTGTTGTGTTGTTGGGGTTGCGGGGTGTTGCGTTGTTGGGGTTGCGGGGTGTTGTGTTGTTGGGGTTGCGGGGTGTTGCGTTGTTGGGGTTGCGGGGTGTTGTGTTGTTGGGGTTGTGGGGTGTTGGGGTTGCGGGGTGTTGGGGTTGCAGGGTGTTGTGGTGTTGGGGTTGTGTGGTGTTGGGGTGTTGGGGTTGCGGGGTGTTGGGGTGTTGGGGTTGCGGGGTGTTGTGGTGTTGGGGTTGCGGGGTGTTGTGGTGTTGGGGTTGCGGGGTGTTGGGGTTGTGGGGTGTTGTGGTGTTGGGGTTGTGGGGTGTTGTGGTGTTGGGGTTGCGGGGTGTTGTGGTGTTGGGGTTGCGGGGTGTTGTGGTGTTGGGGTTGCGGGGTGTTGGGGTTGCGGGGTGTCGGGGTGTTGGGGTGTTGGGGTTGTGGGGTGTTGTGGTGTTGGGGTTGTGGGGTGTTGGGGTTGTGGGGTGTTGGGGTTGCGGGGTGTTGTGGTGTTGGGGTTGCGGGGTGTTGGGGTGTTGGGGTTGCGGGGTGTTGTGGTGTTGGGGTTGCGGGGTGTTGTGGTGTTGGGGTTGCGGGGTGTTGTGGTGTTGGGGTTGCGGGGTGTTGTGGTGTTGGGATTGCGGGGTGTTGGGGTGTTGGGGTTGCGGGGTGCTGGGGTGTTGGGGTTGCGGGGTGTTGTGGTGTTGGGGTTGCGGGGTGTTGTGGTGTTGGGGTTGCGGGGTGTTGTGGTGTTGGGGTTGCGGGGTGTTGGGGTGTTGGGGTTGCGGGGTGCTGGGGTGTTGGGGTTGCGGGGTGTTGTGGTGTTGGGGTTGCGGGGTGTTGTGGTGTTGGGGTTGCGGGGTGTTGGGGTGTTGGGGTTGCGGGGTGCTGGGGTGTTGGGGTTGCGGGGTGTTGTGGTGTTGGGGTTGCGGGGTGTTGGGTGTTGGGGTTGCGGGGTGTTGGGGTGTTGGGGTTGCGGGGTGTTGTGGTGTTGGGGTTGCGGGGTGTTGTGGTGTTGGGGTTGCGGGGTGCTGGGGTGTTGGGGTTGCGGGGTGTTGTGGTGTTGGGGTTGCGGGGTGTTGTGGTGTTGGGGTTGCGGGGTGTTGTGTTGTTGGAGTTGCGGGGTGTTGTGTTGTTGGGGTTGCGGGGTGTTGTGTTGTTGGGGTTGTGGGGTGTCGGGGTTGCGGGGTGTTGGGGTGTGGGGTGTTGTGGTGTTGGGTTTGCGGGGTGTTGGGGGTGCGGGGTGTTGTGGTGTTGGGGTTGCAGGGTGTTGGGGTTGCGGGGTGTTGGGGGTGCGGGGTGTTGTGTTGTTGGGGTTGCGGGCTGTTGTGGTGTCGAGGTTGCGGGTGTTGTGGTGTCGGCGTTGCGGGGTGTTGGGGTGTTGGGGTTGCGGGGTGTTGTGGTGTTGGGGTTGCAGGGTGTTGTGGTGTCGGGGTTGCGGGTGTTGTGGTGTCGGGGTTGCGGGGTGTTGGGGTGTTGTGGTTGCGGGGTGTTGTGGTGTTGGGGTTGCAGGGTGTTGGGGTTGCGGGGTGTTGGGGTTGCGGGGTGTTGTGGTGTTGGAGTTGCGGGGTGTTGGGGTTGCGGGGTGTTGGGGTTGTGGGGTGTTGTGGTGTTGGGGTTGCGGGGTGTTGTGGTGTTGGGGTTACGGGGTGTTGTGGTGTTGTGGTTGCGGGGTGTTGTGGTGTTGGGGTTGCGGGGTGTTGGGGTGTTGGGGTGGTGGGGTGTTGTGGTGTTGGGGTTGCGGGGTGTTGTGGTGTTGGGGTTGCGGGGTGTTGTGGTGTTGTGGTTGCGGGGTGTTGTGGTGTTGGGGTTGCGGGGTGTTGGGGTGTTGGGGTTGCGTGGTGTTGTGGTGTTGGGGTTGCAGGGTGTTGGGGTTGCGGGGTGTTGGGTTTGCGGGGTGTTGGGGTGTTGGGGTTGCGGGGTGTTGTGGTGTTGGTGTTGCGGGGTGTTGTGATGTTGGGGTTGCGGGGTGTTGTGGTGTTGGGGTTGCGGGGTGTTGTGGTGTTGGGGTTGCGGGGTGTTGTGGTGTTGGGGTTGCGGGGTGTTCTGGTGTTGGGGTAGCGGTGTGTTGTAGTTGCGGGGTGTTGTGGTGTTCGGGTTGCGGGGTGTTGTGGTGTTGGGGCTGCGGGGTGTTGTGGTGTTGGGGATGCGGGGTGTTGTGGTGTTGGGGTTGCGGGGTGTTGTGATGTTGGGGTTCTGTGGTGTTGTGGTGTTGGTGTTGCGGGGTGTTGGGGTGTTGGGGTTGCGCGGTGTTGTGGTCTTGGGGTTGTGGGGTGTTGGGGTGTCGGGGTTGCGGGGTGTTGTGGTGTTAGGTTTGCGGGGTGTTGGGGTTGCGGGGTGTTGTGGTGTCGGGGTTGCGTGGTGTTGTGGTGTCGGGGTTGCGGGGTGTTGTGGTGTTGGGGTTGCGGGGTGTTGGGGTTGCGGGGTGTTGTGGTGTTGGGGTTGCGGGGTGTTGTGGTGTTGGGGTTGCGGGCTGTGGGGGTTGTGGGGTGTTGGGGTGTTGGGGTTGCGGGGTGTTGTGGTGTTGGGGTTGCGGGGTGTTGGGGTTGCGGGGTGTTGTGGTGTTGGGGTTGCGGAGTGTTGTGGTGTTGGGGTTGCGGGGTGTTGGGGTTGCGGGGTGTTGTGGTATTGGGGCTGCGGGGTGTTGTGGTGTTGGGGTTGCGGGGTGTTGGGGTGTTGGGGTTGCGGGGTGCTGGGGTGTTGGGGTTGCGGGGTGTTGTGGTGTTGGGGTTGCGGGGTGTTGGGGTGTTGGGGTTGCGGGGTGTTGTGGTGTTGGGGTTGCGGGGTGTTGGGGTGTCGAGGTTGCGGGGTGTTGTGGTGTCGGGGTTGCGGGGTGTTGGGGTTGCGGGGTGTTGTGGTGTTGGGGTTGCGGGGTGTTGGGGTTGCGGGGTGTTGTGGTGTTGGGGTTGCGGGGTGTTGTGGTGTTGGGGTTGCGGGGTGTTGTGGTGTTGGGGTTGCGGGGTGTTGTGGTGTTGGGGTTGCGGGGTGTTGTGGTGTCGGGGTTGCGGGGTGTTGGGGTTGCGGGGTGTTGGGATTGCGGTGTGTTGGGGTTGTGGGGTGTAGGGGTTGCGGGGTGTTGGGGTTGCGGGGTGTTGTGCTGTTGGGGTTGCGGGATGTTGGGGTTGTGGGATGTTGGGGTGTTGGGGTTACGGGGTGTTGGGGTGTTAGGGTTGCGGGGTGTTGGGGTTACGGGGTGTTGGGGTGTTGGGGTTGCGGGGTGTTGGGGTTGCGGGGTGTTGGGGTTGCGGGGTGTTGGGGTGTTGGGGTTACGGGGTGTTGTGGTGTTGGGGTTGCGAGGTGTTGTGGTGTTGGGGTTGCAGGGTGTTAGGGTGTTGGGGTTGCGGGGTGTTGGGGTGTTGGGGTTGAGGGGTGTTGGGGTGTCGGGGTTGCGGGGTGTTGTGGTGTCGGAGTTGCGGGGTGTTGTGGTGTTGGGTTTGCGGGGTGTTGGGGTTGCGGGGTGTTGGGGTGTTGGGGCTGCGGGGTGTTGTGGTGTTGGGGTTGCGGGGTGTTGTGGTGTTGGGGTTGCGGGGTGTTGTGGTGTTGGGGTTGCGGGGTGTTGTGATGTTGGAGTTGCGGGGTATTGGGGTGTTGGGATTGCGGTGTGTTGGGGTTGTGGGCTGTTTGGGTTGCGGGGTGTTGGGGTTGCGGGGTGTTGTGCTGTTGGGGTTGCGGTGTCTTGGGGTTGTGGGGTGTTGGGGTGTTGGGGTTGCGGGGTGTTGGGGTTGTGGGGTGTTGGGATTGCGGTGTGTTGGGGTTGTGGGGTGTTTGGGTTGCGGGGTGTTGGGGTTGCGGGGTGTTGTGCTGTTGGGGTTGCGGGGTGTTGGGGTTGCGGGGTGTTGGGATTGCGGTGTGTTGGGGTTGTGGGGTGTTTGGGTTGTGGGGTGTTGGGGTTGCGGGGTGTTGTGCTGTTGGGGTTGCGGGGTGTTGGGGTTGTGGGGTGTTGGGGTGTTGGGGTTGCGGGGTGTTGGGGTTGCGGGGTGTTGGGGTGTTGGGGTTACGGGGTGTTGGGGTTGCGGGGTGTTGGGTTTGCGGGGTGTTGTGGTGTTGGGGTTGCGGGGTGTTGGGGTTTTGGGGTTGCGGGGTGTTGTGGTGTCGGGGTTACGGGGTGTTGGGGTTTTGGGGTTGCGGGGTGTTGTGGTGTTGGGGTTGCGGGGTGTTGGGGTTGCGGGGCGTTGTGGTGTTGGGGTTGCGGGGTGTTGTGGTGTCGGGGTTGCGGGGTGTTGTGGTGTTGGGATTGCGGGGTGTTGGCGTTGCGGGGTGTTGTGGTGTTGGGGTTGCGGGGTGTTGGGGTGTTGGGGTTGCGGGGTGTTGGGGTTGCGGGGTGTTGGGGTGTTGGGGTTGCGGGGTGTTGGGGTTGCGGGGTGTTGGGGTGTTGGGGTTGCGGGGTGTTGGGGTGTTGGGGTTGCGGGGTGTTGTGTTGTTGGGATTGCGGGGTGTTGGGGTTGCGGGGTGTTGGGGTGTTGGGGTTGCGGGGTGTTGTGGCGTTGGGGTTGCGGGGTGTTGTGGTGTCGGCGTTGCGGGGTGTTGTGGTGTTGGGGTTGGGGGTGTTGGGGTTGCGGAGTGTTGGGGTGTTGTGGTTGCGGGGTGTCGGGGTTGCGGGGTGTTGTGGTGTCGGGGCTGCGGGGTGTAGTGGTGTCGGCATTGCGGGGTGTTGTGGTGTTGGGGTTGCGGGGTGTTGTGGTGTCGGGGTTGCGGGGTGTTGAGGTGTCGGGGTTGCGGGCTGTTGGGGTGTCGGGGTTGCGGGGTGTTGTGGTGTCGGGGTTGCGGGGTGTTGGGGGGTCGGGGTTGCGGGGTGTTGGGGTGTTGGGGTTGCGGGCTGTTGGGGTGTCGGGGTTGCGGGGTGTTGTGGTGTTGGGGTTGCGGGGTGTTGGGGTTGCGGGTTGTTGGGGTGTTGGGGTTGCGGGGTGTTGGGGTTGCGGGGTGTTGGGGTGTTGGGGTTGCGGAGTGTTGTGGTTGCAGGGTGTTGGGGTGTTGGGGTTGCGGGGTGTTGTGGTGTTGGGGTTGCGGGGTGTTGTGGTGTTGGGGTTGCGGAGTGTTGGGGTGTTGTGGTTGCGGGGTGTTGGGGTGTCGGGGCTGCGGGGTGTAGTGGTGTCGGCGTTGCGGGGTGTTGTGGTGTTGGGGTTGCGGGGTGTTGGGGTTGCGGGGTGTTGTGGTGTCGGGGTTGCGGGGTGTTGAGGTGTCGGGGTTGCGGGCTGTTGGGGTGTCGGGGTTGCGGGGTGTTGTGGTGTCGGGGTTGCGGGGTGTTGGGGTTGCGGGGTGTTTGGGTGTTGGGGTTGCGGGGTGTTGGGGTGTTGGGGTTGCGGGGTGTTGGGGTGTTGGGGTTGCCCGGTGTTGTGGTGTTGGGGTTGCGGAGTGTTGGGGTTGCGGGGTGTTGGGGTGTTGGGGTTGCGGGGTGTTGGGGTGTTGGGGTTGCGGGGTGTTGGGGTTGCGGTGTGTTGGGGGGTGTTGGGGTGTTGGGGTTGCGGGGTGTTGGGGTGTTCGGGTTGCGGGGTGTTGGAGTGTTGGGGTTGCGGTGTGTTGTGGTGTTGGGGTTGCGGGGTGTTGTGGTGTTGGGGTTGCGGGGTGTTGTGGTGTTGGGGTTGCGGGGTGTTGTGGTGTTGGGGTTGCGGGGTGTTGTGGTATTGGGGTTGCGGGGTGTTGGGATTTTGGGGTTGCGGGGTGTTGTGGTGTTGGGGTTGCGGGGTGTTGGGGTGTTGGGGTTGCGGGGTGTTGTGGTGTTGGGGTTGCAGGGTGTTGGGGTGTTGGGGTTGCGGAGTGTTGGGGTTGCCGGGTGTTGGGGTGTTGGGGTTGCGGGGTGTTGGGGTGTTGGGGTTGCGGGGTGTTGGGGTTGCGGGGTGTTGGGGTGTTGGGGTTGCGGGGTGTTGTGGTGTTGGGGTTGCGGGGTGTTGTGGTGTTGGGGTTGCGGGGTGTTGTGGTGTTGGGGTTGCGGGGTGTTGGGGTTGCGGGGTGTTTGGGTGTTGGGGTTGCGGGGTGTTGGGGTGTTGGGGTTGCGGGGTGTTGGGGTGTTGGGGTTGCCCGGTGTTGTGGTGTTGGGGTTGCGGGGTGTTGGGTTTGCGGGGTGTTGGGGTGTTGGGGTTGCGGGGTGTTGGGGTTGCGCGGTGTTGTGGTGTTGGGGTTGCGGGGTGTTGGGGTTGCGGGGTGTTGGGGTGTCGGGGTTGCCGGGTGTTGTGGTGTTGGGGTTGCGGGCTGTTGGGGTGTCGGGGTTGCCGGGCGTTGTGGTGTTGGGGTTTTGCGGGGTGTTGGGGTTTTCGGGTTGTGGGGTGTTGTGGTGTTGGGATTGCGCGGTGTTGGGGTTACAGGGTTGCGAGATGTCGTGGTTACGGGGTGTTGGGTTTGCAGGGTGTTGTGGTGTTGGGGTTGCGGGGTGTTGGGGTTGTGGGGTGTTGTGGTGTTGGGGTTGCGGGGTGTTGGAGTTGCGGGGTGTTGGGGTGTTGGGGTTGTGGGGTGTTGTGGTGTTGGGGTTGTGGGGTGTTGGGGTTGTGGGGTGTTGGGGTTGCGGGGTGTTGTGGTGTTGGGATTGCGGGGTGTTGGGGTGTTGGGGTTGCGGGGTGTTGTGGTGTTGGGGTTGCGGGGTGTTGTGGTGTTGGGGTTGCGGGGTGTTGTGGTGTTGGGGTTGCGGGGTGTTGTGGTGTTGGGGTTGCCGGGTGTTGGGGTGTTGGGGTTGCGGGGTGCTGGGGTGTTGGGGTTGCGGGGTGTTGTGGTGTTGGGGTTGCGGGGTGTTGTGGTGTTGGGGTTGCGGGGTGTTGTGTTGTTGGAGTTGCGGGGTGTTGTGTTGTTGGGGTTGCGGGGTGTTGTGTTGTTGGGGTTGTGGGGTGTCGGGGTTGCGGGGTGTTGGGGTGCGGGGTGTTGTGGTGTTGGGTTTGCGGGGTGTTGGGGGTGCGGGGTGTTGTGGTGTTGGGGTTGCGGGGTGTTGGGGTTGCGGGGTGTTGGGGGTGCGGGGTGTTGTGTTGTTGGGGTTGCGGGCTGTTGTGGTGTCGAGGTTGCGGGTGTTGTGGTGTCGGCGTTGCGGGGTGTTGGGGTGTTGGGGTTGCGGGGTGTTGTGGTGTTGGGGCTGCAGGGTGTTGTGGTGTCGGGGTTGCGGGTGTTGTGGTGTCGGGGTTGCGGGGTGTTGGGGTGTTGTGGTTGCGGGGTGTTGTGGTGTTGGGGTTGCAGGGTGTTGGGGTTGCAGGGTGTTGGGGTTGCGGGGTGCTGTGGTGTTGGGGTTGCGGGGTGTTGGGGTTGCGGGGTGTTGGGGTTGCGGGGTGTTGTGGTGTTGGGGTTGCGGGGTGTTGTGGTGTTGGGGTTACGGGGTGTTGTGGTGTTGTGGTTGCGGGGTGTTGTGGTGTTGGGGTTGCGGGGTGTTGGGGTGTTGGGGTGGTGGGGTGCTGTGGTGTTGGGGTTGCGGGGTGTTGTGGTGTTGGGGTTGCGGGGTGTTGTGGTGTTGTGGTTGCGGGGTGTTGTGGTGTTGGGGTTGCGGGGTGTTGGGGTGTTGGGTTTGCGTGGTGTTGTGGTGTTGGGGTTGCAGGGTGTTGGGGTTGCGGGGTGTTGGGTTTGCGGGGTGTTGGGGTGTTGGGGTTGCGGGGTGTTGTGGTGTTGGTGTTGCGGGGTGTTGTGATGTTGGGGTTGCGGGGTGTTGTGGTGTTGGGGTTGCGGGGTGTTGTGGTGTTGGGGTTGCGGGGTGTTGTGGTGTTGGGGTTGCGGGGTGTTCTGGTGTTGGCGTAGCGGGGTGTTGTAGTTGCGGGGTGTTGTGGTGTTCGGGTTGCGGGGTGTTGTGGTGTTGGGGTTGCGGGGTGTTGTGATGTTGGGGTTCTGTGGTGTTGTGGTGTTGGTGTTGCGGGGTGTTTGGGTGTTGGGGTTGCGGGGTGTTGTGGTCTTGGGGTTGTGGGGTGTTGGGGTGTCGGGGTTGCGGGGTGTTGTGGTGTCGGGGTTGCGGGGTGTTGTGGTGTTGGGTTTGCGGGGTGTTGGGGTTGCGGGGTGTTGTGGTGTCGGGGTTGCGGGGTGTTGTGGTGTCGGGGTTGCGGGGTGTTGTGGTGTTGGGGTTGCGGGGTGTTGGGGTTGCGGGGTGTTGTGGTGTTGGGTTTGCGGGGTGTTGTGGTGTTGGGGTTGCGGGCTGTGGGGGTTGTGGGGTGTTGGGGTGTTGGGGTTGCGGGGTGTTGTGGTGTTGGGGTTGCGGGGTGTTGGGGTGTTGGGGTTGCGGGGTGTTGTGGTGTTGGGGTTGCGGGGTGTTGTGGTGTTGGGGCTGCGGGGTGTTGTGGTGTTGGGGTTGCGGGGTGTTGGGGTTGCGGGGTGCTGGGGTGTTGGGGTTGCGGGGTGTTGTGGTGTTGGGGTTGCGGGGTGTTGGGGTGTTGTGGTTGCGGGGTGTTGTGGTGTTGGGGTTGCGGGGTGTTGGGGTGTCGAGGTTGCGGGGTGTTGTGGTGTCGGGGTTGCGGGGTGTTGGGGTTGCGGGGTGTTGTGGTGTTGGGGTTTGCGGGGTGTTGGGGTTGCGGGGTGTTGTGGTGTTGGGGTTGCGGGGTGTTGTGGTGTTGGGGTTGCGGGGTGTTGTGGTGTTGGGGTTGCGGGGTGTTGTGGTGTTGGGGTTGCGGGGTGTTGTGGTGTCGGGGTTGCGGGGTGTTGGGGTTGCGGGGTGTTGGGATTGCGGTGTGTTGGGGTTGTGGGGTGTAGGGGTTGCGGGGTGTTGGGGTTGCGGGGTGTTGTGCTGTTGGGGTTGCGGGATGTTGGGGTTGTGGGATGTTGGGGTGTTGGGGTTACGGGGTGTTGGGGTGTTAGGGTTGCGGGGTGTTGGGGTTACGGGGTGTTGGGGTGTTGGGGTTGCGGGGTGTTGGGGTTGCGGGGTGTTGGGGTTGCGGGCTGTTGGGGTGTTGGGGTTACGGGGTGTTGTGGTGTTGGGGTTGCGAGGTGTTGTGGTGTTGGGGTTGCAGGGTGTTAGGGTGTTGGGGTTGCGGGGTGTTGTGGTGTTGGGGTTGCGGGGTGTTGGGGTGTCGGGGTTGCGGGGTGTTGTGGTGTCGGAGTTGCGGGGTGTTGTGGTGTTGGGGTTGCGGGGTGTTGTGGTGTCGGGGTTGCGGGGTGTTGGGGTTGCGGGGTGTTGGGATTGCGGTGTGTTGGGGTTGTGGGGTGTAGGGGTTGCGGGGTGTTGGGGTTGCGGGGTGTTGTGCTGTTGGGGTTGCGGGATGTTGGGGTTGTGGGATGTTGGGGTGTTGGGGTTACGGGGTGTTGGGGTGTTAGGGTTGCGGGGTGTTGGGGTTACGGGGTGTTGGGGTGTTGGGGTTGCGGGGTGTTGGGGTTGCGGGGTGTTGGGGTTGCGGGGTGTTGGGGTGTTGGGGTTGCGGGGTGTTGTGGTGTTGGTGTTGCGGGGTGTTGTGATGTTGGGGTTGCGGGGTGTTGTGGTGTTGGGGTTGCGGGGTGTTGTGGTGTTGGGGTTGCGGGGTGTTGTGGTGTTGGGGTTGCGGGGTGTTCTGGTGTTGGGGTAGCGGTGTGTTGTAGTTGCGGGGTGTTGTGGTGTTCGGGTTGCGGGGTGTTGTGGTGTTGGGGCTGCGGGGTGTTGTGGTGTTGGGGATGCGGGGTGTTGTGGTGTTGGGGTTGCGGGGTGTTGTGATGTTGGGGTTCTGTGGTGTTGTGGTGTTGGTGTTGCGGGGTGTTGGGGTGTTGGGGTTGCGCGGTGTTGTGGTCTTGGGGTTGTGGGGTGTTGGGGTGTCGGGGTTGCGGGGTGTTGTGGTGTTAGGTTTGCGGGGTGTTGGGGTTGCGGGGTGTTGTGGTGTCGGGGTTGCGTGGTGTTGTGGTGTCGGGGTTGCGGGGTGTTGTGGTGTTGGGGTTGCGGGGTGTTGGGGTGGTGGGGTGTTGTGGTGTTGGGGTTGCGGGGTGTTGTGGTGTTGGGGTTGCGGGGTGTTGTGGTGTTGTGGTTGCGGGGTGTTGTGGTGTTGGGGTTGCGGGGTGTTGGGGTGTTGGGGTTGCGTGGTGTTGTGGTGTTGGGGTTGCAGGGTGTTGGGGTTGCGGGGTGTTGGGGTTGCGGGGTGTTGGGGTGTTGGGGTTGCGGGGTGTTGTGGTGTTGGTGTTGCGGGGTGTTGTGATGTTGGGGTTGCGGGGTGTTGTGGTGTTGGGGTTGCGGGGTGTTGTGGTGTTGGGGTTGCGGGGTGTTGTGGTGTTGGGGTTGCGGGGTGTTCTGGTGTTGGGGTAGCGGTGTGTTGTAGTTGCGGGGTGTTGTGGTGTTCGGGTTGCGGGGTGTTGTGGTGTTGGGGCTGCGGGGTGTTGTGGTGTTGGGGATGCGGGGTGTTGTGGTGTTGGGGTTGCGGGGTGTTGTGATGTTGGGGTTCTGTGGTGTTGTGGTGTTGGTGTTGCGGGGTGTTGGGGTGTTGGGGTTGCGCGGTGTTGTGGTCTTGGGGTTGTGGGGTGTTGGGGTGTCGGGGTTGCGGGGTGTTGTGGTGTTAGGTTTGCGGGGTGTTGGGGTTGCGGGGTGTTGTGGTGTCGGGGTTGCGTGGTGTTGTGGTGTCGGGGTTGCGGGGTGTTGTGGTGTTGGGGTTGCGGGGTGTTGGGGTTGCGGGGTGTTGTGGTGTTGGGGTTGCGGGGTGTTGTGGTGTTGGGGTTGCGGGCTGTGGGGGTTGTGGGGTGTTGGGGTGTTGGGGTTGCGGGGTGTTGTGGTGTTGGGGTTGCGGGGTGTTGGGGTTGCGGGGTGTTGTGGTGTTGGGGTTGCGGGGTGTTGTGGTGTTGGGGTTGCGGGGTGTTGGGGTTGCGGGGTGTTGTGGTATTGGGGCTGCGGGGTGTTGTGGTGTTGGGGTTGCGGGGTGTTGGGGTGTTGGGGTTGCGGGGTGCTGGGGTGTTGGGGTTGCGGGGTGTTGTGGTGTTGGGGTTGCGGGGTGTTGGGGTGTTGGGGTTGCGGGGTGTTGTGGTGTTGGGGTTGCGGGGTGTTGGGGTGTCGAGGTTGCGGGGTGTTGTGGTGTCGGGGTTGCGGGGTGTTGGGGTTGCGGGGTGTTGTGGTGTTGGGGTTGCGGGGTGTTGGGGTTGCGGGGTGTTGTGGTGTTGGGGTTGCGGGGTGTTGTGGTGTTGGGGTTGCGGGGTGTTGTGGTGTTGGGGTTGCGGGGTGTTGTGGTGTTGGGGTTGCGGGGTGTTGTGGTGTCGGGGTTGCGGGGTGTTGGGGTTGCGGGGTGTTGGGATTGCGGTGTGTTGGGGTTGTGGGGTGTAGGGGTTGCGGGGTGTTGGGGTTGCGGGGTGTTGTGCTGTTGGGGTTGCGGGATGTTGGGGTTGTGGGATGTTGGGGTGTTGGGGTTACGGGGTGTTGGGGTGTTAGGGTTGCGGGGTGTTGGGGTTACGGGGTGTTGGGGTGTTGGGGTTGCGGGGTGTTGGGGTTGCGGGGTGTTGGGGTTGCGGGGTGTTGGGGTGTTGGGGTTACGGGGTGTTGTGGTGTTGGGGTTGCGAGGTGTTGTGGTGTTGGGGTTGCAGGGTGTTAGGGTGTTGGGGTTGCGGGGTGTTGGGGTGTTGGGGTTGAGGGGTGTTGGGGTGTCGGGGTTGCGGGGTGTTGTGGTGTCGGAGTTGCGGGGTGTTGTGGTGTTGGGTTTGCGGGGTGTTGGGGTTGCGGGGTGTTGGGGTGTTGGGGCTGCGGGGTGTTGTGGTGTTGGGGTTGCGGGGTGTTGTGGTGTTGGGGTTGCGGGGTGTTGTGGTGTTGGGGTTGCGGGGTGTTGTGATGTTGGAGTTGCGGGGTATTGGGGTGTTGGGATTGCGGTGTGTTGGGGTTGTGGGCTGTTTGGGTTGCGGGGTGTTGGGGTTGCGGGGTGTTGTGCTGTTGGGGTTGCGGTGTCTTGGGGTTGTGGGGTGTTGGGGTGTTGGGGTTGCGGGGTGTTGGGGTTGTGGGGTGTTGGGATTGCGGTGTGTTGGGGTTGTGGGGTGTTTGGGTTGCGGGGTGTTGGGGTTGCGGGGTGTTGTGCTGTTGGGGTTGCGGGGTGTTGGGGTTGCGGGGTGTTGGGATTGCGGTGTGTTGGGGTTGTGGGGTGTTTGGGTTGTGGGGTGTTGGGGTTGCGGGGTGTTGTGCTGTTGGGGTTGCGGGGTGTTGGGGTTGTGGGGTGTTGGGGTGTTGGGGTTGCGGGGTGTTGGGGTTGCGGGGTGTTGGGGTGTTGGGGTTACGGGGTGTTGGGGTTGCGGGGTGTTGGGTTTGCGGGGTGTTGTGGTGTTGGGGTTGCGGGGTGTTGGGGTTTTGGGGTTGCGGGGTGTTGTGGTGTCGGGGTTACGGGGTGTTGGGGTTTTGGGGTTGCGGGGTGTTGTGGTGTTGGGGTTGCGGGGTGTTGGGGTTGCGGGGCGTTGTGGTGTTGGGGTTGCGGGGTGTTGTGGTGTCGGGGTTGCGGGGTGTTGTGGTGTTGGGATTGCGGGGTGTTGGCGTTGCGGGGTGTTGTGGTGTTGGGGTTGCGGGGTGTTGGGGTGTTGGGGTTGCGGGGTGTTGGGGTTGCGGGGTGTTGGGGTGTTGGGGTTGCGGGGTGTTGGGGTTGCGGGGTGTTGGGGTGTTGGGGTTGCGGGGTGTTGGGGTGTTGGGGTTGCGGGGTGTTGTGTTGTTGGGATTGCGGGGTGTTGGGGTTGCGGGGTGTTGGGGTGTTGGGGTTGCGGGGTGTTGTGGCGTTGGGGTTGCGGGGTGTTGTGGTGTCGGCGTTGCGGGGTGTTGTGGTGTTGGGGTTGGGGGTGTTGGGGTTGCGGAGTGTTGGGGTGTTGTGGTTGCGGGGTGTCGGGGTTGCGGGGTGTTGTGGTGTCGGGGCTGCGGGGTGTAGTGGTGTCGGCATTGCGGGGTGTTGTGGTGTTGGGGTTGCGGGGTGTTGTGGTGTCGGGGTTGCGGGGTGTTGAGGTGTCGGGGTTGCGGGCTGTTGGGGTGTCGGGGTTGCGGGGTGTTGTGGTGTCGGGGTTGCGGGGTGTTGGGGGGTCGGGCTGCGGGGTGTTGGGGTGTTGGGGTTGCGGGCTGTTGGGGTGTCGGGGTTGCGGGGTGTTGTGGTGTTGGGGTTGCGGGGTGTTGGGGTTGCGTGTTGTTGGGGTGTTGGGGTTGCGGGGTGTTGGGGTTGCGGGGTGTTGGGGTGTTGGGGTTGCGGAGTGTTGTGGTTGCAGGGTGTTGGGGTGTTGGGGTTGCGGGGTGTTGTGGTGTTGGGGTTGCGGGGTGTTGTGGTGTTGGGGTTGCGGAGTGTTGGGGTGTTGTGGTTGCGGGGTGTTGGGGTGTCGGGGCTGCGGGGTGTAGTGGTGTCGGCGTTGCGGGGTGTTGTGGTGTTGGGGTTGCGGGGTGTTGGGGTTGCGGGGTGTTGTGGTGTCGGGGTTGCGGGGTGTTGAGGTGTCGGGGTTGCGGGCTGTTGGGGTGTCGGGGTTGCGGGGTGTTGTGGTGTCGGGGTTGCGGGGTGTTGGGGTTGCGGGGTGTTTGGGTGTTGGGGTTGCGGGGTGTTGGGGTGTTGGGGTTGCGGGGTGTTGGGGTGTTGGGGTTGCCCGGTGTTGTGGTGTTGGGGTTGCGGAGTGTTGGGGTTGCGGGGTGTTGGGGTGTTGGGGTTGCGGGGTGTTGGGGTGTTGGGGTTGCGGGGTGTTGGGGTTGCGGTGTGTTGGGGGGTGTTGGGGTGTTGGGGTTGCGGGGTGTTGGGGTGTTCGGGTTGCGGGGTGTTGGAGTGTTGGGGTTGCGGTGTGTTGTGGTGTTGGGGTTGCGGGGTGTTGTGGTGTTGGGGTTGCGGGGTGTTGTGGTGTTGGGGTTGCGGGGTGTTGTGGTGTTGGGGTTGCGGGGTGTTGTGGTATTGGGGTTGCGGGGTGTTGGGATTTTGGGGTTGCGGGGTGTTGTGGTGTTGGGGTTGCGGGGTGTTGGGGTGTTGGGGTTGCGGGGTGTTGTGGTGTTGGGGTTGCAGGGTGTTGGGGTGTTGGGGTTGCGGAGTGTTGGGGTTGCCGGGTGTTGGGGTGTTGGGGTTGCGGGGTGTTGGGGTGTTGGGGTTGCGGGGTGTTGGGGTTGCGGGGTGTTGGGGTGTTGGGGTTGCGGGGTGTTGTGGTGTTGGGGTTGCGGGGTGTTGTGGTGTTGGGGTTGCGGGGTGTTGTGGTGTTGGGGTTGCGGGGTGTTGGGGTTGCGGGGTGTTTGGGTGTTGGGGTTGCGGGGTGTTGGGGTGTTGGGGTTGCGGGGTGTTGGGGTGTTGGGGTTGCCCGGTGTTGTGGTGTTGGGGTTGCGGGGTGTTGGGTTTGCGGGGTGTTGGGGTGTTGGGGTTGCGGGGTGTTGGGGTTGCGCGGTGTTGTGGTGTTGGGGTTGCGGGGTGTTGGGGTTGCGGGGTGTTGGGGTGTCGGGGTTGCCGGGTGTTGTGGTGTTGGGGTTGCGGGCTGTTGGGGTGTCGGGGTTGCCGGGCGTTGTGGTGTTGGGGTTTTGCGGGGTGTTGGGGTTTTCGGGTTGTGGGGTGTTGTGGTGTTGGGATTGCACGGTGTTGGGGTTACAGGGTTGCGAGATGTCGTGGTTACGGGGTGTTGGGTTTGCAGGGTGTTGTGGTGTTGGGGTTGCGGGGTGTTGGGGTTGTGGGGTGTTGTGGTGTTGGGGTTGCGGGGTGTTGGAGTTGCGGGGTGTTGGGGTGTTGGGGTTGTGGGGTGTTGTGGTGTTGGGGTTGTGGGGTGTTGGGGTTGTGGGGTGTTGGGGTTGCGGGGTGTTGTGGTGTTGGGATTGCGGGGTGTTGGGGTGTTGGGGTTGCGGGGTGTTGTGGTGTTGGGGTTGCGGGGTGTTGTGGTGTTGGGGTTGCGGGGTGTTGTGGTGTTGGGGTTGCGGGGTGTTGTGGTGTTGGGGTTGCCGGGTGTTGGGGTGTTGGGGTTGCGGGGTGCTGGGGTGTTGGGGTTGCGGGGTGTTGTGGTGTTGGGGTTGCGGGGTGTTGTGGTGTTGGGGTTGCGGGGTGTTGTGTTGTTGGAGTTGCGGGGTGTTGTGTTGTTGGGGTTGCGGGGTGTTGTGTTGTTGGGGTTGTGGGGTGTCGGGGTTGCGGGGTGTTGGGGTGCGGGGTGTTGTGGTGTTGGGTTTGCGGGGTGTTGGGGGTGCGGGGTGTTGTGGTGTTGGGGTTGCGGGGTGTTGGGGTTGCGGGGTGTTGGGGGTGCGGGGTGTTGTGTTGTTGGGGTTGCGGGCTGTTGTGGTGTCGAGGTTGCGGGTGTTGTGGTGTCGGCGTTGCGGGGTGTTGGGGTGTTGGGGTTGCGGGGTGTTGTGGTGTTGGGGCTGCAGGGTGTTGTGGTGTCGGGGTTGCGGGTGTTGTGGTGTCGGGGTTGCGGGGTGTTGGGGTGTTGTGGTTGCGGGGTGTTGTGGTGTTGGGGTTGCAGGGTGTTGGGGTTGCAGGGTGTTGGGGTTGCGGGGTGCTGTGGTGTTGGGGTTGCGGGGTGTTGGGGTTGCGGGGTGTTGGGGTTGCGGGGTGTTGTGGTGTTGGGGTTGCGGGGTGTTGTGGTGTTGGGGTTACGGGGTGTTGTGGTGTTGTGGTTGCGGGGTGTTGTGGTGTTGGGGTTGCGGGGTGTTGGGGTGTTGGGGTGGTGGGGTGCTGTGGTGTTGGGGTTGCGGGGTGTTGTGGTGTTGGGGTTGCGGGGTGTTGTGGTTGCGGGGTGTTGTGGTGTTGGGGTTGCGGGGTGTTGGGGTGTTGGGTTTGCGTGGTGTTGTGGTGTTGGGGTTGCAGGGTGTTGGGGTTGCGGGGTGTTGGGTTTGCGGGGTGTTGGGGTGTTGGGGTTGCGGGGTGTTGTGGTGTTGGTGTTGCGGGGTGTTGTGATGTTGGGGTTGCGGGGTGTTGTGGTGTTGGGGTTGCGGGGTGTTGTGGTGTTGGGGTTGCGGGGTGTTGTGGTGTTGGGGTTGCGGGGTGTTCTGGTGTTGGCGTAGCGGGGTGTTGTAGTTGCGGGGTGTTGTGGTGTTCGGGTTGCGGGGTGTTGGGGTTGCGGGGTGTTGTGATGTTGGGGTTCTGTGGTGTTGTGGTGTTGGTGTTGCGGGGTGTTTGGGTGTTGGGGTTGCGGGGTGTTGTGGTCTTGGGGTTGTGGGGTGTTGGGGTGTCGGGGTTGCGGGGTGTTGTGGTGTCGGGGTTGCGGGGTGTTGTGGTGTTGGGTTTGCGGGGTGTTGGGGTTGCGGGGTGTTGTGGTGTCGGGGTTGCGGGGTGTTGTGGTGTCGGGGTTGCGGGGTGTTGTGGTGTTGGGGTTGCGGGGTGTTGGGGTTGCGGGGTGTTGTGGTGTTGGGTTTGCGGGGTGTTGTGGTGTTGGGGTTGCGGGCTGTGGGGGTTGTGGGGTGTTGGGGTGTTGGGGTTGCGGGGTGTTGTGGTGTTGGGGTTGCGGGGTGTTGGGGTGTTGGGGTTGCGGGGTGTTGTGGTGTTGGGGTTGCGGGGTGTTGTGGTGTTGGGGCTGCGGGGTGTTGTGGTGTTGGGGTTGCGGGGTGTTGGGGTTGCGGGGTGCTGGGGTGTTGGGGTTGCGGGGTGTTGTGGTGTTGGGGTTGCGGGGTGTTGGGGTGTTGTGGTTGCGGGGTGTTGTGGTGTTGGGGTTGCGGGGTGTTGGGGTGTCGAGGTTGCGGGGTGTTGTGGTGTCGGGGTTGCGGGGTGTTGGGGTTGCGGGGTGTTGTGGTGTTGGGGTTTGCGGGGTGTTGGGGTTGCGGGGTGTTGTGGTGTTGGGGTTGCGGGGTGTTGTGGTGTTGGGGTTGCGGGGTGTTGTGGTGTTGGGGTTGCGGGGTGTTGTGGTGTTGGGGTTGCGGGGTGTTGTGGTGTCGGGGTTGCGGGGTGTTGGGGTTGCGGGGTGTTGGGATTGCGGTGTGTTGGGGTTGTGGGGTGTAGGGGTTGCGGGGTGTTGGGGTTGCGGGGTGTTGTGCTGTTGGGGTTGCGGGATGTTGGGGTTGTGGGATGTTGGGGTGTTGGGGTTACGGGGTGTTGGGGTGTTAGGGTTGCGGGGTGTTGGGGTTACGGGGTGTTGGGGTGTTGGGGTTGCGGGGTGTTGGGGTTGCGGGGTGTTGGGGTTGCGGGCTGTTGGGGTGTTGGGGTTACGGGGTGTTGTGGTGTTGGGGTTGCGAGGTGTTGTGGTGTTGGGGTTGCAGGGTGTTAGGGTGTTGGGGTTGCGGGGTGTTGTGGTGTTGGGGTTGCGGGGTGTTGGGGTGTCGGGGTTGCGGGGTGTTGTGGTGTCGGAGTTGCGGGGTGTTGTGGTGTTGGGGTTGCGGGGTGTTGTGGTGTCGGGGTTGCGGGGTGTTGGGGTTGCGGGGTGTTGGGATTGCGGTGTGTTGGGGTTGTGGGGTGTAGGGGTTGCGGGGTGTTGGGGTTGCGGGGTGTTGTGCTGTTGGGGTTGCGGGATGTTGGGGTTGTGGGATGTTGGGGTGTTGGGGTTACGGGGTGTTGGGGTGTTAGGGTTGCGGGGTGTTGGGGTTACGGGGTGTTGGGGTGTTGGGGTTGCGGGGTGTTGGGGTTGCGGGGTGTTGGGGTTGCGGGCTGTTGGGGTGTTGGGGTTACGGGGTGTTGTGGTGTTGGGGTTGCGAGGTGTTGTGGTGTTGGGGTTGCAGGGTGTTAGGGTGTTGGGGTTGCGGGGTGTTGTGGTGTTGGGGTTGCGGGGTGTTGGGGTGTCGGGGTTGCGGGGTGTTGTGGTGTCGGAGTTGCGGGGTGTTGTGGTGTTGGGTTTGCGGGGTGTTGGGGTTGCGGGGTGTTGGGGTGTTGGGGCTGCGGGGTGTTGTGGTGTTGGGGTTGCGGGGTGTTGTGGTGTTGGGGTTGCGGGGTGTTGTGGTGTTGGGGTTGCGGGGTGTTGTGGTGTTGGAGTTGCGGTGTGTTGTGGTGTTGGGGTTGCGGGGTATTGGGGTGTTGGGATTGCGGTGTGTTGGGGTTGTGGGGTGTTTGGGTTGCGGGGTGTTGGGGTTGCGGGGTGTTGTGCTGTTGGGGTTGCGGGGTCTTGGGGTTGTGGGGTGTTGGGGTGTTGGGGTTGCGGGGTGTTGGGGTTGTGGGGTGTTGGGATTGCGGTGTGTTGGGGTTGTGGGGTGTTTGGGTTGCGGGGTGTTGGGGTTGCGGGGTGTTGTGCTGTTGGGGTTGCGGGGTGTTGGGGTTGCGGGGTGTTGGGATTGCGGTGTGTTGGGGTTGTGGGGTGTTTGGGTTGTGGGGTGTTGGGGTTGCGGGGTGTTGTGCTGTTGGGGTTGCGGGGTGTTGGGGTTGTGGGGTGTTGGGGTGTTGGGGTTGCGGGGTGTTGGGGTTACGGGGTGTTGGGGTTACGGGGTGTTGGGGTTGCGGGGTGTTGGGGTGTTGGGGTTACGGGGTGTTGGGGTTGCGGGGTGTTGGGTTTGCGGGGTGTTGTGGTGTTGGGGTTGCGGGGTGTTGGGGTTTTGGGGTTGCGGGGTGTTGTGGTGTCGGGGTTACGGGGTGTTGGGGTTTTGGGGTTGCGGGGTGTTGTGGTGTTGGGGTTGCGGGGTGTTGGGGTTGCGGGGCGTTGTGGTGTTGGGGTTGCGGGGTGTTGTGGTGTCGGGGTTGCGGGGTGTTGTGGTGTTGGGATTGCGGGGTGTTGGGGTTGCGGGGTGTTGTGGTGTTGGGGTTGCGGGGTGTTGGGGTGTTGGGGTTGCGGGGTGTTGGGGTTGCGGGGTGTTGGGGTTGCGGGGTGTTGGGGTGTTGGGGTTGCGGGGTGTTGGGGTTGCGGGGTGTTGGGGTGTTGGGGTTGCGGGGTGTTGGGGTGTTGGGGTTGCGGGGTGTTGTGGTGTTGGGATTGCGGGGTGTTGTGGTTGCGGGGTGTTGGGGTTGCGGGGTGTTGTGGTGTTGGGGTTGCGGGGTGTTGTGGTGTCGGTGTTGCGGGGTGTTGTGGTGTTGGGGTTGCGGGGTGTTGGCGTTGCGGAGTGTTGGGGTGTTGTGGTTGCGGGGTGTCGGGGTTGCGGGGTGTTGTGGTGTCGGGGCTGCGGGGTGTAGTGGTGTCGGCGTTGCGGGGTGTTGTGGTGTTGGGGTTGCGGGGTGTTGTGGTGTCGGGGTTGCGGGGTGTTGAGGTGTCGGGGTTGCGGGCTGTTGGGGTGTCGGGGTTGCGGGGTGTTGTGGTGTCGGGGTTGCGGGGTGTTGGGGGGTCGGGGTTGTGGGGTGTTGGGGTGTTGGGGTTGCGGGCTGTTGGGGTGTCGGGGTTGCGGGGTGTTGTGGTGTTGGGGTTGCGGGGTGTTGGGGTTGCGGGGTGTTGGGGTGTTGGGGTTGCGGGGTGTTGGGGTTGCGGGGTGTTGGGGTGTTGGGGTTGCGGGGTGTTGTGGTGTTGGGGTTGCGGAGTGTTGGGGTGTTGTGGTTGCGGGGTGTTGTGGTGTCGGGGCTGCGGGGTGTAGTGGTGTCGGCGTTGCGGGGTGTTGTGGTGTTGGGGTTGCGGGGTGTTGGGGTTGCGGGGTGTTGTGGTGTCGGGGTTGCGGGGTGTTGAGGTGTCGGGGTTGCGGGCTGTTGGGGTGTCGGGGTTGCGGGGTGTTGTGGTGTCGGGGTTGCGGGGTGTTGGGGGGTCGGGGTTGCGGGGTGTTGTGGTGTTGGGGTTGCGGGCTCTTGGGGTGTCGGGGTTGCGGGGTGTTGTGGTGTTGGGGTTGCGGGGTGTTGTGGTGTCGGCGTTGCGGGGTGTTGTGGTATTGGGGTTGCGGGGTGTTGGGGTTGCGGGGTGTTGGGGTGTTGGGGTTGCGGGGTGTTGGGGTGTTGGGGTTGCAGGGTGTTGGGGTTGTGGGGTGTTGGGGTGTTGGGGTTGCAGGGTGTTGGGGTGTTGGGGTTGCGGGGTGTTGGGCTTGCGGGGTGTTGGGGTGTTGGGGTTGCGGGGTGTTGGGGTGTTGGGGTTGCGGGGTGTTGGGGTGTTGGGGTTGCGGGGTGTTGTGGTGTTGGGGTTGCGGGGTGTTGTGGTGTTGGGGTTGCGGGGTGTTGTGGTGTTGGGGTTGCGGGATGTTGTGGTGTTGGGGTTGCGGTGTGTTGTGGTGTTGGGGTTGCGGGGTGTTGTGGTGTTGGGGTTGCAGGGTGTTGGGGTGTTGGGGTTGCAGGGTGTTGTGGTGTTGGGGTTGCAGGGTGTTGGGGTGTTGGGGTTGCGGAGTGTTGGGGTTGCGGGGTGTTGGGGTGTTGGGGTTGCGGGGTGTTGGGGTGTTGGGGTTGCGGGGTGTTGGGGTTGCGGGGTGTTGGGGGGTGTTGGGGTGTTGGGGTTGCGGGGTGTTGGGGTGTTCGGGTTGCGGGGTGTTGGGGTGTTGGGGTTGTGGTGTGTTCTGGTGTTGGGGTTGCGGGGTGTTGTGGTGTTGGGGTTGCGGGGTGTTGTGGTGTTGGGGTTGCGGGGTGTTGTGGTGTTTGGGTTGCGGGGTGTTGTGGTATTGGGGTTGCGGGGTGTTGGGGTTGCGGGGTGTTGTGGTGTTGGGGTTGCGGGGTGTTGTGGTGTTGGGGTTGCAGGGTGTTGTGGTGTTGGGGTTGCGGGGTGTTGTGGTGTTGGGGTTGCGGGGTGTTGTGGTGTTTGGGTTGCGGGGTGTTGTGGTATTGGGGTTGCGGGGTGTTGGGGTTGCGGGGTGTTGTGGTGTTGGGGTTGCGGGGTGTTGTGGTGTTGGGGTTGCAGGGTGTTGTGGTGTTGGGGTTGCAGGGTGTTGGGGTTGCGGGGTGTTGGGGTGTTGGGGTTGCGGGGTGTTGGGGTTGCGGGGTGTTGGGGTGTTGGGGTTGCGGAGTGTTGGGGTTGCGGGGTGTTGGGGTGTTGGGGTTGCGGGGTGTTGGGGTGTTGGGGTTGCGGGGTGTTCGGGTGTTGGGGTTGCGGGGTGTTGGGGTGTTGGGGTTGCGGGGTGTTGTGGTGTTGGGGTTGCGGGGTTTTGGGGTGTTGGCGTTGCGGGGTGTTGTGGTGTTGGGGTTGCGGGGTGTTGTGGTGTTGGGGTTGCGGGGTGTTGTGGTGTTGGGGTTGGGGGTGTTGGGGTTGCGGGGTGTTTGGGTGTTGGGGTTGCGGGGTGTTGGGGTGTTGGGGTTGCGGGGTGTTGGGGTGTTGGGGTTGCCCGGTGTTGTGGTGTTGGGGTTGCGGGGTGTTGGGTTTGCGGGGTGTTGGGGTGTTGGGGTTGCGGGGTGTTGGGGTTGCGCGGTGTTGTGGTGTTGGGGTTGCGGGGTGTTGGGGTTGCGGGGTGTTGGGGTGTCGGGGTTGCCGGGTGTTGTGGTGTTGGGGTTGCGGGGTGTTGGGGTGTCGGGGTTTCCGGGCGTTGTGGTGTTGGGGTTGCGTGGTGTTGTGGTGTCGGGGTTGCGGGGTGTTGTGGTGTTGGGGTTGCGGGGTGTTGGGGTTGCGGGGTGTTGGGGTTGCGGGGTGTTGGGGTGTTGGGGTTGCGGGGTGTTGGGGTGTTGGGGTTGCGGGGTGTTGTGTTGTTGGGATTGCGGGGTGTTGGGGTTGCGGGGTGTTGGGGTGTTGGGGTTGCGGGGTGTTGTGGCGTTGGGGTTGCGGGGTGTTGTGGTGTCGGCGTTGCGGGGTGTTGTGGTGTTGGGGTTGGGGGTGTTGGGGTTGCGGAGTGTTGGGGTGTTGTGGTTGCGGGGTGTCGGGGTTGCGGGGTGTTGTGGTGTCGGGGCTGCGGGGTGTAGTGGTGTCGGCATTGCGGGGTGTTGTGGTGTTGGGGTTGCGGGGTGTTGTGGTGTCGGGGTTGCGGGGTGTTGAGGTGTCGGGGTTGCGGGCTGTTGGGGTGTCGGGGTTGCGGGGTGTTGTGGTGTCGGGGTTGCGGGGTGTTGGGGGGTCGGGGTTGCGGGGTGTTGGGGTGTTGGGGTTGCGGGCTGTTGGGGTGTCGGGGTTGCGGGGTGTTGTGGTGTTGGGGTTGCGGGGTGTTGGGGTTGCGGGTTGTTGGGGTGTTGGGGTTGCGGGGTGTTGGGGTTGCGGGGTGTTGGGGTGTTGGGGTTGCGGAGTGTTGTGGTTGCAGGGTGTTGGGGTGTTGGGGTTGCGGGGTGTTGTGGTGTTGGGGTTGCGGGGTGTTGTGGTGTTGGGGTTGCGGAGTGTTGGGGTGTTGTGGTTGCGGGGTGTTGGGGTGTCGGGGCTGCGGGGTGTAGTGGTGTCGGCGTTGCGGGGTGTTGTGGTGTTGGGGTTGCGGGGTGTTGGGGTTGCGGGGTGTTGTGGTGTCGGGGTTGCGGGGTGTTGAGGTGTCGGGGTTGCGGGCTGTTGGGGTGTCGGGGTTGCGGGGTGTTGTGGTGTCGGGGTTGCGGGGTGTTGGGGTTGCGGGGTGTTTGGGTGTTGGGGTTGCGGGGTGTTGGGGTGTTGGGGTTGCGGGGTGTTGGGGTGTTGGGGTTGCCCGGTGTTGTGGTGTTGGGGTTGCGGAGTGTTGGGGTTGCGGGGTGTTGGGGTGTTGGGGTTGCGGGGTGTTGGGGTGTTGGGGTTGCGGGGTGTTGGGGTTGCGGTGTGTTGGGGGGTGTTGGGGTGTTGGGGTTGCGGGGTGTTGGGGTGTTCGGGTTGCGGGGTGTTGGAGTGTTGGGGTTGCGGTGTGTTGTGGTGTTGGGGTTGCGGGGTGTTGTGGTGTTGGGGTTGCGGGGTGTTGTGGTGTTGGGGTTGCGGGGTGTTGTGGTGTTGGGGTTGCGGGGTGTTGTGGTATTGGGGTTGCGGGGTGTTGGGATTTTGGGGTTGCGGGGTGTTGTGGTGTTGGGGTTGCGGGGTGTTGGGGTGTTGGGGTTGCGGGGTGTTGTGGTGTTGGGGTTGCAGGGTGTTGGGGTGTTGGGGTTGCGGAGTGTTGGGGTTGCCGGGTGTTGGGGTGTTGGGGTTGCGGGGTGTTGGGGTGTTGGGGTTGCGGGGTGTTGGGGTTGCGGGGTGTTGGGGTGTTGGGGTTGCGGGGTGTTGTGGTGTTGGGGTTGCGGGGTGTTGTGGTGTTGGGGTTGCGGGGTGTTGTGGTGTTGGGGTTGCGGGGTGTTGGGGTTGCGGGGTGTTTGGGTGTTGGGGTTGCGGGGTGTTGGGGTGTTGGGGTTGCGGGGTGTTGGGGTGTTGGGGTTGCCCGGTGTTGTGGTGTTGGGGTTGCGGGGTGTTGGGTTTGCGGGGTGTTGGGGTGTTGGGGTTGCGGGGTGTTGGGGTTGCGCGGTGTTGTGGTGTTGGGGTTGCGGGGTGTTGGGGTTGCGGGGTGTTGGGGTGTCGGGGTTGCCGGGTGTTGTGGTGTTGGGGTTGCGGGCTGTTGGGGTGTCGGGGTTGCCGGGCGTTGTGGTGTTGGGGTTTTGCGGGGTGTTGGGGTTTTCGGGTTGTGGGGTGTTGTGGTGTTGGGATTGCGCGGTGTTGGGGTTACAGGGTTGCGAGATGTCGTGGTTACGGGGTGTTGGGTTTGCAGGGTGTTGTGGTGTTGGGGTTGCGGGGTGTTGGGGTTGTGGGGTGTTGTGGTGTTGGGGTTGCGGGGTGTTGGAGTTGCGGGGTGTTGGGGTGTTGGGGTTGTGGGGTGTTGTGGTGTTGGGGTTGTGGGGTGTTGGGGTTGTGGGGTGTTGGGGTTGCGGGGTGTTGTGGTGTTGGGATTGCGGGGTGTTGGGGTGTTGGGGTTGCGGGGTGTTGTGGTGTTGGGGTTGCGGGGTGTTGTGGTGTTGGGGTTGCGGGGTGTTGTGGTGTTGGGGTTGCGGGGTGTTGTGGTGTTGGGGTTGCCGGGTGTTGGGGTGTTGGGGTTGCGGGGTGCTGGGGTGTTGGGGTTGCGGGGTGTTGTGGTGTTGGGGTTGCGGGGTGTTGTGGTGTTGGGGTTGCGGGGTGTTGTGTTGTTGGAGTTGCGGGGTGTTGTGTTGTTGGGGTTGCGGGGTGTTGTGTTGTTGGGGTTGTGGGGTGTCGGGGTTGCGGGGTGTTGGGGTGCGGGGTGTTGTGGTGTTGGGTTTGCGGGGTGTTGGGGGTGCGGGGTGTTGTGGTGTTGGGGTTGCGGGGTGTTGGGGTTGCGGGGTGTTGGGGGTGCGGGGTGTTGTGTTGTTGGGGTTGCGGGCTGTTGTGGTGTCGAGGTTGCGGGTGTTGTGGTGTCGGCGTTGCGGGGTGTTGGGGTGTTGGGGTTGCGGGGTGTTGTGGTGTTGGGGCTGCAGGGTGTTGTGGTGTCGGGGTTGCGGGTGTTGTGGTGTCGGGGTTGCGGGGTGTTGGGGTGTTGTGGTTGCGGGGTGTTGTGGTGTTGGGGTTGCAGGGTGTTGGGGTTGCAGGGTGTTGGGGTTGCGGGGTGCTGTGGTGTTGGGGTTGCGGGGTGTTGGGGTTGCGGGGTGTTGGGGTTGCGGGGTGTTGTGGTGTTGGGGTTGCGGGGTGTTGTGGTGTTGGGGTTACGGGGTGTTGTGGTGTTGTGGTTGCGGGGTGTTGTGGTGTTGGGGTTGCGGGGTGTTGGGGTGTTGGGGTGGTGGGGTGCTGTGGTGTTGGGGTTGCGGGGTGTTGTGGTGTTGGGGTTGCGGGGTGTTGTGGTGTTGTGGTTGCGGGGTGTTGTGGTGTTGGGGTTGCGGGGTGTTGGGGTGTTGGGTTTGCGTGGTGTTGTGGTGTTGGGGTTGCAGGGTGTTGGGGTTGCGGGGTGTTGGGTTTGCGGGGTGTTGGGGTGTTGGGGTTGCGGGGTGTTGTGGTGTTGGTGTTGCGGGGTGTTGTGATGTTGGGGTTGCGGGGTGTTGTGGTGTTGGGGTTGCGGGGTGTTGTGGTGTTGGGGTTGCGGGGTGTTGTGGTGTTGGGGTTGCGGGGTGTTCTGGTGTTGGCGTAGCGGGGTGTTGTAGTTGCGGGGTGTTGTGGTGTTCGGGTTGCGGGGTGTTGTGGTGTTGGGGTTGCGGGGTGTTGTGATGTTGGGGTTCTGTGGTGTTGTGGTGTTGGTGTTGCGGGGTGTTTGGGTGTTGGGGTTGCGGGGTGTTGTGGTCTTGGGGTTGTGGGGTGTTGGGGTGTCGGGGTTGCGGGGTGTTGTGGTGTCGGGGTTGCGGGGTGTTGTGGTGTTGGGTTTGCGGGGTGTTGGGGTTGCGGGGTGTTGTGGTGTCGGGGTTGCGGGGTGTTGTGGTGTCGGGGTTGCGGGGTGTTGTGGTGTTGGGGTTGCGGGGTGTTGGGGTTGCGGGGTGTTGTGGTGTTGGGTTTGCGGGGTGTTGTGGTGTTGGGGTTGCGGGCTGTGGGGGTTGTGGGGTGTTGGGGTGTTGGGGTTGCGGGGTGTTGTGGTGTTGGGGTTGCGGGGTGTTGGGGTGTTGGGGTTGCGGGGTGTTGTGGTGTTGGGGTTGCGGGGTGTTGTGGTGTTGGGGCTGCGGGGTGTTGTGGTGTTGGGGTTGCGGGGTGTTGGGGTTGCGGGGTGCTGGGGTGTTGGGGTTGCGGGGTGTTGTGGTGTTGGGGTTGCGGGGTGTTGGGGTGTTGTGGTTGCGGGGTGTTGTGGTGTTGGGGTTGCGGGGTGTTGGGGTGTCGAGGTTGCGGGGTGTTGTGGTGTCGGGGTTGCGGGGTGTTGGGGTTGCGGGGTGTTGTGGTGTTGGGGTTTGCGGGGTGTTGGGGTTGCGGGGTGTTGTGGTGTTGGGGTTGCGGGGTGTTGTGGTGTTGGGGTTGCGGGGTGTTGTGGTGTTGGGGTTGCGGGGTGTTGTGGTGTTGGGGTTGCGGGGTGTTGTGGTGTCGGGGTTGCGGGGTGTTGGGGTTGCGGGGTGTTGGGATTGCGGTGTGTTGGGGTTGTGGGGTGTAGGGGTTGCGGGGTGTTGGGGTTGCGGGGTGTTGTGCTGTTGGGGTTGCGGGATGTTGGGGTTGTGGGATGTTGGGGTGTTGGGGTTACGGGGTGTTGGGGTGTTAGGGTTGCGGGGTGTTGGGGTTACGGGGTGTTGGGGTGTTGGGGTTGCGGGGTGTTGGGGTTGCGGGGTGTTGGGGTTGCGGGCTGTTGGGGTGTTGGGGTTACGGGGTGTTGTGGTGTTGGGGTTGCGAGGTGTTGTGGTGTTGGGGTTGCAGGGTGTTAGGGTGTTGGGGTTGCGGGGTGTTGTGGTGTTGGGGTTGCGGGGTGTTGGGGTGTCGGGGTTGCGGGGTGTTGTGGTGTCGGAGTTGCGGGGTGTTGTGGTGTTGGGGTTGCGGGGTGTTGTGGTGTCGGGGTTGCGGGGTGTTGGGGTTGCGGGGTGTTGGGATTGCGGTGTGTTGGGGTTGTGGGGTGTAGGGGTTGCGGGGTGTTGGGGTTGCGGGGTGTTGTGCTGTTGGGGTTGCGGGATGTTGGGGTTGTGGGATGTTGGGGTGTTGGGGTTACGGGGTGTTGGGGTGTTAGGGTTGCGGGGTGTTGGGGTTACGGGGTGTTGGGGTGTTGGGGTTGCGGGGTGTTGGGGTTGCGGGGTGTTGGGGTTGCGGGGTGTTGGGGTGTTGGGGTTGCGGGGTGTTGTGGTGTTGGTGTTGCGGGGTGTTGTGATGTTGGGGTTGCGGGGTGTTGTGGTGTTGGGGTTGCGGGGTGTTGTGGTGTTGGGGTTGCGGGGTGTTGTGGTGTTGGGGTTGCGGGGTGTTCTGGTGTTGGGGTAGCGGTGTGTTGTAGTTGCGGGGTGTTGTGGTGTTCGGGTTGCGGGGTGTTGTGGTGTTGGGGCTGCGGGGTGTTGTGGTGTTGGGGATGCGGGGTGTTGTGGTGTTGGGGTTGCGGGGTGTTGTGATGTTGGGGTTCTGTGGTGTTGTGGTGTTGGTGTTGCGGGGTGTTGGGGTGTTGGGGTTGCGCGGTGTTGTGGTCTTGGGGTTGTGGGGTGTTGGGGTGTCGGGGTTGCGGGGTGTTGTGGTGTTAGGTTTGCGGGGTGTTGGGGTTGCGGGGTGTTGTGGTGTCGGGGTTGCGTGGTGTTGTGGTGTCGGGGTTGCGGGGTGTTGTGGTGTTGGGGTTGCGGGGTGTTGGGGTGGTGGGGTGTTGTGGTGTTGGGGTTGCGGGGTGTTGTGGTGTTGGGGTTGCGGGGTGTTGTGGTGTTGTGGTTGCGGGGTGTTGTGGTGTTGGGGTTGCGGGGTGTTGGGGTGTTGGGGTTGCGTGGTGTTGTGGTGTTGGGGTTGCAGGGTGTTGGGGTTGCGGGGTGTTGGGGTTGCGGGGTGTTGGGGTGTTGGGGTTGCGGGGTGTTGTGGTGTTGGTGTTGCGGGGTGTTGTGATGTTGGGGTTGCGGGGTGTTGTGGTGTTGGGGTTGCGGGGTGTTGTGGTGTTGGGGTTGCGGGGTGTTGTGGTGTTGGGGTTGCGGGGTGTTCTGGTGTTGGGGTAGCGGTGTGTTGTAGTTGCGGGGTGTTGTGGTGTTCGGGTTGCGGGGTGTTGTGGTGTTGGGGCTGCGGGGTGTTGTGGTGTTGGGGATGCGGGGTGTTGTGGTGTTGGGGTTGCGGGGTGTTGTGATGTTGGGGTTCTGTGGTGTTGTGGTGTTGGTGTTGCGGGGTGTTGGGGTGTTGGGGTTGCGCGGTGTTGTGGTCTTGGGGTTGTGGGGTGTTGGGGTGTCGGGGTTGCGGGGTGTTGTGGTGTTAGGTTTGCGGGGTGTTGGGGTTGCGGGGTGTTGTGGTGTCGGGGTTGCGTGGTGTTGTGGTGTCGGGGTTGCGGGGTGTTGTGGTGTTGGGGTTGCGGGGTGTTGGGGTTGCGGGGTGTTGTGGTGTTGGGGTTGCGGGGTGTTGTGGTGTTGGGGTTGCGGGCTGTGGGGGTTGTGGGGTGTTGGGGTGTTGGGGTTGCGGGGTGTTGTGGTGTTGGGGTTGCGGGGTGTTGGGGTTGCGGGGTGTTGTGGTGTTGGGGTTGCGGGGTGTTGTGGTGTTGGGGTTGCGGGGTGTTGGGGTTGCGGGGTGTTGTGGTATTGGGGCTGCGGGGTGTTGTGGTGTTGGGGTTGCGGGGTGTTGGGGTGTTGGGGTTGCGGGGTGCTGGGGTGTTGGGGTTGCGGGGTGTTGTGGTGTTGGGGTTGCGGGGTGTTGGGGTGTTGGGGTTGCGGGGTGTTGTGGTGTTGGGGTTGCGGGGTGTTGGGGTGTCGAGGTTGCGGGGTGTTGTGGTGTCGGGGTTGCGGGGTGTTGGGGTTGCGGGGTGTTGTGGTGTTGGGGTTGCGGGGTGTTGGGGTTGCGGGGTGTTGTGGTGTTGGGGTTGCGGGGTGTTGTGGTGTTGGGGTTGCGGGGTGTTGTGGTGTTGGGGTTGCGGGGTGTTGTGGTGTTGGGGTTGCGGGGTGTTGTGGTGTCGGGGTTGCGGGGTGTTGGGGTTGCGGGGTGTTGGGATTGCGGTGTGTTGGGGTTGTGGGGTGTAGGGGTTGCGGGGTGTTGGGGTTGCGGGGTGTTGTGCTGTTGGGGTTGCGGGATGTTGGGGTTGTGGGATGTTGGGGTGTTGGGGTTACGGGGTGTTGGGGTGTTAGGGTTGCGGGGTGTTGGGGTTACGGGGTGTTGGGGTGTTGGGGTTGCGGGGTGTTGGGGTTGCGGGGTGTTGGGGTTGCGGGGTGTTGGGGTGTTGGGGTTACGGGGTGTTGTGGTGTTGGGGTTGCGAGGTGTTGTGGTGTTGGGGTTGCAGGGTGTTAGGGTGTTGGGGTTGCGGGGTGTTGGGGTGTTGGGGTTGAGGGGTGTTGGGGTGTCGGGGTTGCGGGGTGTTGTGGTGTCGGAGTTGCGGGGTGTTGTGGTGTTGGGTTTGCGGGGTGTTGGGGTTGCGGGGTGTTGGGGTGTTGGGGCTGCGGGGTGTTGTGGTGTTGGGGTTGCGGGGTGTTGTGGTGTTGGGGTTGCGGGGTGTTGTGGTGTTGGGGTTGCGGGGTGTTGTGATGTTGGAGTTGCGGGGTATTGGGGTGTTGGGATTGCGGTGTGTTGGGGTTGTGGGCTGTTTGGGTTGCGGGGTGTTGGGGTTGCGGGGTGTTGTGCTGTTGGGGTTGCGGTGTCTTGGGGTTGTGGGGTGTTGGGGTGTTGGGGTTGCGGGGTGTTGGGGTTGTGGGGTGTTGGGATTGCGGTGTGTTGGGGTTGTGGGGTGTTTGGGTTGCGGGGTGTTGGGGTTGCGGGGTGTTGTGCTGTTGGGGTTGCGGGGTGTTGGGGTTGCGGGGTGTTGGGATTGCGGTGTGTTGGGGTTGTGGGGTGTTTGGGTTGTGGGGTGTTGGGGTTGCGGGGTGTTGTGCTGTTGGGGTTGCGGGGTGTTGGGGTTGTGGGGTGTTGGGGTGTTGGGGTTGCGGGGTGTTGGGGTTGCGGGGTGTTGGGGTGTTGGGGTTACGGGGTGTTGGGGTTGCGGGGTGTTGGGTTTGCGGGGTGTTGTGGTGTTGGGGTTGCGGGGTGTTGGGGTTTTGGGGTTGCGGGGTGTTGTGGTGTCGGGGTTACGGGGTGTTGGGGTTTTGGGGTTGCGGGGTGTTGTGGTGTTGGGGTTGCGGGGTGTTGGGGTTGCGGGGCGTTGTGGTGTTGGGGTTGCGGGGTGTTGTGGTGTCGGGGTTGCGGGGTGTTGTGGTGTTGGGATTGCGGGGTGTTGGCGTTGCGGGGTGTTGTGGTGTTGGGGTTGCGGGGTGTTGGGGTGTTGGGGTTGCGGGGTGTTGGGGTTGCGGGGTGTTGGGGTGTTGGGGTTGCGGGGTGTTGGGGTTGCGGGGTGTTGGGGTGTTGGGGTTGCGGGGTGTTGGGGTGTTGGGGTTGCGGGGTGTTGTGTTGTTGGGATTGCGGGGTGTTGGGGTTGCGGGGTGTTGGGGTGTTGGGGTTGCGGGGTGTTGTGGCGTTGGGGTTGCGGGGTGTTGTGGTGTCGGCGTTGCGGGGTGTTGTGGTGTTGGGGTTGGGGGTGTTGGGGTTGCGGAGTGTTGGGGTGTTGTGGTTGCGGGGTGTCGGGGTTGCGGGGTGTTGTGGTGTCGGGGCTGCGGGGTGTAGTGGTGTCGGCATTGCGGGGTGTTGTGGTGTTGGGGTTGCGGGGTGTTGTGGTGTCGGGGTTGCGGGGTGTTGAGGTGTCGGGGTTGCGGGCTGTTGGGGTGTCGGGGTTGCGGGGTGTTGTGGTGTCGGGGTTGCGGGGTGTTGGGGGGTCGGGCTGCGGGGTGTTGGGGTGTTGGGGTTGCGGGCTGTTGGGGTGTCGGGGTTGCGGGGTGTTGTGGTGTTGGGGTTGCGGGGTGTTGGGGTTGCGTGTTGTTGGGGTGTTGGGGTTGCGGGGTGTTGGGGTTGCGGGGTGTTGGGGTGTTGGGGTTGCGGAGTGTTGTGGTTGCAGGGTGTTGGGGTGTTGGGGTTGCGGGGTGTTGTGGTGTTGGGGTTGCGGGGTGTTGTGGTGTTGGGGTTGCGGAGTGTTGGGGTGTTGTGGTTGCGGGGTGTTGGGGTGTCGGGGCTGCGGGGTGTAGTGGTGTCGGCGTTGCGGGGTGTTGTGGTGTTGGGGTTGCGGGGTGTTGGGGTTGCGGGGTGTTGTGGTGTCGGGGTTGCGGGGTGTTGAGGTGTCGGGGTTGCGGGCTGTTGGGGTGTCGGGGTTGCGGGGTGTTGTGGTGTCGGGGTTGCGGGGTGTTGGGGTTGCGGGGTGTTTGGGTGTTGGGGTTGCGGGGTGTTGGGGTGTTGGGGTTGCGGGGTGTTGGGGTGTTGGGGTTGCCCGGTGTTGTGGTGTTGGGGTTGCGGAGTGTTGGGGTTGCGGGGTGTTGGGGTGTTGGGGTTGCGGGGTGTTGGGGTGTTGGGGTTGCGGGGTGTTGGGGTTGCGGTGTGTTGGGGGGTGTTGGGGTGTTGGGGTTGCGGGGTGTTGGGGTGTTCGGGTTGCGGGGTGTTGGAGTGTTGGGGTTGCGGTGTGTTGTGGTGTTGGGGTTGCGGGGTGTTGTGGTGTTGGGGTTGCGGGGTGTTGTGGTGTTGGGGTTGCGGGGTGTTGTGGTGTTGGGGTTGCGGGGTGTTGTGGTATTGGGGTTGCGGGGTGTTGGGATTTTGGGGTTGCGGGGTGTTGTGGTGTTGGGGTTGCGGGGTGTTGGGGTGTTGGGGTTGCGGGGTGTTGTGGTGTTGGGGTTGCAGGGTGTTGGGGTGTTGGGGTTGCGGAGTGTTGGGGTTGCCGGGTGTTGGGGTGTTGGGGTTGCGGGGTGTTGGGGTGTTGGGGTTGCGGGGTGTTGGGGTTGCGGGGTGTTGGGGTGTTGGGGTTGCGGGGTGTTGTGGTGTTGGGGTTGCGGGGTGTTGTGGTGTTGGGGTTGCGGGGTGTTGTGGTGTTGGGGTTGCGGGGTGTTGGGGTTGCGGGGTGTTTGGGTGTTGGGGTTGCGGGGTGTTGGGGTGTTGGGGTTGCGGGGTGTTGGGGTGTTGGGGTTGCCCGGTGTTGTGGTGTTGGGGTTGCGGGGTGTTGGGTTTGCGGGGTGTTGGGGTGTTGGGGTTGCGGGGTGTTGGGGTTGCGCGGTGTTGTGGTGTTGGGGTTGCGGGGTGTTGGGGTTGCGGGGTGTTGGGGTGTCGGGGTTGCCGGGTGTTGTGGTGTTGGGGTTGCGGGCTGTTGGGGTGTCGGGGTTGCCGGGCGTTGTGGTGTTGGGGTTTTGCGGGGTGTTGGGGTTTTCGGGTTGTGGGGTGTTGTGGTGTTGGGATTGCGCGGTGTTGGGGTTACAGGGTTGCGAGATGTCGTGGTTACGGGGTGTTGGGTTTGCAGGGTGTTGTGGTGTTGGGGTTGCGGGGTGTTGGGGTTGTGGGGTGTTGTGGTGTTGGGGTTGCGGGGTGTTGGAGTTGCGGGGTGTTGGGGTGTTGGGGTTGTGGGGTGTTGTGGTGTTGGGGTTGTGGGGTGTTGGGGTTGTGGGGTGTTGGGGTTGCGGGGTGTTGTGGTGTTGGGATTGCGGGGTGTTGGGGTGTTGGGGTTGCGGGGTGTTGTGGTGTTGGGGTTGCGGGGTGTTGTGGTGTTGGGGTTGCGGGGTGTTGTGGTGTTGGGGTTGCGGGGTGTTGTGGTGTTGGGGTTGCCGGGTGTTGGGGTGTTGGGGTTGCGGGGTGCTGGGGTGTTGGGGTTGCGGGGTGTTGTGGTGTTGGGGTTGCGGGGTGTTGTGGTGTTGGGGTTGCGGGGTGTTGTGTTGTTGGAGTTGCGGGGTGTTGTGTTGTTGGGGTTGCGGGGTGTTGTGTTGTTGGGGTTGTGGGGTGTCGGGGTTGCGGGGTGTTGGGGTGCGGGGTGTTGTGGTGTTGGGTTTGCGGGGTGTTGGGGGTGCGGGGTGTTGTGGTGTTGGGGTTGCGGGGTGTTGGGGTTGCGGGGTGTTGGGGGTGCGGGGTGTTGTGTTGTTGGGGTTGCGGGCTGTTGTGGTGTCGAGGTTGCGGGTGTTGTGGTGTCGGCGTTGCGGGGTGTTGGGGTGTTGGGGTTGCGGGGTGTTGTGGTGTTGGGGCTGCAGGGTGTTGTGGTGTCGGGGTTGCGGGTGTTGTGGTGTCGGGGTTGCGGGGTGTTGGGGTGTTGTGGTTGCGGGGTGTTGTGGTGTTGGGGTTGCAGGGTGTTGGGGTTGCAGGGTGTTGGGGTTGCGGGGTGCTGTGGTGTTGGGGTTGCGGGGTGTTGGGGTTGCGGGGTGTTGGGGTTGCGGGGTGTTGTGGTGTTGGGGTTGCGGGGTGTTGTGGTGTTGGGGTTACGGGGTGTTGTGGTGTTGTGGTTGCGGGGTGTTGTGGTGTTGGGGTTGCGGGGTGTTGGGGTGTTGGGGTGGTGGGGTGCTGTGGTGTTGGGGTTGCGGGGTGTTGTGGTGTTGGGGTTGCGGGGTGTTGTGGTTGCGGGGTGTTGTGGTGTTGGGGTTGCGGGGTGTTGGGGTGTTGGGTTTGCGTGGTGTTGTGGTGTTGGGGTTGCAGGGTGTTGGGGTTGCGGGGTGTTGGGTTTGCGGGGTGTTGGGGTGTTGGGGTTGCGGGGTGTTGTGGTGTTGGTGTTGCGGGGTGTTGTGATGTTGGGGTTGCGGGGTGTTGTGGTGTTGGGGTTGCGGGGTGTTGTGGTGTTGGGGTTGCGGGGTGTTGTGGTGTTGGGGTTGCGGGGTGTTCTGGTGTTGGCGTAGCGGGGTGTTGTAGTTGCGGGGTGTTGTGGTGTTCGGGTTGCGGGGTGTTGGGGTTGCGGGGTGTTGTGATGTTGGGGTTCTGTGGTGTTGTGGTGTTGGTGTTGCGGGGTGTTTGGGTGTTGGGGTTGCGGGGTGTTGTGGTCTTGGGGTTGTGGGGTGTTGGGGTGTCGGGGTTGCGGGGTGTTGTGGTGTCGGGGTTGCGGGGTGTTGTGGTGTTGGGTTTGCGGGGTGTTGGGGTTGCGGGGTGTTGTGGTGTCGGGGTTGCGGGGTGTTGTGGTGTCGGGGTTGCGGGGTGTTGTGGTGTTGGGGTTGCGGGGTGTTGGGGTTGCGGGGTGTTGTGGTGTTGGGTTTGCGGGGTGTTGTGGTGTTGGGGTTGCGGGCTGTGGGGGTTGTGGGGTGTTGGGGTGTTGGGGTTGCGGGGTGTTGTGGTGTTGGGGTTGCGGGGTGTTGGGGTGTTGGGGTTGCGGGGTGTTGTGGTGTTGGGGTTGCGGGGTGTTGTGGTGTTGGGGCTGCGGGGTGTTGTGGTGTTGGGGTTGCGGGGTGTTGGGGTTGCGGGGTGCTGGGGTGTTGGGGTTGCGGGGTGTTGTGGTGTTGGGGTTGCGGGGTGTTGGGGTGTTGTGGTTGCGGGGTGTTGTGGTGTTGGGGTTGCGGGGTGTTGGGGTGTCGAGGTTGCGGGGTGTTGTGGTGTCGGGGTTGCGGGGTGTTGGGGTTGCGGGGTGTTGTGGTGTTGGGGTTTGCGGGGTGTTGGGGTTGCGGGGTGTTGTGGTGTTGGGGTTGCGGGGTGTTGTGGTGTTGGGGTTGCGGGGTGTTGTGGTGTTGGGGTTGCGGGGTGTTGTGGTGTTGGGGTTGCGGGGTGTTGTGGTGTCGGGGTTGCGGGGTGTTGGGGTTGCGGGGTGTTGGGATTGCGGTGTGTTGGGGTTGTGGGGTGTAGGGGTTGCGGGGTGTTGGGGTTGCGGGGTGTTGTGCTGTTGGGGTTGCGGGATGTTGGGGTTGTGGGATGTTGGGGTGTTGGGGTTACGGGGTGTTGGGGTGTTAGGGTTGCGGGGTGTTGGGGTTACGGGGTGTTGGGGTGTTGGGGTTGCGGGGTGTTGGGGTTGCGGGGTGTTGGGGTTGCGGGCTGTTGGGGTGTTGGGGTTACGGGGTGTTGTGGTGTTGGGGTTGCGAGGTGTTGTGGTGTTGGGGTTGCAGGGTGTTAGGGTGTTGGGGTTGCGGGGTGTTGTGGTGTTGGGGTTGCGGGGTGTTGGGGTGTCGGGGTTGCGGGGTGTTGTGGTGTCGGAGTTGCGGGGTGTTGTGGTGTTGGGGTTGCGGGGTGTTGTGGTGTCGGGGTTGCGGGGTGTTGGGGTTGCGGGGTGTTGGGATTGCGGTGTGTTGGGGTTGTGGGGTGTAGGGGTTGCGGGGTGTTGGGGTTGCGGGGTGTTGTGCTGTTGGGGTTGCGGGATGTTGGGGTTGTGGGATGTTGGGGTGTTGGGGTTACGGGGTGTTGGGGTGTTAGGGTTGCGGGGTGTTGGGGTTACGGGGTGTTGGGGTGTTGGGGTTGCGGGGTGTTGGGGTTGCGGGGTGTTGGGGTTGCGGGCTGTTGGGGTGTTGGGGTTACGGGGTGTTGTGGTGTTGGGGTTGCGAGGTGTTGTGGTGTTGGGGTTGCAGGGTGTTAGGGTGTTGGGGTTGCGGGGTGTTGTGGTGTTGGGGTTGCGGGGTGTTGGGGTGTCGGGGTTGCGGGGTGTTGTGGTGTCGGAGTTGCGGGGTGTTGTGGTGTTGGGTTTGCGGGGTGTTGGGGTTGCGGGGTGTTGGGGTGTTGGGGCTGCGGGGTGTTGTGGTGTTGGGGTTGCGGGGTGTTGTGGTGTTGGGGTTGCGGGGTGTTGTGGTGTTGGGGTTGCGGGGTGTTGTGGTGTTGGAGTTGCGGTGTGTTGTGGTGTTGGGGTTGCGGGGTATTGGGGTGTTGGGATTGCGGTGTGTTGGGGTTGTGGGGTGTTTGGGTTGCGGGGTGTTGGGGTTGCGGGGTGTTGTGCTGTTGGGGTTGCGGGGTCTTGGGGTTGTGGGGTGTTGGGGTGTTGGGGTTGCGGGGTGTTGGGGTTGTGGGGTGTTGGGATTGCGGTGTGTTGGGGTTGTGGGGTGTTTGGGTTGCGGGGTGTTGGGGTTGCGGGGTGTTGTGCTGTTGGGGTTGCGGGGTGTTGGGGTTGCGGGGTGTTGGGATTGCGGTGTGTTGGGGTTGTGGGGTGTTTGGGTTGTGGGGTGTTGGGGTTGCGGGGTGTTGTGCTGTTGGGGTTGCGGGGTGTTGGGGTTGTGGGGTGTTGGGGTGTTGGGGTTGCGGGGTGTTGGGGTTACGGGGTGTTGGGGTTACGGGGTGTTGGGGTTGCGGGGTGTTGGGGTGTTGGGGTTACGGGGTGTTGGGGTTGCGGGGTGTTGGGTTTGCGGGGTGTTGTGGTGTTGGGGTTGCGGGGTGTTGGGGTTTTGGGGTTGCGGGGTGTTGTGGTGTCGGGGTTACGGGGTGTTGGGGTTTTGGGGTTGCGGGGTGTTGTGGTGTTGGGGTTGCGGGGTGTTGGGGTTGCGGGGCGTTGTGGTGTTGGGGTTGCGGGGTGTTGTGGTGTCGGGGTTGCGGGGTGTTGTGGTGTTGGGATTGCGGGGTGTTGGGGTTGCGGGGTGTTGTGGTGTTGGGGTTGCGGGGTGTTGGGGTGTTGGGGTTGCGGGGTGTTGGGGTTGCGGGGTGTTGGGGTTGCGGGGTGTTGGGGTGTTGGGGTTGCGGGGTGTTGGGGTTGCGGGGTGTTGGGGTGTTGGGGTTGCGGGGTGTTGGGGTGTTGGGGTTGCGGGGTGTTGTGGTGTTGGGATTGCGGGGTGTTGTGGTTGCGGGGTGTTGGGGTTGCGGGGTGTTGTGGTGTTGGGGTTGCGGGGTGTTGTGGTGTCGGTGTTGCGGGGTGTTGTGGTGTTGGGGTTGCGGGGTGTTGGCGTTGCGGAGTGTTGGGGTGTTGTGGTTGCGGGGTGTCGGGGTTGCGGGGTGTTGTGGTGTCGGGGCTGCGGGGTGTAGTGGTGTCGGCGTTGCGGGGTGTTGTGGTGTTGGGGTTGCGGGGTGTTGTGGTGTCGGGGTTGCGGGGTGTTGAGGTGTCGGGGTTGCGGGCTGTTGGGGTGTCGGGGTTGCGGGGTGTTGTGGTGTCGGGGTTGCGGGGTGTTGGGGGGTCGGGGTTGTGGGGTGTTGGGGTGTTGGGGTTGCGGGCTGTTGGGGTGTCGGGGTTGCGGGGTGTTGTGGTGTTGGGGTTGCGGGGTGTTGGGGTTGCGGGGTGTTGGGGTGTTGGGGTTGCGGGGTGTTGGGGTTGCGGGGTGTTGGGGTGTTGGGGTTGCGGGGTGTTGTGGTGTTGGGGTTGCGGAGTGTTGGGGTGTTGTGGTTGCGGGGTGTTGTGGTGTCGGGGCTGCGGGGTGTAGTGGTGTCGGCGTTGCGGGGTGTTGTGGTGTTGGGGTTGCGGGGTGTTGGGGTTGCGGGGTGTTGTGGTGTCGGGGTTGCGGGGTGTTGAGGTGTCGGGGTTGCGGGCTGTTGGGGTGTCGGGGTTGCGGGGTGTTGTGGTGTCGGGGTTGCGGGGTGTTGGGGGGTCGGGGTTGCGGGGTGTTGTGGTGTTGGGGTTGCGGGCTCTTGGGGTGTCGGGGTTGCGGGGTGTTGTGGTGTTGGGGTTGCGGGGTGTTGTGGTGTCGGCGTTGCGGGGTGTTGTGGTATTGGGGTTGCGGGGTGTTGGGGTTGCGGGGTGTTGGGGTGTTGGGGTTGCGGGGTGTTGGGGTGTTGGGGTTGCAGGGTGTTGGGGTTGTGGGGTGTTGGGGTGTTGGGGTTGCAGGGTGTTGGGGTGTTGGGGTTGCGGGGTGTTGGGCTTGCGGGGTGTTGGGGTGTTGGGGTTGCGGGGTGTTGGGGTGTTGGGGTTGCGGGGTGTTGGGGTGTTGGGGTTGCGGGGTGTTGTGGTGTTGGGGTTGCGGGGTGTTGTGGTGTTGGGGTTGCGGGGTGTTGTGGTGTTGGGGTTGCGGGATGTTGTGGTGTTGGGGTTGCGGTGTGTTGTGGTGTTGGGGTTGCGGGGTGTTGTGGTGTTGGGGTTGCAGGGTGTTGGGGTGTTGGGGTTGCAGGGTGTTGTGGTGTTGGGGTTGCAGGGTGTTGGGGTGTTGGGGTTGCGGAGTGTTGGGGTTGCGGGGTGTTGGGGTGTTGGGGTTGCGGGGTGTTGGGGTGTTGGGGTTGCGGGGTGTTGGGGTTGCGGGGTGTTGGGGGGTGTTGGGGTGTTGGGGTTGCGGGGTGTTGGGGTGTTCGGGTTGCGGGGTGTTGGGGTGTTGGGGTTGTGGTGTGTTCTGGTGTTGGGGTTGCGGGGTGTTGTGGTGTTGGGGTTGCGGGGTGTTGTGGTGTTGGGGTTGCGGGGTGTTGTGGTGTTTGGGTTGCGGGGTGTTGTGGTATTGGGGTTGCGGGGTGTTGGGGTTGCGGGGTGTTGTGGTGTTGGGGTTGCGGGGTGTTGTGGTGTTGGGGTTGCAGGGTGTTGTGGTGTTGGGGTTGCGGGGTGTTGTGGTGTTGGGGTTGCGGGGTGTTGTGGTGTTTGGGTTGCGGGGTGTTGTGGTATTGGGGTTGCGGGGTGTTGGGGTTGCGGGGTGTTGTGGTGTTGGGGTTGCGGGGTGTTGTGGTGTTGGGGTTGCAGGGTGTTGTGGTGTTGGGGTTGCAGGGTGTTGGGGTTGCGGGGTGTTGGGGTGTTGGGGTTGCGGGGTGTTGGGGTTGCGGGGTGTTGGGGTGTTGGGGTTGCGGAGTGTTGGGGTTGCGGGGTGTTGGGGTGTTGGGGTTGCGGGGTGTTGGGGTGTTGGGGTTGCGGGGTGTTCGGGTGTTGGGGTTGCGGGGTGTTGGGGTGTTGGGGTTGCGGGGTGTTGTGGTGTTGGGGTTGCGGGGTTTTGGGGTGTTGGCGTTGCGGGGTGTTGTGGTGTTGGGGTTGCGGGGTGTTGTGGTGTTGGGGTTGCGGGGTGTTGTGGTGTTGGGGTTGGGGGTGTTGGGGTTGCGGGGTGTTTGGGTGTTGGGGTTGCGGGGTGTTGGGGTGTTGGGGTTGCGGGGTGTTGGGGTGTTGGGGTTGCCCGGTGTTGTGGTGTTGGGGTTGCGGGGTGTTGGGTTTGCGGGGTGTTGGGGTGTTGGGGTTGCGGGGTGTTGGGGTTGCGCGGTGTTGTGGTGTTGGGGTTGCGGGGTGTTGGGGTTGCGGGGTGTTGGGGTGTCGGGGTTGCCGGGTGTTGTGGTGTTGGGGTTGCGGGGTGTTGGGGTGTCGGGGTTTCCGGGCGTTGTGGTGTTGGGGTTTTGCGGGGTGTTGGGGTTTTCGGGTTGTGGGGTGTTGTGGTGTTGGGATTGCGCGGTGTTGGGGTTGCGGAGTGTTGGGGTTACAGGGTTGCGAGATGTCGTGGTTACGGGGTGTTGGGTTTGCAGGGTGTTGTGGTGTTGGGGTTGCGGGGTGTTGGGGTTACAGGGTTGCGAGGTGTCGTGGTTACGGGGTGTTGGTGTTGCAGGGTGTTTTGGTGTTGTTATGGTTGCGGGGTGTTGGGGTTGCGGAGTGTTGGGGTTACAGTGTTGCGAGGTGTCGTGGTTACGGGGTGTTGGGGTTGCAGGGTGTTGTGGTGGTGGGATTGTAGAGGTGGTGACAGGACACTGAGGTGGCTAGGTGCCGGGGTGGCCGGGCACTGGGGTGGTTAAGTTGTGGAGTGTGTGAGGGTAGGATGAGGCGGTTGTATGGAAGTTTGGTCAGAAGGTATTGTGCTGCTGGGGTTACGGCAGGGTGCTGGGGCTATGGCAGGGTGCTGGGGCTATGGCAGGGTGCTGGGGCTATGGCAGGGTGCTGGGGCTATGGCAGGGTGCTGGGGCTATGGCAGGGTGCTGGGGCTATGGCAGGGTGCTGGGGCTATGGCAGGGTGCTGGGGCTATGGCAGGGTGCTGGGGCTATGGCAGGTTGCTGGGGTTATGGCAGGTTGCTGGGGTTACGGCAGGTTGCTGGGGTTACGGCAGGTTGCTGGGGTTACGGCAGGTTGCTGGGGTTATGGCAGGTTGCTGGGGTTACGGCAGGTTGCTGGGGTTATGGCAGGTTGCTGGGGTTACGGCAGGTTGCTGGGGTTACGGCAGGTTGCTGGGGTTACGGCAGGTTGCTGGGGTTACGGCAGGTTGCTCAGGCTATGGCAGGGTGCTGGGGCTATGGCAGGGTGCTGGGGCTATGGCAGGGTGCTGGGGCTATGGCAGGGTGCTGGGGTTATGGCAGGGTGCTGGGGTTACGGCAGGGTGCTGGGGCTATGGCAGGGTGCTGGGGTTACGGCAGGGTGCTGGGGCTATGGCAGGGTGCTGGGGTTATGGCAGGGTGCTGGGGCTATGGCAGGGTGCTGGGGTTACGGCAGGGTGCTGGGGCTATGGCAGGGTGCTGGGGTTATGGCAGGGTGCTGGGGCTATGGCAGGGTGCTGGGGCTATGGCAGGGTGCTGGGGTTACGGCAGGGTGCTGGGGCTATGGCAGGGTGCTGGGGTTATGGCAGGGTGCTGGGGCTATGGCAGGGTGCTGGGGCTATGGCAGGGTGCTGGGGTTATGGCAGGGTGCTGGGGCTATGGCAGGGTGCTGGGGCTATGGCAGGGTGCTGGGGCTATGGCAGGGTGCTGGGGCTATGGCAGGGTGCTGGGGTTACGGCAGGGTGCTGGGGCTATGGCAGGGTGCTGGGGCTATGGCAGGTTGCTGGGGCTATGGCAGGGTGCTGGGGCTATGGCAGGGTGCTGGGGTTATGGCAGGGTGCTGGGGCTATGGCAGGGTGCTGGGGCTATGGCAGGGTGCTGGGGCTATGGCAGGGTGCTGGGGCTATGGCAGGGTGCTGGGGTTATGGCAGGGTGCTGGGGCTATGGCAGGGTGCTGGGGCTATGGCAGGGTGCTGGGGTTACGGCAGGGTGCTGGGGCTATGGCAGGGTGCTGGGGTTATGGCAGGGTGCTGGGGCTATGGCAGGGTGCTGGGGCTATGGCAGGGTGCTGGGGTTATGGCAGGGTGCTGGGGCTATGGCAGGGTGCTGGGGCTATGGCAGGGTGCTGGGGCTATGGCAGGGTGCTGGGGCTATGGCAGGGTGCTGGGGTTACGGCAGGGTGCTGGGGCTATGGCAGGGTGCTGGGGCTATGGCAGGTTGCTGGGGCTATGGCAGGGTGCTGGGGCTATGGCAGGGTGCTGGGGCTATGGCAGGGTGCTGGGGCTATGGCAGGGTGCTGGGGCTATGGCAGGGTGCTGGGGCTATGGCAGGGTGCTGGGGCTATGGCAGGGTGCTGGGGTTATGGCAGGGTGCTGGGGCTATGGCAGGGTGCTGGGGCTATGGCAGGTTGCTGGGGTTATGGCAGGTTGCTCAGGCTATGGCAGGTTGGCCCTATTTTGGGATAAGGCAATGACGGGGATATTCCTGGAAGGCCGATAGGGGATTTGGGGATATTTTGGGAAGGAATGGTGGGGATTTGGGGATATTTTAGGAAGGGAATGGTGGGGATTTGGGGATATTTTAGGATGGGGATGGTGGGGATTTGGGGATATTTGAGGATGGGGATGGTGGGGATTTGGGGATATTTTAGGATGGGGATGGTGGGGATTTGGGGATATTTGAGGATGGGGATGGTGGGGATTTGGGGATATTTTGGGATGGGGATGGTGGGGATTTGGGGATATTTCAGGCAGGGGAATGGTGGAGAATTGGGGATATTTTGAGGCGGTGGTTGGCGGGGTGTTGGAGGCTGTTCAGCAGGGACCTTGAATGTATTATCTCAAAGGGACGAATGTGTAGAGTTACAGGGAGAAGGCAGGAGACTGGCACTAACTGACTTACTTGGGAGGCAGTGTAGACATACAGAGCGGAATGGTCCCCTGCATTCTGGAAATTCCAACAATCCTAATTCTGCAATTCTGATTAATCGTAAATAAAATGACTCTCTTTCGGATATCCAATCATTTGTTGGAGCACAGTTTTCTCTTTGTAAAGCAGTCTGATAATTGGTAAGTTTCTTTGACCCATAGAGTCAGAGTCCATGATGTCTCGGATCATGTTTTCGAAATCCTTAAGGGGGAGGGGGACCAGCCCCAAGTTGTGGTTCACATAGGCACTCAAGACATAGGTAGGAAAAGGGATGGGGATGTAAGGCAGAAATTCAGAGAGTTAGGGTGGAAGCTTAGGGCTAGAACAAACAGAGTTGTTATCTCTGGTTTGTTACCCGTGCCACGTGGTAGTGAGGAGAGGAATAGGGAGAGAGAGCAGTTGAACACGTGGTTACAGGGATGGTGCAGGAGGGAGGGTTTCAGAAACCTGGACAATTGGGGCTCTTTCTGGGGTAGGTGGGAACTCTACAAACAGGATGGTCTGCACCTGAACCAGAGGGGGACCAATATCTTGGGGGGGGAAATTTGCTAATGCTCTTCGGGAGGGTTTAAACTAATTCAGCAGGTGGGGGTGGGTACCTGAATTGTAGCTCCAGTGTACAGGAGGTTGAGAGTAGTGAGGTCATGGATGAGGTTTCAGGGTTGCAGGAGTGTACTGGCAGGCAGGAAGGCGGTTTGAAGTGTGTATACTTCAACGCCAGGAGCATCCGGAATAAGGTGGGTGAACTTGCAGCATGGGTTGGTACCTGGGATTTCGATGTTGTGGCCATCTCGGAGACATGGATAGAGCAGGGACAGGAATGGTTGTTGTAGGTTCCAGGGTTTAGATGTTTCAGTAAGTGCAGGGAAGGTGGTAAATAGGGGGAGGTGTGGCATTGTTAGTCAAGGACAGTATTACAGTGGCAGAAAGGACATTTGATGAGGACTCGTCTACTGAGGTAGTTTGGGCTGAGGTTAGAAACAGGAAAGGAGAGGTCACCCTGTTGGGAGTTTTTTATAGACCTCCGAAAAGTTCCAGAGATGTAGAGGAAAAGATTGCAAAGATGATTCTGGATAGGAGCGAAAGTAACAGGGTAGTTGTACTGGGGGACTTTAACTTTACAAATATTGACTGGAAAAGCTATAGTTCGAGTACTTTAGAGGGGTCAGTTTTTGTCCAATGTGTGCAGGAAGGCTTCCTGACACAGTATGTAGATAGGCCAACAAGAGGCGAGGCCACATTGGATTTGGTACTGGGTAATGAACCAGGCCAGGTGTTATATTTGGAGGTAGGTGAGCACTTTGGTGACAGTGACCACAATTCGATTACGTTTACCTTAGCAATGGAAAGGGATAAGTATATACCAAAGGGCAAGAGTTATAGCTGGGGGAAAGGAAATTATGATGCGATTAGGCAAGATTTAGCTGGCATAGGTTGGGGAAGGAAACTGCAGGGGATGGGCACAATTGAAATGTGGAACTTGTTCAAGGAACAGCTCCTGGGCGTCCTTGATAAATATGTACCTGTCAGGCAGGGAGGAAGCTGACGTGTGAGGGAACCGTGGTTTACTAAGGAGGTTGAATCTCTTGTGAAGAGGAAGAAGGAGACTTATGTTAAGATGAGACGTGAAGGCTCAGTTAGGGCGTTTGAGAGTTACAAGTTAGCCAGGAAGGACCTAAAGAAAGAGTTAAGAGCCAGGAGGGGACATGAGAAGTCTTTGGCAGGTAGGATCAAGGAAAACCCTAAAGCTTTCTATAGGTATGTCAGGAGTGAAAGAATGACTAGGGTAAGATTAGGGCCAGTCAAGGACAGGAGTGGGAAGTTGTGCGTGGAGTCTGAAGAGATAGGAGAGGCACTTAATGAATATTTTTCATCGGTATTCACACTGGAGAGGGACAGTGTTGTCGAGGGGAGTACTGAGATGCAGGCTGTTGGACTGGATGGGATTGAGGTTCATAAGGAGGAGGTGTTAGCAATTCTGGAAAGGGTAAAAATAGATAAGTCCCTTGGGCCGGATGGGATTTATCCTAGGATTCTCTGGGAGGCTAGGGAGGAGATTGCAGAGCCTTTGGCTTTGATCTTTGTGTCGTCATTGTCTACAGGAACAGTCATGATGTGGAGATGCCGGGTGTATGAGGTGTTTGAGGAGGGTGAGAGAGGTGTGACGGCAAAGTCTCTCAGCGTAGTCTGTGTGACGGGTTGACTTGAGTGGGTTCGTGATCCGTAGTCCTTTCGGTATCTTGTCTGCTTTCTTGCATGTTTGTAGAAACTTGATGTCTATGTCGATATGCGCGATCTTCTTTACAGGAATAGTGCCAGAAGACTGGAGGATAGCAAATGTTGTCCCCTTGTTCAAGAAAGGGAGTAGAGACAACCCTGGTAATTATAGACCGGTGAGCCTTACTTCTGTTGTGGGCAAAGTATTGGAAAGGATTATAAGAGATAGGATTTATAATCACCTAGAAAGGAATAATTTGATTAGGGATAGTCAGCACGGTTTTGTGAAGGGTAGGTCGTGCCTCACAAACCTTGTTGAGTTCTTTGAGAAGGTGACCAAAGAGGTGGATGAGGGTAAAGCGGTTGATGTGGTGTATATGGATTTCAGCAAAGCGTTTGAAAAGGTTCCCCATGGTAAGCTTTTGCAGAAAATACGGACGCATGGGATTGAGGGTGATTTAGTGTTTTGGATCAGGAATTGGCTAGCTGTAAGAAAACAGAGGGTGGTGGTTGATGGGAAATATTCATCCTGGAGTTCAGTTACTAGTGGTGTACCGCAAGGATCTGTTTTGGGGCCACTGCTGTTTGTCATTTTTATTAATGACCTGGATGAGGGCGTGGAAGGATGGATTAGTAAATTTGCGGATGACACTAAAGTCGGTGGAGTTGTAGACAGTGCGGAGGGAAGTGGCAGGTTACAGAGGGACATAGATAAGCTGCAGAGCTGGGCTGAGAGGTGGCAAATGGAGTTTAATGCGGAAAAGTGTGAGGTGATTCACTTTGGAAGGAGTAACAGGAATACAGAGTACTGGGCTAAAGGTAAGATACTTGGGAGTGTGGATGAACAGAGGGATCTGGGTGTCCATATGCATAGATCCCTGAAAGTTGGCACCCAGGTTGATAGGGTTGTTAAGAAGGCGTACGGTGTGTTAACTTTTATTGGTAGAGGGATTGAGTTTCGGAGCTAGGAGGTCATGCTGCAACTGTAGAAAACTCTGGTGCGGCCGCATTTGGAGTATTGCGTACAGTTCTGGTCACCGCATTATAGGAAAGATGTTGGAAAGGGTGCAGAGGAGATTTAGAACATAGAACATAGAACATTACAGCGCAGAACAGGCCCTTCGGCCCACGATGTTGCACCGACCAGTTAAAAAAAAACTGTGACCCTCCAACCTAAACCAATTTCTTTTCGTCCATGAACCTATCTACGGATCTCTTAAACGCCCCCAAACTAGGCGCATTTACAACTGATGCTGGCAGGGCATTCCAATCCCTCACCACCCTCTGGGTAAAGAACCTACCCCTGACATCGGTTCTATAACTACCCCCCCTCAATTTAAAGCCATGCCCCCTCGTGCTGGATTTCTCCATCAGAGGAAAAAGGCTATCACTATCCACCCTATCTAAACCTCTAATCATCTTATATGTTTCAATAAGATCCCCTTTATTCATTTTATAGGATGTTGCCTGGTATGGTGGGAAAATCGTATGAGGAAAGGCTGAGGGGCTTGAGGTTGTTTTCGTTAGAGAGAAGAAGGTTAAGAGGTGACTTAATAGAGGCATACAAGATGATCAGAGGATTAGATAGGGTGGATAGTGAGAGCCTTTTTCCTCGGATGGTGATGGCTAACACGAGGGGACATAGCTTTAAATTGAGGGGTGAGAGATATAGGACAGATGTTAGAGGTAGGTTCTTTACTCAGAGAGTAGTAAGGGCGTGGAATGCCCTGCCTGCAGCAGTAGTGGACTCGTCAACATTAAGAGCATTCAAATGGTTATTGGATAAACATATGGATGATATTGGAATAGTGTAGATTAGATGGGCTTTAGATTGGTTTCACTGGTCGGCGCAACATCGAGGGCTGAAGGGCCTGTACTGCGCTGTAATGTTCTATGTTCTATATCATGTTAGAAATCCTCTTCCCCCAGCATTTAATTTATGCCTGCAAGGTCTATATTCAAACATTTCTCAGTATCACTCTTTATTGAGTAATCATTGTGAGATGTGGCAGAATTATCTCTGGAACCTTCTTTTGGCAAACTTTTTTCAGCACAACTTGTGTACAGAATTTTCTCAGAATGTTAAGTAACTACAATCCCTTGAGTATGCCTTCTACAATCATGAGCTGTTTCATAGAATCATAGAAACCCTACAGCGCAGAAAGAGGCCATTTGGCCCATCGAGTCTGCACCGACCACAATCCTACCCAGGCCCTACCCCCATATCCCAACATATTTACCCATTAATCCCTCTTACCTACGCATCTCAGGACACTAAGGGGCAATTTTAGCATGGCCAATCAATCTAACCCGCACATCTTTGGACTGTGGGAGGAAACCGGAGCACCCGGAGGAAACCCACGCAGACACGAGGAGAATGTGCAAACTCCGCACAGACAGTGACCCAAGCCGGGAATCGAACCCATGTCCCTGGAGCTGTGAAGCCACAGTGCTAACCCCACTGTGCTACCTGCTGCCCGTGCCGTTTCTGAATAATTTTCTTATTTTCTTGGCTTCCTAGGCACAGAGACATCACTTACCACAAAATGATCCAATAATCTAAGTTATACTTGTATATTCACCTGGAATATTGCATAGGGAGTGTCTTTAAAATAACCAACTTGATATATTTCCTGTCACCCAAGGCTGAAAAGCTGAGTATGCTTTGTTCTGCAGTATTTTGTTAAGGTTTCAATTGTCCTCAGCACCTCTGTAACTGGAGTGTGTTTCATCATTGTTGTAGCTCCAATATGTTTTAACTGTTATGAAGCCTTGTCTTAGCGCACAGGTAGTTTTACTGCCTCATCAAACTTTTTAGCTTTCTTCATTGTATTCAAGGTCAACTTTCTTTTTTATTCATTTTATAGGATGTGGCCTTTGCCGGCAAGGCCAGCATTAATTGCCCATCCCTAATTGCCCATGAGAAGGTGGTGGAGAGCTGCCTTCCTGAGCCACTGCAGTCCCTCAGATGTAGGTACATCCACAGTGCTGTTGGGGAGGGAATTCCAGAAATTTGACCCAGCGACAGTGAAGCAATGGTGATACATTTCCAAGTCAGGATGGTGAGCGACTTGGAGGGGAACCTCCAGGTGGTGGTTTCCCCAGGTATCTGTTGCTCTTGTCCTTCAAAATGTAGGAAAAGGGAAGAGGTCCTGAAAGGAGAATATAGGGAGTTGGGAAGGGAGTTGAGAAGAAGGACCGCAAAGGTCTCGGGATTGCTGCCTGTGCCACGCGACAGTGAGAGTAGGAATGGAATGAGGTGGAGGATAAATGTGTGGCTGAGGGATTGGAGCAGGGGGCAGGGATTCAGATTCCTGGATCATTGGGACCTCTTTTGGGGCAGGTGTGGCCTGTACAATAAGGACGGGTTGCACTTGAATCCCAGGGGGACCAATATCCTGGCGGGGAGGTTTGCTAAGGCTACTGGGGAGAGTTTAAACTAGTCTGGTTGGGGGGTGGGAATCAAATTGAAGTGACTGGGAGAGAGGAGGTTAGCTCACAAATAGAGAAAGCTTGCCGACAGTGTGAGAGGGAGGGTGGGCAGGTGATAGAGAAGGGGAGCGCTCAGACCGAAGGTTTGAGATGTGTCTATTTTAACGCAAGGAGTGTTGTGAACAAAGTGGATGAGCTTAGAGCGTGGGTCACTACTTGGAAATATGATGTGGTGGCCATTACAGAGACTTGGATGACTCAGGGACAGGACTGGTTACTTCAAGTGCCGGGTTTCAGATGTTTCAGAAGGGACAGGGAGGGAGACAAAAGAGGTGGGGGAGTGGCACTGTTGATCAGAGATAGTGTCATGGCTGCAGAAAAGATGGACACCGTGGAGGGATTGTCTACGGAGTCTGTGTGGGTGGAGGTTAGGAACAGGAAGGGGTCAATAACTTTACTGGGTGTTTTCTATAGGCCGCCCAATAGTAACAGGGATGTTGAGGAGCAGATAGGGAAACAGATCCTGGAAAGGTGTAATAATAACAGAGTTGTCGTGATGGGAGACTTTAATTTCCCAAATATTGATTGGAATCTCCCTAGAGTAAGGGGTGTAGATGGGGAGGAGTTTGTTAGGTGTGTTCAGGAGGGTTTCTTGACACAGTATGTAGATAAGCCTACAAGAGGAGAGGCTGTACTTGATTTGGTATTGGGAAATGAACCTGGTCAGGTGTCAGATCTCTCAGTGGGAGAGCATTTTGGAGATAGTGATCATAATTCTATCTCCTTTACAATAGCATTGGAGAGAGATAGGATCAGACAAGTTAGAAAAGTGTTTAATTGGAGTAAGGGGAATTATGAGGCTATCAGGCAGGAAATTGGAGGCTTAAATTGGAAAGAGGTTTTCTCAGGGAAATGTACGGAAGAAATGTGGCAAATTTTCAGGGAATATTTGTCTGGAGTTCTGCACAGCAACGTTCCAATGAGACAGGGAAGTTATGGTAGGTTACAGGAACCGTGGTGTACAAAGGCTGTAATGAATCTAGTCAAGAAGAAAAGAAAAGCTTACAAAAGGTTCAGGGAGCTCGGTAATGTTAGAGATCTAGAAGAGTATACGGCTAATAGGAAGGATCTTAAGAAGGAAATTCGGAGAGCCAGAAGGGGTCATGAGAAGGCCTTGGCAGGCAGGATTAAGGAAAACCCCAAGGCATTCTACAAGTATGTGAAGAGCAAGAGGATAAGATGTGAAAGAATAGGACCTATCAAGTGTGATGGTGGGAAAGTTTGTATGGAACCGGAAGAAATAGCAGAGGTACTTAATGAATACTTTACTTCAGTATTCACTATGGAAAAGGATCCTGGTGGTTGTAGTGCAGACTTGCAGCGGACTGAAAAGCTTGAGCCTGTAGATATTAAGAAAGAGGATATGTTGGAGCTTTTGAAAAGCATCAAGTATGATAAGTCGCCGGGACCGGATGAGATGTACCCCAGGCTACTGTGGGAGGCGAGGGAGGAGATTGCTGAGCCTCTGGCGATGATCTTTGCATCATCAATGGAGACGGGAGAGGTTCCGGAGGATTGGAGGATTGCGGATGTTGTTCCTTTATTCAAGAAAGGGAGTAGAGATAGACCAGTGAGTCTAACCTCAGTGGTTGGTAAGTTGATGGAGAAGATCCTGAGAGGCAGGATTTATGAACATTTGGAGAGGTATAATATGATTAAGAATAGTCAGCATGGCTTTGTCAAAGGCAGATCATGCCTTACAAGCCTGATTAAATTTTTTGAGGATGTGACTAAACACATTGATGAAGGAAGAGCAGTAGATGTAGTATATATGGACTTCAGCAAGGCATTTGATAAGGTGGCCCATGCAAGGCTTATTGAGAAAGTGAGGGGGCATGGAATCCAAGGGGACATTGCTTTGTGGATCCAGAACTGGCTTGCCCACAGAAGGCAAAGAGTGGTTATAGATGGGTCATATGTAGGTCGGTGTAAACTCGATGGGCCGAATGGCCTCTTTCTACACTGTAGGGTTTCTATGATTTCTATATTCTGCATGGAGGTCGATCACCAGTGGAGTGCCCCAGGGATCTGTTCTGGGACCCTTACTCTTTGTAATTTTTATAAATGACCTGGATGAGGAAGTAGAGGGATGGGTTGGTAAGTTTGCTGATGACACAAAGGTTGGAGGTGTTGTGGATAGTGTGGAGGGATGTCAGAAGTTGCAGCGAGACATTGATAGGATGCAAGACTGGGCGGAGAAGTGGCAGATGGAGTTCAACCCAGATAAGTGTGAGGAGGTTCATTTTGGCAGGTCAAATAGGATGGCGGAATATAATATTAATGGTAGGACTCTTGGCAGAATGGAAGATCAGAAGGATCTTGGGGTCCGAGTTCATAGGACTCTCAAAGCAGCTGTGCAGATTGAGGCTGTGGTTAAGGTGGCGTATGGTGCACTGGCCTTCATCAATCGAGGAATTGAGTTTAGGAGTCGTGAGATAATGTTGCAGCTATATAAGACCCTGGTCAGATCCCACTTGGAGTACTGTGCTCAGTTCTGGTCGCCTCATTACAGGAAGGATGTGGAAGCCATAGAAAGGGTGCAGAGGAGATTTACAAGGATGTTGCCTGGGTTGGGGAGCATGCCTTATGAGGATAGGTTGAGTGAGCTCGGCCTTTTCTCCTTGGAGAGACGAAGGATGAGGGGTGACCTGATAGAGGTGTATAAGATGTTGAGAGGTATTGATCGAGTGGACAGTCAGAGGCTTTTTCCTTGGGCTGAAATTGTTGCCACAGGAGGACGCAGGTTTAAAGTGCTGGGGAGTAGGTACAGAGGAGATGTCAGGGGTAGGTTTTTCACTCAGAGGGTGGTGGGTGCGTGGAATGGGCTGCCAGCAACGGTGGTGGAGGCGGTTTCGATAGGGTCTTTTAAGAGACTTTTTGATAAGTACATGGAACTTAGTCAGATAGAGGGTTATAGGTAAGCCGAGTAATCGCTAAGGTAGGGACATGTTCGGCACAACTTTGTGGGCCGAAGGGCCTGTATTGTGCTGTAGTTTTTCTATGTTTCTATGTTTCTACACTCCAGATTTGTGCCTAATAGATGGTGGACAGGCTTTGGGGAGTCAAGGGATGAGTTATTTGACACAGGATTCCTAGCCTTTGACCTGCTCTGGTAGCTACAGTATTTATATGACTGGTCCAGTTCAGTTTCTGGTCAATGGTAACCCCCAGGATGTTGGTAGTGGGGAATTCAGTGATGGTAATGCCACTGAATGTCAAAGGGTGATGATTAGATCCTCTCTTGAACGGATATGGTCATCGCCTGGCACTTGTGTGGTATGAATTTTACTCCCACTTGTCAGCCCAAGCTTGGATATTGCACAAGAGTTGCTGCGTTTGAACACTTCTGACCTTATGATGGAAGGAAGGCCATTGATGAAGCAACTGAAGATGGCTGGGCCGAGGACACTACTCTCTAGAACTCCTGTAGTGGTGTCCTGGAGCTGAGATGATTGAACTCCAACTATCAGAACAATCTGACTCCAACCAGGAAGAGTTTTGTTCGGACTCCTAACGTCAAGGTCAGTCATTCTCACCTCACCTCTGGCATGCAGTTCTTTTGTCCATGTTTGAACCAAGGCTGGAATGAGGTCAGGAGCTGAGTGACCCTGACAGAACCCAAACTGAGCATCCGTGAGCAGGTTATTGCTGAGCAGGTGCTGCTTGATGACCCCTTCCATCACTTTGCTGATGATCAAGAATAGACTGATGGGGCAGTAATTGGCCAGGTTGGATTTATCCTGTTTCTTATGTACAGGACATACCTGGTCAATTGCCCACATTGCTGGGTAAATGCTAGTTCCGTAGCTATACTGGAACAGCTTGGCAATTAGCACAGCAAGCTCTGGAACACGTCTTCAGGACTATTGCTGGAATAATGCCATGGCCCATAGTCTTTGCAGTATCAAGTGACTTCAGCCGTTTCTTGATAACACGTGGAGTGAATCAAATTGGCTGAAGACTGGCATCTATGATGCTGAGGACCTTTGGAGGAGGCCAAGATGGATCATCCACTCGGCATTTCTGGCTGAAGACTGTTGAAAATGCTTCAACCTTACCTCTTATACTGATGTTCCTCGCTCCACCATCACTGAGAATAGGAATATTTGTGGAGCCTCCTACTTCAGTAAGTTGCTGAATTGTCCACCATCATATATGGCTGGATGTGATAGGACTGCAGAGCTTAGATCTGATCTGTTGGTTGTAGAATCGCTAAACTCTGTTGTTAGGGACCAGATCAGAAACTCCAAGATATATCTGAAATTAACCTAGATCCTAACTTTTAATGATTTTGGCATTAGGATGAGCATAAGGAATGTCACTCCAGGTATGATTCAATTTACCCACTAGGAAGCTTTTATCAACAAAAAAACTTTATTTAAAAACAGTTAAAATATGACAAAAAGAATGAGCACAACTTTTACCAATTGGGAATACTTAAACATGACAAGGTATACTTCTTAACAACTAGCTATCACCATAGTTCCAAAATCCCCTTTTTCAGAACCAGTTAGCACCAAAAACAGATATACTCATGTTGATGCCAGATTTCCAGACTTTTAACACCCCTGGACAGAGATCCAGACAGACACCTGTCTTCTGACTCTCACACAGTCACCTCCAGAGAAAGAGCCACCCCCCCAAACAGCACAATCTCGGAGAAAGAGACTTATTTCCTGGAAGATTCCAGACTCCAACTCCAGAGAGAGAAAGAGACACAGGGGTCCATATCCACAGATCTCTAAAGGTTGCCACTCAAGTGGATAGAGCTGTGAAGAAGGCCTATAGTGTGTTAGCTTTTATTAACAGGGGGTTGGAGTTTAAGAGCCGTGGGGTTGGCACGGCATGGTAGCACAGTGGTTAGCACTGCTGCTTCACAGCTCCAGGGTCCTGGGTTCGATTCCCGGCTCGGGTCACTGTCTGTGTGGAGTTTGCACATTCTCCTCGTGTCTGCGTGGGTTTCCTCCGGGTGCTCCGGTTTCCTCCCACAGTCCAAAGATGTGCGGGTTAGGTTGATTGGCCAGGTTAAAAATTGTCCCTTAGAGTCCTGGGATGCGTAGGTTAGAGGGATTAGCGGGTAAAATGTGTGGGGGTAGGGCCTGGGTGGGATTGTGGTCGGTGCAGACTCGATGGGCCGAATGGCCTCCTTCTGCACTGTAGGGTTTCTATGTATCTCGGGTTATGCTGCAACTGTACAGGACCTTGGTGAGACCACATTTGGAATATTGTGTGCAGTTCTGGTCACCTCACTATAAGAAGGATGTGGAAGCGCTGGAAAGAGTGCAGAGGAGATTTACCAGGATGCTGCCTGGTTTGGAGGGTAGGTCTTATGAGGAAAGGTTGAGGGAGCTAGGGCTGTTCTCTCTGGAGCGGAGGAGGCTGAGGGGAAACTTAATAGAGGTTTATAAAATGATGAAGGGGATAGATCGAGTGAACGTTCAAAGACTATTTCCTCGGGTGGATGGAGCTATTACAAGGGGGCATAACTATAGGGTTCGTGGTAGGAGATATAGGAAGGATATCAGAGGTAGGTTCTTTACGCAGAGAATGGTTGGAGTGTGGAATGGACTGCCTGCAGTGATAGTGGAGTCAGACACTTTAGGAACATTTAAGTGGTTATTGGATAGGCACATGGAGCACACCAGGATGATAGGGAGTGGGATAGCTTGATCTTGGTTTCAGATAAAGCTCGGCACAACATCGTGGGCCGAAGGGCCTGTTCTGTGCTGTACTGTTCTATGTTCTATGGAGAAAGTGACCTCCCCCTAAAGATCCCAAGCAGCAGAAAGCTTGGTTTCTCTGTGTAAGCCTAGCTCCACCCAGTTACCTGATTTTTCTGTCAATCAACCTAATCAAGTCCTATTCTGCAAAGCCCCAGGGGAAAACAACAGAACAGCATTAGACCCGTAACAGGGCTGCCAGATACAGACCCAGTGGCATTGGTTAGAACAGCCTGTTAAAAAAAATCCTGCACAGTAATATGGCTCAAATGCATTTCTCAAAGGCACAGTATCGTCACACTATTACCTACTGCTTACGCTGTTTGGCCTGCAAGTAGTCCTGTGTTGTAGCTTCACCAGCTGACCACCAATATTCATTACAAACCTGCTGACTCCCATGCCTATCTCAACTGCAGTTCCTCCCACCCTGTTCCCTATAATAGCCCATCCCATTCTCCCAGTTCCTCCACCTCCCTTGCTTCTGTTCTGATGATGCCACTTTCAAAAATGCTGCTTCTGACATGTCTATCTTTTTCCTGAACCCAGGTTTCATTCCACCTCTGTCCCCGCGCTTGCAATGTACTCAACCGGGTTCGACAGTCCTCATCCCTTTCCTTTCATCCCAGAAAAATAACAAGTTCCTCTCTCGTCTTCAGTTCCCACCCCACAAGCCTTCTCATTCAAAGGATCATCCTCCACAAACTCCAGTGTGATGCTACCACAGAACACATCTTCCTCCCACCCCCTCCCTCCTGCCCACATGCTGCAAGGACTATTCCATCGGTGACACCCTTTTCCATTACTCCATCACGGCCAACTCCTCATTCCCTTGTCACAGCACCACAGAATGCAATCGCAGAAGGTGCAAGACCTGCCCCTTTACCTCCTCTCTTCTGACCGTTCAAGGCCCCAAACACTCCTTTCAGGTTAAGCAGCATTTCAGTTGCACCTCCTTCAATTTGGTTTACTCTATTCATTGTTCCCAATGCGGTCTCCTCTACTTCAGGAAGACTGATCACAGGCTGTGTGACTGCTTTGCAGAACACCTTTGTTCAGTCAGTAAGCATAAACTCAAACTTCCTGTTGTTTATCAATTTAATAAGAAGTTTAACAACACCAGGTTAAAGTCCAACAGGTTTATTTGGTAGCAAAAGCCACACAAGCTTTCGGAGCTGCAAGCCCCTTCTTCAGGTGAGTGGGAATTCTGTTCACAAACAGAGCTTATAAAGACACAGACTCAATTTACATGAATAATGGTTGGAATGCGAATACTTACAACTAATCAAGTCTTTAAGAAACAAAACAATGTGAGTGGAGAGAGCATCAAGACAGGCTAAAAAGATGTGTATTGTCTCCAGACAAGACAGCCAGTTAAACTCTGCAGGTCCACGCAACTGTGGGGGTTACAAATAGTGTGACATGAACCCAATATCCCGGTTGAGGCCGTCCTCGTGTGTGCGGAACTTGGCTATCAGTTTCTGCTCAGCGACTCTGCGCTGTCGTGTGTCGCGAAGGCCGCCTTGGAGAATGCTTACCCGAATATCAGAGGCCGAATGCCCGTGACCGCTGAAGTGCTCCCCAACAGGAAGAGAACAGTCTTGCCTGGTGATTGTCGAGCGGTGTTCATTCATCCGTTGTCGTAGCGTCTGCATGGTTTCCCCAATGTACCATGCCTCGGGACATCCTTTCTTGCAGCGTATCAGGTAGACAACGTTGGCCGAATTGCAAGAGTATGTACCGTGTACCTGGTGGATGGTGTTCTCACGTGAGATGATGGCATCTGTGTCAATGATCCGGCACGTCTTGCAGAGGTTGCTGTGGCAGGGTTGTGTGGTGTCGTGGTCACTGTTCTCCTGAAGGCTGGGTAGTTTGCTGCAGACAATGGTCTGTTTGAGGTTGTGCGGATGTTTGAAGGCAAGAAGTGGGGGTGTGGGGATGGCCTTGGCGAGATGTTCGTCTTCATCAATTTAACCCAGAGCCTTGCTCTCATGCTCACCTGTCCCTCCTTGGCCTGCTGCAATGCTCTCAAAGCCCAGCAGAAACAGGAGGAGCAGAACATCATCTTCCGCTCAGGCCTCAGAACTAAGCATTAAGTTCAACAACTTTGCACTCAGACCTTTCTCCTCCATCTTAACCCATCTTTGATAGCCCATATATTTTTATTCCTTAACGAAATCACTCCCTTCTCACCCACAGCCACCACCTCGGACCATCTGTCACTTGTTCTTAAGTTTTGCTACATCTGGGATGGCACGGTGGCACGGTGGCACAGTAGCACAGTGGTTAGCACTGCTGCCTCACAGCACCAGGGACCTGGGTTCAATTCCGGCCTCGGGTCACTGTCTGTGTGGAATTTACGCACTCGCTCTTGTCTGCGTGGGTTTCCTCCGGGTGTTCCGGTTTCCTCCCACAACCCAAAGATATGCGGGTTAGGTTGATTGGCCATTTAAATTTCCCTTAGTGTCGGGGAGACTAACAGGGTAAATATGTGGGTTTACGGGGATAGGTCGTGGGTGGGATTGTTGTCAGTGCAGGCCGATGGGCTGAATGGCCTCCTTCAGCACTGTAGGGATTCTATGATTCTTTGTTGCAATCTGTCCCACTAACCACTGTTCTACCCCTCTTATACAGAATAATCTCAAACACATTTTCTTTCTGTCTTAGTTGTGAAGGAGTTAAATGCAATCAAAGCATTAACTCTATTTTCTTTCCCTGCAGATACTGTAAGACCAGCTGAGTTTATCCAGCATTCTCTGTTTTTGATTGATCCTGGTATATATTTTACTCCACAATCAATGTTAACCACTTGTTCTTGATATCAATTATCCCAAACTCAGACATCAGAGGGACGTTTTTTACACAGAGGGTGGTGGGGGCCTGGAATGCGCTGCCAAGTAGGGTGGTGGAGGCAGGCACGCTGACATCGTTTAATACTTACCTGGATAGTCACATGAGCAGCCTGGGAATGGAGGGATACAAACGATTGGTCTAGTTGGACCAAGGAGCGGCACAGGCTTGGAGGGCCGAAGGGCCTGTTTCCTGTGCTGTACTGTTCTTTGTTCTTTGCATATCGTTATTGCTTTATCCAGCTCGTTATCTATGGTATTCTGGTCCTCCCTACTGTCAGAAATATGAGTATGTGACAAGCAAGCAGATGGACTTCAACCCGGATAAATGTGTAGTGGTCCATTTTGGCAGGTCAAATGGGATGAAGAAGTATAATATCAAGGGTAAAACTCTTAGCAGTGTCGAGGATCAGAAGGACCTTGGGGTCCGGGTCCATAAGACTCTTAAATCGGCCTCGCAGGTAGAGGAGGTGGTTAAGAAGGCGTATGGTGTGCTGGCCTTCATCAATCGAGGGATTGAGTTCAGGAGTCGGGAGATATGATGCAGCTTTATAAGACCCTCGTCAGACCCCACTTGGAGTACTGTGCTCAGTTCTGGTCGCCTCATTACAGGAGGGATGTGGAAATGATTGAAAGGGTGCAGAGAAGATTTACAAGGATGTTGCCTGGATTGGTTGGCATGCCTTATGAGGATAGGCTGAGGGAGCTTGGTCTTTTCTCCTTGGAGAGACGAAGGATGAGAGGTGACCTGATAGAGGTGTACAAGATGTTGAGAGGTATAGATCGGGTGGATTCTCGGAGGCTTTTTCCCAGGGCTGAAATGGCTGCTACGAGAGGACACAGGTTTAAGGTGCTGGGGGGTAGGTACAGAGGAGATGTCAGGGGTAAGTTTTTCACTCAGAGGGTGGTGGGCGAGTGGAATCAGCTGCCGTCAGTGGTGGTGGAGGCAAACTCGTTGGGGTATTTTAAGAGACTTCTGGATGAGTACATGGGACTTAATAGGATTGAGGGCTATAGGTAAGCCTATATATAAGCCTAGGTAGGTAGGGACATGACCGGCGCAACTTGTGGGCCGAAGGGCCTGTTTGTGCTGTATTTTTTCTATGTTCTAAGTTGTCATTTCACCTTCAACTAATTACTCAGATTGTTGTAGGTAAATAATACCTCTGAGACTAGTCGTGAGTCAAAGTACAGTGGTTTATTTTCACAATTGTGGGAGAAGTCCGATCCCTAACGCGGTCTCCAGACTTCTCACTGAATACAGGTCAAGAGCAAACATTTATACATATATTTTCGCCCCTGGTCATGTCCGCATCTTCCCACGATTATTGTTGCCTCGGCAGTTCCGTCTTTCCCGTGTAACCGTGGCCATCTCATGGCTGCGAATATCTGTTTTGTCGCCACCTGTGCGTTGTTTATCCATTACACAAGATCATAAGTTTGCATAAACAGGATAACTAAAATACAGGAGCCTATGTAGCAATTTATATCAGTAATGATGAATAGTATATAATGAATATATATGAATCTATTATTATACGGTCACAGAAGGCATACATGTCAGCTCCATCGTGTTAAACAAATGTACATAATATAAAAGGACATAATATGGAGTCTCGCTTAGCTTATATGAGCTGGGTTAGCCACATTCCTGAACACGATTAGCTGGGAACAGCAGGGATAGCTGCTTCTCTTATTTGGTTTGGATGCTCGAAAACAATGAGCTCGACAGTGCTTCTCACAAATCTGTAAGTATTACAGAGTTCGGGTCTCAATGCTTAAGTGTCACAAGGTTCATTAACTCATTCCCGTCTTCACAGATTTTGCAAGTTAGTAATTAATCCCGATTCACTTGAATGTACTTTACCATGTTGGAGAATTGATGTCCTCTCAGACTTTACACTTTCTTTGACTCTCTCTGTTACAGTTAATCATCTAGCTCTGATGGTCTAATGTCCTTAGGTTCACTTCGTTTTCTCAGAGACTTCTGCCTTGTTGAATGCCCTTCACACCATGTGTAGGATGTTCAGGTGTTCTGAAAGTATGGAAATAATTGTGTCCTGTTCCAAGTCCAGGATTGACAACACATCACAGACTGATTGATTCTGACTAAAACCATGGTAATTTGAAGGGAACTTCCTGTGCCAGGTCAGAGGTTAGCCCACAATTAAAGTAAAGTTTAAAGCTTATTTATTAGTCACAAGTAAGGCTTACATTAACACTGCAATGGAGTTACTGTGAAATTCCCCTCGTCGTCACACTCCGGCGCCTGTTCGGGTCAATGCACCTAACCAGCACGTCTTTCAGAATGTGGGAGGAAACCGGAGCACCCGGGGAAAACCCACACAGACACGGGGAGAATGTGCAAACTCCACACAGACAGTGACCCAAGCTGGGAATCGAATCCGGGTCCCTGGCGCTGTGAGGCAGCAGTGTTAACCACTGTGCCACTGTGACCACTTTGCGGAACATCATCGCTCTGTCCAGAACATGACCCCAAACTTCCAGTTGAGTGCCATTTCAACTCTGCTTCTTTCTCTCGTGCCCACATGTCCATCCTCAGCCTGCTTCAATGCTCCAGTGAAGCCTAACACAAACTGGAAGAACAGCACCTCAACTTCCAATTAGGAATGTTACAGCCTCCTTGACTCAACATTGACTGCAACAACTTTAGACTATGACCTTCACCCTTCAAATCGTCCCCACCATTTTTTTTTGCTTGTCCTAGCTTGCTCCAATACAACCCCATCCCTCCCCCACTTGGTTACCTGTCCCATATTTTTCAGTCTTGCTCCCAATGAGCACGAACCTTTTTTCCCATCTCAACACATTCTGCTATTATACTTTAATGCCACTATTCACTCTCCTTCAGTGCTCAATTGTGCAGCATTTTCGCTTTGTATTTCAGAGTTCCAGCATCCACAAAATTTTATTTTATGTAACTCACACTTGGTTTGGTCAATTCAGAACTCAGGAAGTACCTCAACAATCACGTTGGGTTTTGTTTCACGAAACCTGTTGCTGAATGGGGAGTATTCCATCACACTCCTGACTTGTGCCTTGTAGATGGTGGGTAGGCTTTGGGGAGTCAGGAGGTGAGTTACTCGCCAAGTATTCCTAGCCTCTGAACCTGTTCTTGTAGCCATTGTGTTTATTTGGTGAGTCCAGTTGAGTTTCTGGTCAATGGTAACCCCAAGGATGTTGACAGTGGGGGATTCAGTGATGGTAACACCATTGAATATCAAGGGGCGGTGGATACAGTATTTCTTATTGGTGATGGTCATTTGCGTGGCGCGAATGTTACCTGCCACTTGTCAGCCCAAGCCTGAATATTGTCCAGATCTTGTTGCATTTGAGCATGGATTGCTTCAGTATCTGAGGAGTCGTGAATGGTGCTGAACATTGTGCGATCATCGGTGAACATCCCCACTTCTCACCTTATGATGAAGCAACTGAAGATTGTTGGGCCTAGGACACTACCCTGATGGAGATGTCCTGGAGATGAGATGACTGACCCTCCACAACCACAACCATCTTCCTTTGTGCTAGGTATAACTCCAATGAGCGGAGTGTTTGCCTCCTGATACCCATTGATTCCAGTTTGGCTCGGGCTCCTTAATGCCACACTTGGTCGAATGTGGCCTTGATGTCAAGAGCTGTCACTCTCACCTCACCATTGAATACAGCTCTTTCGTCCAGGTTTGAACCAAGGCTGTAATGAGGTCAGGAGATGAGTGACCCTGACGAAACCCAAACTGGGCGTATTCTTTAAATAAACAAAAGCATGGATGACAAAAACAAGTTAGTGGATTTGATATGGCACCGTCTCAGCTAACAAGTGCCGGCATGCCAACCTATCAGCACCCCTTTTCTAATGCATTATAATATGTGTTGTCTCCTCTGAAATGTGCCATTATTGCATCTGCCCTGAGGCCTTCAAGTCCAAATGTTTTGGCAGCATGTGTTTTATTTTCAGCAGTTAAACAAAGTCAGTACTAGCCAGTGACTACTTACAAAAGAGGCACTAATCTTTCCAGTCAACAATTCAGGAGCGATTACCATATCGGAGAATCCTGAGAATGCGGTGCTTGCCACCACAGTGAGCGATTGAGTCAAACACCTCAGATCCATTCATGGAGAAGCACGATAACCACACAAGTGATATTTTAAAAGGGTGAGATGAAATGCTCTTTGGGTGTGGGTTGGGCATTTGGTCCTTGTGCAGAGCAGAGGAATGAGCATCCACTACAAAAGTATCTAAGGACTAAGGACTAAACTGGATGCATTTATATGTGAAATTCTCCTGGACATCCTGAACTGATGAAACATGCTTTAATTAACTGGGAAGCCATTTCAGTCGCCATTCAAGAGGACAGGGTTTAACATAGAACATAGAAGGCGGGAAAGTCTGTACGGAACCAGTAGAAATGGCAGAGGTGCTTAATGAGTATTTTGCCTCGGTTTTCACAGAGGAGAAGGACCTGGGTGGATGTACTGTGGGCTTGCGGTGGACTGAAAAGATTGAGTATGTGGACTTTAACAAAGAGGTTGTGCTGGAATCTTTGAAGGGTATCAAGATAGATAAGTCACCGGGTCCGGATGTGATGTACCCCAGGTTACTGTGGGAGGCGAGGGAAGAGATTGCAGAGCCTCTGGCGATGATCTTTGCATCGTCGATGGAGACGGGGGAGGTGCCGGAGGATTGGAGGATTGCGGATGTGGTTCCTATTTTCAAGAAGGGGAATAGGGATAGCCCAGGAAATTACCGACCGGTGAGTCTAACCTCAGTGGTTGGTAAGCTGATGGAGAAGATCCTGAGGGACAAGATTTATGAGCATTTAGAGAGGTTTAGTATGCTCAAGAATACTCAGCATGGCTTTGTCAAAGGCAGATCGTGCCTTACGAGCCTGGTGGAATCATAGAATCATAGAAACCCTACAGCACAGAAAGAGGCCATTCGGCCCATCGAGTCTACACCGACCACAATCCCACCCAGGCCCTACCCCCATATCCCTACATATTTACCCACTAATCCCTCTAACCTACACATCTCAGGACACTAAGGGGCAACTTTTAGCATGGCCAATCAACCTAACCCGCACATCTTTGGAGTGTGGGAGGAAACCGGAGCACCCGGAGGAAACCCACACAGACACGAGGAGAATGTGCAAACTCCACACAGACAGTGTTCCAAGCCGGGAATTGAACCCAGGTCCCTGGAGCTGTGAAGCAGCAATGCTAACCACTGTGCTACCGTGCCACCGTGCCGCCCCAAAGTGGAGTTCTTCGAAAATGTGACTAAACTCATTGACGAAGGGAAAGCGGTAGATGAGGTTTATATGGATTTTAGCAAGGCGTTCGATAAGGTCCCCCATGCAAGGCTTCTAGAAAAAGTGAGAGGGCATGGGATCCAAGGGGCTGCTGCCCTGTGGATCCAGAACTGGCTTGCCCAAAGGAGGCAGAGAGTGTGTATAGATGGGTCTTTTTCTAATTGGAGGTCGGTCACCAGTGGTGTGCCCCAGGGATCTGTTCTGGGACCCTTGCTGTTTGTCATTTTCATAAATGACCTGGATGAGGAAGTGGAGGGATGGGTTGGTAAGTTTGTCGACGACACGAAGGTTGGTGGGGTTGTGGATAGTCTGGAGGGATGTCAGAAGTTACAGAGGGACATAGATAGGATGCAAGACTGGGTGGAGAAGTGGCAGATGGACTTCAACCCAGATAAATGCGTAGTGGTCCATTTTGGCAGGTCAAATGGGATGAAGGAGTACAATATAAAGGGGAAGACTCTCAGTACTGTGGAGGAGCTGAAGGACCTTGGGGTCCGGGTCCATAGGACTCTAAAATCGGCCCCACAGGTGGAGGAGGTGGATAAGAAGGTGTATGGTGTGCTGGCCTTTATCAATTGAGGGATTGAGTTTAGGAGTCCGGGGATAATGATGCAGCTATATAAGACCCTGGTCAGACCCCACTTGGAGTACTGTGCTCAGTTCTGGTCGCCTCATTACAGGAAGGATGTGGAAAAGATTGAAACGGTGCAGAGGAGATTTACAAGGATGTTGCCTGGATTGAGTGGCATGCCTTATGAGGATAGGCTGAGGGAGCTCGGTTTTTTCTCCTTGGAGAGACGTAGGATGAGAGGAGACCTAATCAAGGTATATAAGATGTTGAGAGGCATAGATCGGGTGGACTCTCAGAGGCTTTTCCCCAGGGTGGAAATGGCTGCTACGAGAGGACACAGGTTTAAGGTGCTGGGGGGTAGGTACAGGGGAAATGTTTGGGGGAGGTTTTTCACACAGTGGGTGGTGGGCGAGTGGAATCGGCTGCCGTCAGTGGTGGTGGAGGCAAACTCAATAGCATTTTTTAAGAGACTCCTGGATGAGTACATGGGACTTAATAGGATGGAGGGTTATAGGTAGGCCTAAAAGGTAGGGATATGTTCGGCACAACTTGTGGGGCCGAAGGGCCTGTTTTGTGCTGTAGTTTTTCTATGTTTCTTAACATAGAACATTACAGCGTAGTACAGGCCCTTCAGCCCTCAATGTTGCGCTGACCTGTGAAACCAATCTAAAACCCATCAAAAGGCTCTCACTATCCACCCTATCTAATCCTCTGATCATCTTGTATGCCTCTATTAAGTCACCTCTTAACCTTCTTCTCTCTAACGAAAACAGCCTCAAGTCACTCAGCCTTTCCTTGTCAGACCTTCCCACCATACCAGGCAACATCCTGGTAAATCTCCTCTGCACCCTTTCCGACGCTTCCACATCCTTCCTATAATGGGTTTGATGTGCACCCACCCACCTGAGCCAAAAGCTCTGGTCACCCCTCCCTAATACTCAACTGAAAACTTAGAACTTAGATCAAGCTTTTAGTAGGCTGTCTATTTATGTTCATATTTAACTCAATATTAGATATTTGACTATTTGAGAGCATTGGGACACTCTGCCACATCTTACGCACTATGTGGATTAAAGTTAACTTACAGACTTAAGAATTACGTGCAGTTGTAGGGCATTTAACCCCTTGAGTCTGGTCTGCATTCACTAAATCACAACTGTTTTTCTAATTTAATTAAACTGTGGCACCTTCCCCATAATATCTGAATATTATCCTAAAAATCTAATCGATCCCATTCGCAAACATTATCATCTAATGAATATCCACAGTACTCTGGGTGGAAAACTCTCAAAAAATCACAACTATCTGAGTGAAAACATCCACATCTCAGTAAGAAATGACCAACATCTTAGACTGAGAAGCTGAGATTTTTGCCAGCCAGGGGAATGCAGCCTCTCAGCTTCCACCTACTCAAGGCATCAAATAAGTACATATGTTTCAGTTAGATCAGAACGTATTCCTCTGCACTTCAAAGAGTATAGGCTCATTCTACTCAACCACTCCTCTCAGGATAATCCCCTTTTGGCTGTTGTTGGATTTGGTTTTCTGGCACCTGCTCTGATGAGTACAAGTAAAGCAGCTTCAGCAGCATGTCACTTTTTCCAGCAATACTCAAGTTCTGTACGAACAAGTGAAATAGTCATTAATAATTCCAATTGGGAATTCAGATGATAGTTCTTTACCCAAAGAATTCTGAGATGTGGACCTCGCTATCACAGCAAGTGGATGAATCAAATATCTCAGAACCATTCAAGAGGAAATAAGATCAAGGCATGAATATTTTAATATAAACCATATCTCAGAACCAAAAAGCACCACTTAGTAAGGCCACACTGTATAAAGTTCTGGGTCACCCTATTATAGAAAGGATATTATTAAACTAGAAAGAATGCAGAAAAGATTTACTAGAATGCTGCTGGAACTTGATGGTTTGAGTTATAAGGAGAGGCTGGATAGACTGGGACTTTTTTCTCTGGAGCGTAGAAGTCTGAGGGGTGATCTTATAGAGGTCTATAAAATAATGAGGGGAATTGATCAGCTAGATAGTCAACATCTTTTCCCAAAGGTAGAGGAGTCTAAAACTAGAGAGCATAGGTTTAAGGTGAGAGGGGAGAGATACAAAAGGGTCCAGAGGGGCAATTTTTTCACGCAGAGGGTGGTGAGTGTCTGGAACAAGCTGCCAGAGGTAGTAGTAGAGGCGGGTACAATTTTGTCTTTTAAAAAGCGTTTAGACAGTTACATGGGTAAGATGGGTATAGAGGGATTATGGGCCAATCGTGGGCAATTGGGACTAGCTTAGTAGTTTAAAAAAAAAGGGTGGAGTGGACAAGTTGGGCCGAAGGGCCTGTTTCCATGCTGCAAATCTCTGACTCTATGAGGGAGAATTGAATATCGGGATAATTTAACAGGGTGAGCTGCAAAGTGCTGTGAGATTCCTTCTGTTGAGAGAGAGAAATAAACACAGGTATTGCCCCCTCCCCCCTTGCCAAGCTAAGTGGTGCTTATCTGGGGCTTCTGTAACCATGAACTGGATCTTTAAAGTATTCAGGGCTGATTTAGTTTATATTTATGCCACCAAATTACTGTAACCCACATTAAACCTTTAGCTTTTTGAGTTTGACAGAGTTATAAACATTATGTAAGGATTCAGGCACTGAATTAGCAATTATATCAACTTTTATTGATTATAAGTAAAATAAAGCAGCAACACAATTGTCAAACAGCCAAAGGTTTATCAATCAACTATTATACATTGGTCAGTAATCTTACTGAGTGAACAAAAACATTTCCACAAACGAATAAGAGAAAATGAAGGCAAAATGATATTTCATATCGTCGTCACACTTTCAAATGGATCGTCAATTCTAAAAGCAGACAACAAATGATAAAAGAATTGATGAGGAGGGAATAACTAGAGTACAAGCAAAAGCCAGCTTGTAATGCTGCACTTAGGTTGAGGTGTAATGCTGCATTTAGGTCGAGGGGGTTAAGTTTAATTTGATGGATATTGTTAGCCATCAGGTTGCAGCTTAATTTAGCTTGCTGAAGATTACAAGCATAACTGAGAGAGACAGGCACACAGAACGAGACTGAGAGATAGAGAGAGCTTGGTCACTGAGGTAGTTTTTCAGGAGTTCCTGATGGATCTGAAACAAAAATAGGAATTAATAAATAAAGTCAAGCGTTCCTTCACTCGGAGCCAGTGTTAAGAAGCAGGAACAGTGTTGACCAGCGAATGTGAGCAAGGGCAGGGCCAATGGTGTTTATCCTTACAGAGGACAGAATATGGCAGCTTTTCAGGAGGGTTGGATTAAACATGTGCAGCTTTCGGAAACACATCCAGCGGATATGCTGAGGAAGGTGCAAATCCAGCTGATGTGACGAGTGGGGTTGGCCAGAGGCGTTTATCATCATTGCGGGATAAGCAATGCTAAATTAGTCATGAGATCAAATATAAGGAAAACGTTTGGTGAAAGGCTGTTTCATTCTCAGACACTTGGGGTTAAGGCAGATGAACGTTTTGTCGAGATAGATTTTGTGGTGTGGATGAAGATAAGAGCTTCCGTTTATTTCAGTTATTTGATTGCAGGAGGTTTAATAGCAGATGGTCAGACCAAAGGCCTCTTTGTTCAGAGAGTGGAGGAGCCGGGGGTGAGTTATCGCTAGCTGTAGCCAGTCAACATGTGCAATGGGATTTTACAGCCTCACTCAACCCAAGACCGGAAAACCCTGTCCAAGGTCAACAGACCTTCCCCTTGTCCGCCTCTCGCCCACTCCGATTGCCGTGGCGGGCAGGGCGGTAGAAGTCCCACGGTGAAGTTTAAAGTTTTGTGGATGCTGACAGCAAGAGATAGCAAGCAGATTCAAAACTGGAGATGGGAAAAGGATCGTTGTTGGGATGTGAAGTGTTCCATTGGTTAACTTTCAGGTGCCAGCTACGCATTTGCAAGACCAGAAATAACTTTGATCAGAAATGATTCAGACAATTACTGTCCCTGTGCAGATGCACTGTGTGAAATTCTGCAAAATGGGTGAAAGGGACGAGAGAGAAATTTGACCTTTCAGATATGTCACGTGTGACTAAATAGATTCGGTATTGGGGAGGCGGCAGAAACATAACTGGAGTGGGAGAGAGAGAGAGAGAAAGGGGGAGGTAGAAAGAGGGGAGGAGGGAAAGAAACAGACAGAGAAAGGGAGAGAGAGAGGGAACAAAGAACAAAGAGCAAAGAAAATTACAGCACAGGAACAGGCCCTTCGGCCCTCCAAGCCTGCACTGACCATGCTGCCCGACTGAACTGAGACCCCCTACCCTTCCGGGGACCATATCCCTCTATTCCCATCCTATTCATGTATTTGTCAAGACGCCCTTTAAAAGTCACTACCGTATCTGCTCCCACTACCTCCCCTGGCAACGAGTTCCAGGCACCCACTACTCTCTGTGTAAAATATTTGCCTCGTACATCTCCTTTAAACCTTTCCCCTCTCACCTTAAACCGATGCCCCCTAGTAATTGACTCTTCCACCCTAGGAAAAAGCTTCTGACTATTCACTCTGTCCATGCCTCTCATAATCTTATAGACTTCTATCAGGTCTCCCCTCAACCTCCGTCGCTCCAGTGAGAATAAATCAAGTTTCTCCAACCTCTCCTCATAGCTAATGCCCTCCATATCAGGCAACATCCTGGTAAATCTTTTCTGTACCTTCGCCAAAGCTTCCACATCCTTCTGGTAGTGTGGTGACCAGAATGGAACACTATATTCCGAGTGCGGCCTAACTAAGGTTGTATAAAGCTGTAACATAACTTGCCAATTTTTAAACTCAGTACCCCAGCCGATGAAGGCAAGCATGCTGTATGCCTTCTTGACTACCTTCTCCACCTGCATTGCCACTTTCAGTGACCTGTGTACCTCCCCAGTAGCCAGTGAGGACACAAAGATTTCTCTCAAGGCCCCAGGAAGGAGGGAGAGAAAAAGGGAGCGGGTGATAATGAGGAGCAACAGAGTGGGAGCAGGAGGAATGGAGTAATGCAGATTCGGGAAAGTGTGTCCAAAGATAATGGAAGCTAACAATCTATTGACACGAGAGATAGCCGAGGTGAAGCCAAGCCACTGTAAGTAGCTGGGACAGTTGAATATTTCTCCCGATGTTCTGCAGGGCCCACCATTTCTCTCCTCTTGTCCCGACCCATGGCAGTGCGGTGTATATCTGTCTTTCTGTAACTTCTGGTCCTGCAAGTGCTTGGTTGGCAATTCCTCCCAGTCCTACAACATTACCAACACCTTAAATAAAAGCAAAATATTGCAGACACTGGAAATAGGAAATAAAAACCATACGCCTTCAAAACTCTGTTTCTCTGGGCTCAGATGCTGACGGATCTGCTGAGTTCTTGCAGAGCGTCCTGTGTTTTTTTTCATTCTCCACACCTTGTTCATTGCACTCTATTCTATCGTCTGTCTTATTTCTCCCCGCCCTTTCCCTATCACCCTCCAAATTTGGGATTCAATTATGGACTCTCTTGATGCCATTTGTCTGTATCTTTGCCAGTGGCGTGCCTGAAATCCAATGGCTTCCCCAACACCCACAATTCAAATGCTACCATGTATATTATTGGATCACCGCTGATTTCTGGTGTCATACAGATTGTAGAACTATTGAGATAAATACTATTTTAATTGATTGCAAACATTTCGAACCAAATCGGTATTGTTGTCAGTTTTTGTGTTTCTGAATTAATCGAATGATTGATGCAAATGGATATTTCGCTGCGTGTTTGACCTGCTCTCTGAACTTGGACTGAGTCACCCCATAAATAAATGTATTCGTGCAGCAATTTAAATTCACCAGTATTTCTCCAACATCTTGAAAGATATAAAACGAATCATTGTCCAAGTATGCTGCCACATTTAGGCGATATAAAACATTTATTGACCACAGAAGAATGAAGCTGCCAGATATGGTGAAAAGTAAAATCATAGACTTCCTTCTGCTTTCCATCTCTGGGTCACTGCAATTATCCTGCTTGGACTGACTCCTCAGCCCCTTCCGCACCCGGCTTCTCACCAAAACGTATCTGACTGTCAGAGCGTTCAGCAACAGAGTTAAAAAGAATGGGAGGAGTGGGGTTAAAATACGATCAACCCAATTAAATCCCACCCATACAGGTTCTGCATAGTAGCTTGGTTTTCGAACACACAACCATGGTATGTTATTGACTATATCTTTAGGTTCAACTGTAAAATAGAATGGAACATTTTTTAAACAAAGTAGAATGCAGGCTGTTGCGAGAACCAGGGCCGCAGTTCGCTTGGTGCAATATCTATTTTTAATCTGCTGGCAACAAATGGCGACGAAACGATCAAAGGTAAAAGCGATGGTGAACCAAACAGAGCAGTCTCTTGATGCACGAACCAGGACAAGAGAAATGCTACACACTGGGGTGATGTCCAGGAAACACAATGGCAAATAATACCAACTGATCTTGTTCAGTATTATCTCAGTGATCACAACGAGGAGATCTGCTACTGCCATGGCCACAAGGTAACGAGTGGTGCAAGTTGACAGGCCACACTTTCCCCTGGACAAGATCACAACCGCCACAAAATTAACTGCAAGAGACAGAACAGAGTATAGAATGGAAATGATTGAATATGCATGCTTTGAGACTGAGCCCAGGCAGAGTGGGCCAAAAATCTAGGACCACAAACAGTTGCATAGGACAGGTGAGAGGATAACGAATCTTAAACTTGACCCCAACACATCCCAAACCACGGACTTTGAGTTTAACAGACGGGGGCAAGCATCAGACCGCACCCAAAGTTAAAGTTTATTTATTAGTCACAAGTAGGCTTACATTCACACTGTAATGAAGTTAATGTGTGAAATCCCCTAGTTGCCACACTCCGGCGCCTGTTCGGATACACTGAGGGAGAATTTAGCATGGTCGAAGCACCCAACCCACACATCTTTGGACTGTGGGAGGAAACCAGAGCACCCGGAGGAAACCCACGCAGACACGAGGAGAATGTGCAAACTCCACACAGACAGTGACCCAAACTGGGAATGGAACCCGGGTCCCTGGAACTGTGAGGCAGCAGTGCCAACCACTGTGCCACCGTGCTGCCCCGAATCACAGGACAGCATTTTTTTTAGTGAGTCCAGCGGAATCTGATTTAACATGTGACACTCTGGTTTGTGAGCTACCACACTGCGCTTACAAATACGATGCAAAGCTACTCTAATCATTTCTTTTATTCATTCATGGGACATGGGCATTGCTGGCTGGCCAGCATTTATTGCCCATCCCTAATTGTCCTTCAAGGCAGTTGAGAGTCAACCACGTTGCTGCGACTCTGGAGTCACATGCAGGCCAGGATGGCAGGTTTCCTCGCCTAAAGAACATTAGTGAAGCAGATGGGTTTCTCCGACAATCGACACGGTCATCAGTAGATTCTTAATTCCAGATATTTTTTATTTAATTCAAATTCCACCATCTGCCGTGGCGGGATTTGAATCCGAGTCCCCAGAACAATAGCTGAGTTTCTGGATTAATAGTTTAGCGATAATACCACTAGGCCATCGTCTCCTCAGATTTACCAGGTTAACTAAATCTACAGGACTCAGATGACTCCTCTAGGTTTGCAGAGGTAACATGTTGATTTGAACGGTTCTCCTCTCTGGTATGATGCCATCCCAGACTCTGGCTAATCTCTGGGCTACAAGAACAATCCCTGGAAAGTGACCACACGAAGGGATGGATAGACTAGTATTGGTAAATTATCTGTGCCATGAAATGTGCCTCTGGGATCTGACCACTGCACAGGGTAAGGGAATTGCAACTTGCACTGGGATAGGACGGCTCACAGAGTCTGAACCCTCAACAGGATGGGAAATATCCTCAGATTGGCACATTTCTGCCACAGGAACAGCCCAGACAACAGGAAACCCCCATGGAAATGGATTACTGCTCATGCCCAGACAAGTCTCAGGAGTTACCATATACTATCCTCGATTTAAAATGACCTCTGATTCAGAAACACTGGGAATCTCTGGGGATATAGCCCTAGAATTCTTCCAAACCCACTGGGTTGGAGACCCGTAAGAGTCTGGTCATTCCCAGGACAGGAGAGCCCTGGACATTTAACTTCCTCAAGAAAAGGATGTTCCATGATATAGACGATTCCACATGATCGGAGACATACCTTTACCATTTCCAGTGCACATATACCCTACCACGGGAGGGAGAGGAGCGACCGCAGAATTGGAGATCCATCCTTGTTTGATAAAGCTTCCGGAGTCAGAATATGAACCAGGGTTAGAGACCAAGCAAACTTAGACCACTGCCGGGAATGTATACGCTCTGACATACCAGCCACCAGACAAGGGTTACGTTGGATTACACCAAAATATGTTTAAATTTATGTTTATTTATTAGTGTCACAAGTAGGCTTACATTAATACTGCAATGGAGTTACTGTGAAAATCCCCTAGTTGCCACACTCCGGCGCCTGTTCGGGTTCACTGAGGAAGAATTTAGCACTGCTAATGCACCTAACTAGCATGTCTTTCAGACTGTGGGAGGAAACTGGAGCACCCGGAGGAAACCCACGCAGACATGGGGAGAACGTGCAAACTCCACACAAAAAGTGACCCAAGCCGGGAATCAAACCTGGGGCCCTGGCACTGTGAGGCAGCAGTGCTAAGACTACCACCACATTAACACCACTCCTCAGCGTGCTAGATACCTCCAGGCTAGACCGCTCCAGGGCAGACCAGCCTCCCGGAATTAGACCTCTCCCTGAAAAAGGGGAATCACACGACCTCGATTATTTCTGAGGACAGGAAGTAAACACTGAGATGCAGGACAACCCCGCAGTCGTTCCCCTCCCCGGATGGGTTCCCCTGCAATCTGGACTACTTCATGTCATAGAAGAATGTCACATCATCCTGGAACGCTAGCTGGGGTTGGAAACTCCATTCTCATACTCACCATGGCATGGGTGAAGAGAAATCCAGTCTGACCACTCAGCCTCAATACTGGATCTAAATGATATCCGAGGATAGAAGACCTGACCGGGATCGGAGAATGCGCTTATCTGATGGGAGATTAATCAGAATCTCGCCAGTTGCTGTTAAAGGAGACTATGCATGGGCAGGATTTTCTGGCCACGCTCGCTCCGAGCCCGGAAATTGCCGCCCAAACCCAACGGACCTTTGCATGGTCCGCCCCCACCCCCTACAGTTCCCGTGGCGGGTGGGTCGGGAAAAGCCTGTCCTGAGTCCGCTGCATGGAAGACCACTATGAACTGGTTATGGTTCTGGCAGTGTGTAATAGCCAATATCATTACAGGTTTTCTGAGCCTCGCAAAATAACATGTTTTGACTGATTTGGCCTTTCATGCTTTTCGAACCTACGTGTGAATTATTATGATTGACACATTTGTAGTCTATGCCTGTTTGATGCTAAGCATGCACCTTCAAAGTAATATAACTTCTCAATCGAATTTCCAAAATATAGTGGTCTAAAGTTAAATTTATTTATTAGTCACAAGTAAGGCTTACATTAACACTGCAATGAAGTTACTGTGAAATTTCCCTAGTCGCCACAGTCGGGCGCCTGTTTGGGTCAATGCACCGAATGCTGTAACAATTTTCTGATGTGTTTTCTAACTTGTTGCAATACTGCCAACCTCAATATTGAATACATGCTGTCCCCCCCCCACAACCCTCTTACCCACCCCCCCCCCACAACCCTCTTACCCACCCCCACCCATCCCCCCATGAATCTGGGGCCGTACGAAAATTTAGAATATGTTGCTGCGATTATAGAGTTCCAAACACAATTGCCTCTGCAGTGACCCTAGTTGTATTCTGTGAGACGTGTCTGCTAATCTGAAATCTACGCTTTGGTCATCGACTTTCTCTTCTGCTTGAAACAACCCTTTATGTCTCCTGCCTCCGTATTATCTGACCATAGGAATTAACACCACATGGGGTAACATTTCACCTGCCTTTTCAGAATCCAGATCAATTTCAGCATTACCACTGTCCAATACCTTTATAATATCCTGAGAATAGTCAGCAAGTTTGGTAAAGCAGGATCGTCCCAATTAAACAGCTTACATTTCTCATGTCGAGATGTGGTTCTATCCTCTCCCCTCTAAGGGTTCAGTTGTTATTCCCTACAATTAATGTTAGGTTTACTGGCCGACATTCTGGGAACCTGTTTACTCATCTCTTCAATCCGAAATGTATCTTAGTTTTCCTCCAGTCATCTGGTATGCCACTTTTTTGTTTTGAAAAAATTATTAAATATAAATAATAGTTTGTCAAACTCTTGCCAGCCATTTTGTGAAGTAAAAAAATTGGAAATACATTTCACTCGGTTTCATATTCATTAGGAAAGCGAAATTTACATGTTCCTAAATCTATTCCCCAATAGCAGTGTCAATAAGTGTCTGTTTATATTTGCTGAGGTAATCATAGAATCCCTACCGGCCATTTGGCCCATCGAGTCTGCACTGACCACAATCCCACCCTATCCCCATAACCCCACATATTTACCCTGCTAGTCCCCGAACACGAGGGGTCAATTTAGCATGTCCAATCAACTGAATCATCTATGGTATTTCCTCCACCTTATGTTAAGTGAATAAAATTAAACTATTGCCCTTTTTCCTGGAGTAAAACTTACCAATGAATATCCACAAAATAAGTCGAAAAATAAAATGGGTTCCAATATTCTATACAAAGCATTAGAACATAAGAACATAAGAACTAGGAGCAGGAGTAGGCCATCAGGCCCCTCGAGCCTGCTCCGGCATTCAATAAGATCATGGCTGATCTTTTTGTGGACTCAGCTCCACTTACCCGCCCGCTCATCTTAACCCTTAATTCCTTTACTGTTCAAAAATTTATCTATCCTTGCCTTAAAAACATTCAATGAGGTAGCCTCAACTGCTTCACTGGGCGGGGAATTCCACAGATTCACATACCTTTGTGTGAAGAAGTTCCTCCCTCACTCAGACCTAAATCTGCTTCCCCTTATTTTGAGGCTATGCTCCCTAGTTCTAGTTTCACCCGCCAGCGGAAACAACTTCCCTGCTTCTATCTTATCTATTCCCCTCATAATCGTCTATGTTTCTATAAGATCTCCCCTCATTCTTCTGAATCCCAATGAGTATAGCCCCAGTCTACTCAGTCTCTCCTCATAAGCCAACCCTCTCGACTCCGGAATCAACCTAGTGAATCTCCTCTGCAGTGCCAGTATACCCTTTCTCAAGTTAGGAGACCAAAACTGTACACAGTACGCCTGGTGTGGCCTCACCAGCACCTTATACAGCTGCAACATAATCTCGTTGTTTTTAAACTCCATCTCTCTAGCAATGAAGGACAAAATTCCATTTGCCTTCTTAATTACCTGCTGCACCTGCAAACCAACTCCTTGAGATTCCTGCACAAGGACACCCAGGTCCCTCTGCACAGCAGCATGCTGCAATTTTTTACCATTTGAATAATAGTCCATTTTGCTGTTATTCCGACCAAAATGGATGACCTCACATTTACCAACATTGTACTCCATCTGCCAGACTCTCGCCCACTCACTTAGACTATCTATATCCCTTTGCAGACTTTCAGCGTCCTCTGCACACTTTGCTCTTCCACCCATCTTAGTGTCATCTGTGAATTTTGACACACTACACTTGGTCCCCAACTCCAAATCATCTATGTAAATCGTTAACAATTGCAATCCCAACACTGATCCCTGAGGCACACCACTAGTCACTGATCACCAACCAGAAAAACCCATTTACCCCCACTCTTTGCTTTCTGTTAGTTAACCAATCCTCTATCCATGCTAATACATTACCCGTAACACTGTGCACCTTTATCTTATGTAGCAGTCTTTGGTGCGGCACCTTGTCAAATGTCTTCTGGAATTACTTCCATTTATCTCCATTAATTCATTGGCAAATTCATTTGTGAAACAAGCAGACAGTTGATAGGTTGCATCGACCTATTTGTTCCTGGAGATTTCCTTTCACTGTGACATGTGCATCTAGTGGGCAAGGTTGATTTTTTTTCCACCTACACATTTTTTAAGAGTTTACCATATCCAATAAGGAACAGTTTCTATGTAATATTGGATGGGAGAATGTTCTTCAGTGCGTCCCTTGTATAGAATTTCCCCATAAACATTTTACAAATGGAATCTCATATCCAGTGCTTCGACTGGAACCAATGTTTGCGAATCTAAAATATTTTTTAAAACCGTTTTTGTTTTCATAGAATCGGAGAATCTCTACTGTGCAGAAGAGGCCATTCGACCTATTGAGTTTACACCTCTCAGAATATTTTACCCCAGCCCTCTCCCCTGCCGTATCCCTGTAGCCCCACACATTCATCATGGCTAATCCATCTAATCTACACATCCTGGGACACTGAGGGACAATTTAACTTGGCCAATCCGCCTAACCTGCACATCTTTGGATTTTCCACATTTTCTTGGCTTCAGAGGCTAGAAGTCAGACATCTTCCATTTTCATCCACCATAAATATTATGACACCAGTTCAACTCAAACGCCCATGAGGATGATTAAAATTACCAGTATAAGAGATTCATATCTTTCTGGGGAGTGAGGAATGGGCATTCGCAGTGGGGCCAGGACATGCCAGAACAGAGTATGAGGCAGTAGAATCAGGCCCATTGGTGTCTGAGTGAGTGACTGGAGACTGTGTGAGTGAGAGTGTATGTGAAGGGGATGCCATTCTTGAGCCTTTTTCAATAATCATCCCTCTCACGCAGCTTTCATTACGTTTTCTATTCATTCCCTCATCTAGGCACTGCTGACTGCCTGTCTTTGGATCCTCCTCTCACCCTCCAGGTACTGCTGGCAGCCTGTCCCAAGGTTTTGCTCACACGCTATCCGAAAGTTGCTACTGACAGACGGTCTCATGGTCATCCCCTCACCCTATAGATGCTGTTGGCAGCCTGTCCTAGAGTGCTCCTCTCGCTCTTTCCTCTAGGTACTGTCCTCCCATACAGCCCATCCACTTAACTGAAGTACTTCATCCCTGGAACTATTTCCATAGAAGGTGTTTGCAACATGCCTTAAGCATTAACAACCTTCCCAAAGTGTGACATCCAGAACTGAACATAATACTCAATTTGAGGAGGAACTGATCCATAACAAAGGGTTGGCATATTTTCCTTGTCTTGATAAACTAAGCCTCTATTTAGGAAGCCTGGCATCACCACATTCACAACCTGCCCTTCTGCCTTGCACTATTTTAGGCATTTGAATACTCCAGATGTGTCTATTTCTGCACCCGCTTTAGAATTTTACCATTTTGTTTTTGATTGTCTCTCCTCGTTCTTCTTTTGAATCTTTCTCTGTATCCAATTTCATCTGCCATATAACCCCTCCTGCCAGCCACACCCCGCCCGCCCCCTCCCACCCACCCCTCACACCCCCAACCACCACCACCACCACTTCTTCACCGAGGCTCTCGATGTCTTCTTGAAGTCGATTGGAATCTGGTTCACTGTCTCTGTGTTGCAGCTGTTCCATTCACATCTAGTCCTAAGTTATTAATACATAAGAAAAATAAGTAGTATTTCTACAGAGAATCCCAATTTTCCTCCAGTCCAGTCAGAGAAGTGGAAATGTCAATATCTGCAGTCCAACTATTCATGTCATAGAAATATGATATAATTCAGCACTGGTGACCCAAACATTCCCGGAAGCTTGCTAAGAGAATGTGATTAGTATTCACCGGGAAGTGTGTACCGTAACCATCCTTACGTAAGAAGGAGTCAGAACATAGAACATAGAAGAGTACAGCACAGAACAGGCCCTTCGGCCCTCGATGTTGTGCCGAGCTTTGTCCGAAACCAAAGTCAAGCTATCCCACTCCCTATCATCCTGGTGTGCTCCATGTGCCTATCCAATAACCGCTTGAAAGTTCCGAAAGTGTCCGACTCCACTATCATCGCAGTCAGTCCATTCCACACCCCAACCACTCTCTGAGTAAAGAACCTACCTCGGACATCCCTCCTATATCTCCCACCATGAACCTTATAGTTATGCCCCCTAGTAACAGCTACATCCACCCGAGGAAATAGTCTCTGAGCGTCCACTCTATCTATCCCCCTCATCATCTTATAAACCTCTATTAAGTCGCCTCTCATCCTCCTCCGCTCTAAAGAGAAAAGCCCCAGCTCCCTCAACCTTTCCTCATAAGACCTACCCTCCAAACCAGGCAGCATCCAAGTAAATCTCCTCTGCACTCTCTCCAATGCTTCCACATCCTTTTTATAGTGAGGTGACCAGAACTGCACACAATATTCCAAATGTGGTCTCACCAAGGTCCTGTACAGTTGCAGCATAACCCCACGGCTCTTAAATTCAAACCCCCTGTTAATAAACGCTAACACACTGTAGGCCTTCTTCACGGCTCTATCCACTTGAGTAGCAACCTTCAGAGATCTGTGGATTTGAACCCCAAGATCTCTCTGTTCCTCCACCTTCCTCAGAACCCTGCCGTTGACCCTGTAATCCGCATTCAAATTTGTCCTCCCAAAGTGAATCACCTCGCACTTATCAGGGTTAAACTCCATCTGCCATTTTTCGGCCCAGCTCTGCATCCTATCAATGTCTCTTTGCAGCCTACAACAGCCCTCCACCTCATCCACTACTCCACGAATCTTGGTGTCATCAGCAAATTTACTGACCCACCCTTCAGCCCCCTCCTCCGAGTCATTAATAAAAATCACAAATAGCAGAGGACCCAGCACTGATCCCTGTGGTACACCGCTGGTAACTGGTCTCCAGTCTGAAAATTTTCCATCCACCAACACCCTCTGTCTTCTATGAGATAGCCAGTTACTTATCCAATTGGCCAAATCTCCCTCTATCCCACACCTCCTTACTTTCTTCATGAGCCGACCATGGGGAACTTTATCAAACGCCTTACTAAAATCCATGTATACGACATCAACTGCACTACCTTCATCTACACACTTAGTTACCTCGTCAAAGAATTCAATCAAATTTGTGAGGCAAGACTTCCCCTTTACTAATCCATGTTGACGATCCCGGATTAAGCTGCATCTTTCCAAATGGTCATAAATCCTATCCCTCAGGACCTATTCTATTAACTTACTGACCACCAAAGTAAGACTAACCGGCCTATAATTACCAGGGTCATTCCTATTTCCTTTCTTGAACAGAGGAACAACATTCGCCACTCTCCAGTCCTCTGGCACTATCCCCGCGGACAGTGAGGACCTAAAGATCAAAGCCAAAGGCTCTGCAATCTCATCCCTCAATCCCATCGCAGAGTAGAGAGGATTTGAATAATATAAGTGTTACTCTATTGCTATAACATCAGACAACAATCAGGAAATAGGAGAACAGTAACTCATACTGCTCATCGAGCAATCATCGCTATTAAGTGCCATCATGGCTAATCCTCCTCTCCAACGCTGCTTCCTCGTTTGCTTCACTTATACTGTGATTCCCTGAGAACCAGGAAGTCTATCCCAACCATATCAATGTATGTCAATTCTGGAGAATCCACTACCCTCTGCGGTGGCTTATCCCAATGATTCAGAACCATTTGTATGATTACAGTTCTCCCCATCTCACTCCCAAGTGAATGGCTTCATGTCCAGAGAATCTCCTCCCCTGTTTTAGATTCCCTGGCCCGAGGAAGCAACCTCTATCCTGTCAGGTTCCTTCACAATCTTACATGTTTCTCGTTGTTCTGAGCTCCAAAGAAATACAGGACCAATTTTCTCGGCCTCTAACCACAGGACTTTCTTCCCGGGGTGGTGGGTACTATTCTGTGGACATGTTGCTGCTTCACCTCCCAAGCAAATATTCAGCTTTAATTTTGGAGACAAAAACAGGACACAATGTTCCCGGTGTGTTTCATCAAGGTTCATACAGTTGAGTAAGACTCCTTTCTGCATGTGCTGTATGTACTTTAATCCCTTTGCAGCCATCATGCCTCGCTAATTACTCCTCCCGTTGCTGTTTCTAATGTTCTATCCCATTCTGGTGATCCATTTCGGGTGGAATTTTCCCGAACCACCCGCCACAGGAATCATAGTGGGCGGGACACGGGGACCATGCAAGGGACAATTGAATTTCCATTGTCGGACACTCGCCCATTCCGATTCCGTGGCAGGTGAGGTGGTAGAGTCTCGGCGCATAAGTCCACCTTTTTGAACGACACTGGGTCAGGACCTGTCAAGTTGAAAGATCCCTATTTATCCCCACTTGTCTCTTGTGCATGAACCAATGTTTCATCAATGCGATACGTTACTCTAAAATTAACTTGTCTTTCAAGGAGTGCAGAGATCAATAACTTGAAACCATGATTTCAAAGTAAAATCCGTTTGTCCCACTTCAGTTAAATAATCAATGCAAATGTACCGACTGACGGATACTTCCAGAAATGCTGGGGTAAGCTGTTCAACTCAACTCAATTTAGCAATCCACAATCGGTACATTTCTTCATTGATAGTAATACCTCACAGATGTGGCTGCATTGCAGTATGATACAGTAATACATCCACCAACAGCATAGCTTGATAATTCAATGAGACAGTGTTACAAACAAAGAATAACTTTCACTTGAGGACATGAAATAAAATCATAGAGAGAATTCTGAAACAGTGAATCAAGTAACATTTCCAGTCACAGATCACAAGCAGGGCCTAGTTTGCACACGGATTGACATTGCTATACTAATTCCAGCACTTACCAGGAACACCGGTGACGGCAAGGATGGTGTAACATATTTTATTGGCCACTTGTCTTGGAAGATGCATTTTATCTGATTCTTCGAGCTGCACACAATCTCACAGATCTCTGAAATGATGCATGCTCTTAAATGCTACGAAATCTCAACGGGGTTATTCAAGTTGCAACACCTGTTTTTCTTTATATTTTGAACAACCAGATGATGATGGCTGAGTTAATTCCCTGTGGTGATAGAGCATGTTTAGTGTTGAGATTCAATTGTGAAACCACACATACTGGAACATGTTGGTTACACTAACTAAGTAACGACAATTGGAAGTTTCATTCACACAATGATCTTCAAACACACCCCCCCCCACCCCCCTCTCCCCCGCCCCATCTTGGCTGAACAAATATATGACTCTCCTCTTTAATTCTTTAACTCAAAGTAATACAATCCCTCCAACAAATACTGGGCGACAATCGAATACAACAGCTCAAATTGATGAGAATTGTATTACCTGAAACTTCAAAAAGCTAATCAAATTAATTGAGCAGTTCAAACTCATTCAGCAATTGATGGGAACTAATACTTTCCATAAAACTCATCCAGTACCGCAAGCTGAAACAGGTTGTTACACTCATAGCTCAATATAAACGATGTAGATAGCACAACGTAATATAACCCCAGAAAATAATACCGTTCACCGAACGATAGTCTCACGGGGAGAGGGGGAGACAGGGAGAGGGGGGGAGACAGGGAGAGGGGGGGAGACAGGGAGAGGGGGGGAGACAGGGAGAGGGGGGGAGACAGGGAGAGGGGGGGAGACAGGGAGAGGGGGGGAGACAGGGAGAGGGGGGGAGACAGGGAGAGGGGGGGAGACAGGGAGAGGGGGGGAGACAGGGAGAGGGGGGGGAGACAGGGAGAGGGGGGGAGACAGGGAGAGGGGGAGACAGGGAGAGGGGGAGACAGGGAGAGGGGGAGACAGGGAGAGGGGGAGACAGGGAGAGGGGGAGACAGGGAGAGGGGGGGAGACAGGGAGAGGGGGAGAGACAGGGAGAGGGGGAAGACAGAAAACAATCCAAGCCTATCGAGTCTCTCCTTATATCTCAACATAAAAAATTATTCATTAGTCTCATAAATGTTTACATTAACACTGTAATGAAGTTACTGTGAAAATCCCTTAGTCGCCACACTCCGGTGCCTGTTCGGGTATAGTGAGGGAGAAGTTAGCATGGCCAATGCACCTAACCAGCATGTCTTTCGGACTGTGGGAGGAAACCTACACAGACACAAAGAGAATGTGCAGACTCCGCACAGACAGTAACCCAAGCCAGGAATCAAACCCGGGTCCCTAGCACTGTGAGACAGCAGTGCTAACCACTGGGCCACCGTGCTGCCCCAACACAGGAACATAGGAATTAGGAGTAGAAGGAAGCAATTCAGCCCTTTGAGCCTGCTCTGTCATTCAATTAGATTCTCCCTGATCTCTCCCTGGTCTCAAATCCACCTCCCCACCTGTTCCCCATGTCCCTTTAACCCATTTTAAAAATATATCTATCTCCTTCTTGAAACCATTCAATGATTCAGACTCCACCGCGCTATGGGGTCAGCGAGTTCCACAGATTCACCACCCTCTGTGAGAAGTAGTTCTTCCTCATCTCAGTTTTAAATCTACCGTCTCTCAACCTACACATGTGATCCCTTGTTCTTGATTGCCAGAAAACAGTGAGAGGTTGAGGCAGCGAGGAAGAGAGATGGCGAGAGGGAAGAGAGAGAGCGAGAGAGAGGGACGGCGAGAGGGAAAAGATAGAGAGAGAGAGAGATGGTAAGAGGGCAGAGAGAGAGAGAGAGAGGGACGGCGAGAGGGAAGAGATAGAGAGGGTGAGAGGGAAGTGAGAGAGACGGCGAGAGGGAAGAGAGAGATAAATAGGGATGCAGTGAGTGGGGGCAATGGGGGTGATGTGTGGAGGGGGATGGGAGGGGGTGATGGGGGAGGGGGCAATAGGGAGATGGGGAGACAGGGAGAGGGAGAGACAGGGAGAGGAGGAAACAGGGAGACTGGGAGAGGGGGGAGAAGGGGAGACAGAAAACTATCCAAGCCTATCGAGTCTCTCCTGATATCTCAAATGCCCCATCCCAGGTGATGCAACATCCTGGTGAACCTCCTTTGTACTGCAGTTCGTGCAATCACTTTCTTCCCACAGTGAAGTGACCAGAGCCCCAGCTGTGACCTAACCAATGCTTTGTACAACATTACCTCCTTGCTCTTATACTCTATGAAACAACTGATAAAAGCAAGTGTTCCATCTGCCTTCAATCACTCTGAGACACAGAATCATAGAACCCCCACAGTGCAGGAGGAGGCCATTCGACCCATTGGGTCTGCACCGACTCTCCAAAAGAACATCTCCCCCAGGCTCTATTCTCATAACCCCATGATTTTACCCCACTAATCCCCCTAACATACTCATCTTGAGACAATAAGGGGCAATTTAACCTGGCCAATCCACCTAACCTGCATATCTTTGGACTTCAGGAGGAAACTGGAGCACCCGGAGGAAAGCCACACAGACACGGGGAGAGTGTGCAAACTTCACACAGTCACCCAAGGCCAGAATTGAACCCGGGTCCCTGGCGCTGTGAGGCAACAATGATAACCACTGTGCCATCCTTAACCTTAGCACCAGGGAAGGAACATACCATCCTGTGGCTTCTTTTGTGACCACAGGAACATCTATCTATTTGTCTCAGAACTGAATACCCTGTGACTAATGCGTTTCTATGCCTTTTGCTCCTCCGCTGTGCTGCAAAGCCAGCTGTGATGCTACAAATTTGGCTGTTGCTGTTATCCCCTATTAGGGGGCTGTTATGATAGATTCCCCCGGCACGGTAGCACAGTGGTTAGCACTGCTGCTTCACAGCTCCAGGGTCCCGGGTTCGATTCCCGGCTCGGGTCACTGTCTGTGTGGAGTTTGCACATTCTCCTCGTGTCTGCGTGGGTTTCCTCCGGGTGCTCCGGTTTCCTCCCACAGTCCAAAGATGTGCGGGTTAGGTTGATTGGCCATGCTAAAATTGCCCCTTAGTGTCCTGGGATGCGTAGATTAGAGGAATTAGCAGGTAAAATATGTAGGAATATGGGGGTAGGACCTGGGTGGGATTGTGGTCGGTGCAGACTCGATGGGCTGAATGGCCTCTTTCTGTACTGTAGCGTTTCTATGATTTCTATTTTCTTGTTGTATTTAAGACTATCATTCCCCTCAAGTAGACAAAGTAACAGAGTGGTTTCAAGATGAACTTTACTACAGCTGTAGCACCCAGAATGACCATTCAGAACATTGAGTGAAAAAAATCAGAAATACATTGGCAATTAAAATCTCAGCTTCGATTACAAGTAATTAGCATAAATCAATAGACACATAGGAGTTATCTCTATCCAATCATAGTTAAGGTTACAACATGCATCCTGTGGTGAACCATAGTTGGTTACCACTATGGGTACTTGTACATATGTTACTCTTGTTACTGTTGGGGTTAGGGTTGGGGTGTTCCACCTGTTAGCATTGTTCTGTGGTACACTCCGTTTGGCTCCGCCTTCTTACAGGAGTATAAAGGTCACTGCTACTTCCTAATAGCCCTTAGTCTGGGATAGTATTGTTAAGCAGTATGCTCTATTCTTGTTGTGAATAAAAGCCTTTATTCCCGGGTATGTCCTAGCCTCCCGAGTGAATTAATCGCGCATCAATTTTATTCACAACAAAACACCGAAAATTTTGTTCGAAGAAAATGGAGCAGATGCTGAAACCCGATCGGCTAACCTTGGATCCGCGTGCCGTGGGAGCGTCGAACACTTTCGACCATTGGTTGAAGTGTTTCGAGGATTACATCGACGCCTCGACAGCAGTCCAGTCCGACGCCGACAGATTGCGGGTCCTCCACACAAGGGTGAGCGACACTGTGTATGCAGCAATCCATGATTCCCAAAATTACAAAGAGGCCATCGAATTACTCAAGAAGCTGTACCATAAACAGCCGAACGAAATTCATGCTCGTCACCTATTAGCCACTCGACGGCGGCAGCCCGGCGAAACGACGGGACAGTACCTGCGCGAACTTCAACAGCTCGCCAGAGCCTGCAATTGTCAGGAGGTGTCGGCCACTCAATACACCAACGATCTGATCCGAGATGCGTTCGTGGCGGGAATCGGCTCATCCTATATTCGCCTGTGGCTGCTAGAGCAGGGTAACTTGGACCTGGCTAAGACGGTAGAATTGGCCGATGCAATGGAAACGGCCTCCAGAAGTCTTGAAACCTACCCCACCGACCACATGGGAACATCGTGGCAAGTACAGCCACCGCCTCAACTGTACTCGGTGGCTCCTCGGAACTGCGCGATAATGCTCCCAACTTCAGACCTGACGGCTGCGGCAGCTCCTGGAGGCCCACGGTGCTATTTCTGCGGATTGGCGAAGCACCCTCGTCTGAGATGTCCGGCCAGGGCGGTGTTTTGCTCCGCCTGTGGGAAGAAAGGGCACTATGCAAAAGTGTGCCGAGGAAAGACCCCTTCCAAGCCCAGCAGTGCTGCGTGCGACTCCCCAGGATCCATCTCCTCGTCTCCGGCCTCGTCGATGTCTTCAGCCACGTGCTATTCACGGGCGCCGCCATTTCCTATGACGACGATGCAAGCCACGTGCGACCTGCGGGTGCCGCCGCTTTCAACATCATCGACCACGTGCGATTCGTGGGCGCAGCCATTTTGGTCGACACCGGCCGCAGAAGACCAGCAGGGGTCCTCGTCGTCAGCTATCTCAGCTGCCTGCAGTTACACTCGGGATCCAACAGTGGCGTCAATCATCCTGGACCAGGCCAAGCCTCACAGACTCAACAAGTCCATGATGGACATAAAGGTAAACGGGCGCCTGGCGCATTGCCTGTTTGACAGGGGGAGCACGGAGAGTTTCATCCACCCAGATACAGTGAAACGGTGCGCTCTCCATGTGCAAACTGTCAGGCAGACAATCTCCATGGCGTCGAGGTCCCGATCTGTTATCATTCTTGGGAGCTGTGTGGTAACCTTAACGATGCGGGGCACAGTTTACGAGAACTTCAGGCTCCTTGTGTTACCGCACCTTTGCGCTCCGGTACTCCTGGGGCTAGACTTTATGGTCCACCTGAGGAGTGTGACCCTGCAGTACGATGGGTCACTCCCTCCACTTTCAGTGGGAGAACAGCAGCCTCCAAATTGTCCAGCGCGCTCCACATGCAGTCTCTCGACACTCAAAATTACCCCGCCTTCCCTATTCGAAAATCTCGTGCCAGGCTGCAAGCCCATCGCGACTAAGAGCAGGCGTTACAGCGCTGAGGATCGGATCTTTATTCGATCTGAGGTTCAGCGGCTCCTCAGGGAAGGGGTCATTCAACCTAGCACTAGCCCATGGAGAGCACAAGTCGTGGTGGTCAAGACTGGAGACAAGCCCCGGATGATCATAGACTATAGTCAGACCATTAATAGGTACATGCAGCTGGACGCGTATCCCCTCCCGCGCATATCTGACATGGTCAACCAGATTGCGCAGTACCGGGTGTTCTCCACCATAGACTTGAAGTCAGCCTACCACCAGCTCCCCATTCGCCCAGAGGACCGCAAATACACGGCCTTTGAGGCGGATGGTCGTCTCTACCACTTTTTAAGAGTCTCTTTCGGCGTCACTAATGGTGTCTCGGTCTTCCAGCGTGAGATGGACCGAATGGTGGACCAAAACGGGCTACGGGCTACCTTCCCGTACCTGGACAACGTCACTATCTGCGGCCATGACCAGCAGGACCACGATGCCAACCTCCTAAAGTTTTTACGCACTGCGACTCTCCTGAACCTGACCTATAACAAGGAGAAGTGCGTATTCAGAAAGCACCGCCTAGCAATCCTCGGATACGTGGTGGAAAACGGGGTCATCGGCCCTGATCCAGACCGTATGCGTCCCCTCCTTGAACTTCCCCTACCCACTAGCATCAAAGCACTGAGAAGATGCTTAGGCTTCTTCTCGTACTATGCACAGTGGGTTCCCAATTACGTGGGCAAAGCCCGTCCGCTCATAAAATCTACCTCTTTTCCCCTGACAGCAGAAGCTCGCCTAGCCTTTGAAGGGATAAAAGCCGACATCGCGAAAGCCACGATGCACGCTGTCGATGAGTCCATCCCCTTTCAGGTGGAGAGTGATGCATCTGATTTCGCCCTGGCCGCCACACTTAACCAGGCGGGCAGGCCTGTCGCCTTTTTCTCTTACACCCTCCAAGGCCCTGAAATTCGGCACTCCGCTGTGGAAAAAGAGGCTCAGGCCCTTGTGGCCATCCGGCATTGGCGCCATTACTTGGCTGGAAAACGATTTACCCTGCTCACGGACCAGCGGTCCGTGGCCTTCATGTTCAACAACACGTTAAGGGGTAAGATCAAAAATGATAAAATCTTGAGGTGGAGAATCGAACTCTCCACCTACAACTATGATATCATGTACCGTCCGGGGAAGCTTAATGAGCCCTCAGATGCCCTGTTGCGTGGAACATGTGCCAGTGTGCGGGAGGACCGGCTACAGGCCCTCCACAATGATCTCTGCCATCCGGGGATCACTCGGCTCTTCCATTTTGTAAGGGCTCGGAATCTGCCCTACTCCATAGAGGATGTCAGGTCGATAACTCGAAGCTGCCAGGTATGTGCAGAGTGCAAGCCGCACTTCTACCGGCCTGACAGGGCACACCTCATTAAGGCCACTCGCCCTTTTGAATGACTGAGTGTCGACTTCAAGGGCCCCCTTCCTTCGACAGATCGGAATGTGTATTTCCTCAACGTGGTTGACGAATACTCCCGATTCCCCTTTGCCATCCCCTGTTCTGACATGTCCTCTGCCACGGTCATCAAAGCCCTGCGGAGTCTTTTTACCCTGTTCGGCTACCCCAGTTATATCCACAGTGATAGGGGTTCGTCGTTTATGAGCGACGACTTGAGGCAATACCTGCTCTCTAAAGGAATTGCCTCAAGTAGAACTACGAGTTACAACCCCAGGGGTAACGGACAGGTCGAGAGAGAAAACGCTAGTCTGGAAGGCTGTTCTACTGGCGTTAAGGTCTCGGGGGTTCCAGTCTCCCGTTGGCAAGAGGTACTTTCTGATGCGCTCCATTCAATCCGGTCCCTCCTGTGTATGGCAACCAACGCTACCCCACATGAGCGGATGTTTACCTTCCCTAGGAAGTCTTCCTCTGGGACCTCACTGCCGTCTTGGTTGACGTACTGAGGACCTGTCCTCCTGCGGCGGCATGTTAGGGCCCGCAAGTCTGACCCTTTGGTTGAACAGGTCCATCTCCTCCACGCCAACACTCAATATGCCTATGTGGCATATCCTGACGGGCGGGAGGACACGGTCTCTATCAGAGATCTGGCGCCTGCAGGGGACCTGGAAACCCCCGTCACTCCCACACCCCTGGTTAGGATTCCTTTGCCCATTCTCTCCCCTCCTGACACGGCGCGAGCAGCATCGGGACCTCAACTTAATCCTCTTACTCCCGTGTACAGCTTGCCTGAGTCCAGGAGATTGTCGCCACCTCGAGGTCCACAGGTGTGTGAGGAACTGGAGGAGTCACTGGACACCACCTCGGAGAGAGGGTCGTCACCACGGTCACCAGAACTGGCACTGGAGCCAGTACTGCGGAGGTCGCAGAGACGGTGCGGACCTCCGATACGGCTGAACTTGTGAACATATGGACAGTTCATATTGTCTCCTTACCCCACCGGCCTTTGTTTTTTAAAGGAGGAGTGAATGTGGTGAACCATAGTTGGTTACCACTATGGGTACTTGTACATATGTTACTCTTGTTACTGTTGGGGTTAGGGTTGGGGTGTTCCACCTGTTAGCATTGTTCTGTGGTACACTCCGTTTGGCTCCGCCTTCTTACAGGAGTACAAAGGTCACTGCTACTTCCTAATAGCCCTTAGTCTGGGATAGTATTGTTAAGCAATATGCTCTATTCTTGTTGTGAATAAAAGCCTTTATTCCCGGGTACGTCCTTGCCTCCCGAGTGAATTAATCGCGCATCACATCCATAAGGGTATAATGTCCAGTTAAAACTTGTGCATGTTATATCTTCAAGAAATGATAGCCACATCTCTGACCATAGAGTCATAGGGGTTTACAGCATGGAAACAGGCCCTTCGGCCCAACTTGTCCATGCCGCCCTTTTTTTTAAAAACCCCTAAGCTAATCGCAATTGCCCGCAATTGGCCCATATCCCTCTATACCCATCGTACCCATGTAACTATCTAAATGCTTTTTAAAAGACAACATTGTACCCGCCTCTACTACTACCTCTGGCAGCTTGTTCCAGACACTCACCACCCTCTGTGTGAAAAAATTGCCCCTCTGGACACTTTTGTATCTCTCCCCTCTCACCTTAAACCTATGCCCTCTAGTTTTAGATTTTCCTACCTTTGGGAAAAGATGTTGACTATCTAGCTGATCTGTGCCCCTCATTATTTTATAGACCTCGATAAGATCACCCCTCAGCCTCCTGCGCTCCAGAGAAAAAAGTCCCAGTCTATCCAGCCTCTCCTAATAACTCAAACCATCAAGTCCCGATAGATTCCTAGTAAATCTTTTCTGCACTCTTTCTAGTTTAATAATATCCTTTCTATAATAGGGTGACCAGAATTGCACACAGTATTCCAAGTGTTGCCTTACCAATGGCTTGTACAACTTCAACAAGACATTCCAACTCCTGTGTACCAATGGTATCTCAACCTCACTTTCTATTGTTCCTTGTTCTAATGAGCTGACATGAACTGCAGCTTCATATCATTCAATTAGATAGTCCCTTGACCCTCATCTGGGCTTATTTTAATCAAAATCTGTCATTTCCACATAGCTTTCCCTGTGTGACTGAGGTTCAGCTTACAGCTTATGTGATTTTTAAACTTGTGTGATTATTTACCCTTTCATCCCCTGAGAGGGCATTCTCCTCGACAGTATCCAAAATGGTATATCTGCTTTGCTGGGGAATAGCCACAGGAGATTCCGGCACTATCTGCCTATCCTTCTTACTCTGGTCATCCATTCTCTTCCTGCCTGTGGAGTCTGAGCCTGTGGAGTAACCACCTCTCTATATGGGCTATCCACAATACTCTCCATCTCATGGTTGTTCCACAATTTCCCCAGGTGCCGCTCCAGCTCTGAAACTCAGGCTTCTAGGAGCTGCAGATGGAGACACTTGGGAACTGGAAACTTTCCTGGTTTCCCTCATGGAGCAAGAAGAGCAGACCATGGCTTGGAGCTCTCCTGCCATGTCTTACCACGTTAAGTTAAATTAATCCTTTTAATATCAAACAATATCAACTAGGGCCCTTCTTCTCCACTCTTTATTATAGAATATATTTCTTGCATACAATGAATTACAGAATATCTTAACAGTTATAACCAATAGTAGCAGTAAGTATCTACCCAACTGTACTTACCCAAACAGCTATTTAGATTTCCTCTGGGGATATAACCTTGCACTGCACTCTTTCTTACAGACTATTAACCACCTGGTTCTTCTCTTAGATTCACTTTTTCTTTACTCCTTTATCCTCCTAGCTTTGTTCCTAACTGTTATCTTGTTTAGTTATTTAAGTTTCAGCTACTTTGGGTGGCATGGTGGCATAGTGGTTAGCACTGCCTCCTCATAGCGCCAGGAACTTGGGTTCAATTTCAGCCTCAGATCACTGTCTGTGTGGAGTTTGCACGTTCTACCCGTGTCTGCATGGGTTTCCTTCAGGTGCTCCGGTTTCCTCCCACAGTCAAAAGATGTGCGGGTTAGGTTGATTGGCCATGCTAAATTGCCCCTTAGTGTCAGGCTGACTAGCAGGGTGAATATATGGGGTTACGGGGATAAGGCCGAGGTGGTCAGTGCAGACTTGATGGGCCAAATGGCAGAGTAGGCTCAAAAGGCCGAATGGACTATTCCTGCTCCTATTGTTTGTTTCTATGAGCAATGAATACCTATAACAAATCAGAAGACATTGATGAAAACAATGTGTGATTCAATGGAAGAAGCAGTTTGTTGGGCTCTGGGCAACGGTGCAAGAACATGTGAATTAATAAGTTTCTATCTCCTTTCAGTGCATGGAAAAGTGCTGGGATAAGCAGCTGAAAATTGAAGTGATGGCAGAATGAGCCAAAGTGTTCTTAAAGCAGAAAAGGAATATGTGTCTAAGGAGCGTTTAAACTAGAATGGCAGGGGATAGGAACCTAAGCAGGGTGACAAGTGAAGTAGAAACAAGGACAATAATAAAAGTAGGAACAGTAAAATGCAAAACGCCAGACAGGGTAATCAAGGGAGAGAGGCAACTAGATCCACTGTACAAAGAAAAGTTAGGATGATTAAAAATGGAAAAAAGGCAAGCCTAAAACTTTCTACCTTAATGCACAAAGCATTCGGAATAAGGTAGACAAATTGGTGGCGCAAATTGAGCTAAATGGATATGATGTCATAGCCATTATGGAGACATGGTTAAAAGCAGATCAAAACTGGGAACTTAATATTCAAGGACATTTGATCTTTCGGAAAGGCAGGATGAGAGGAAAAGGTGGTAGGTAGCACTCTTAATAAGAGATGGAATGAGGTCAGTTGTGGCAGATGAACTAGGCTCGGATGCTGTGGAGTCCCTTTGGTTGGAGGTAAAAAAACAGCAAGGGAAAGAAGACATAGTGGGAGTAGTGTATTGATCCCCAAACAGTAGCCACACTGTAGGAAAGGGTATCAATCAGCAAATAATAGAGCAATAATATGAGTGACTTCAATCTTCACGTTGATTGGGTTAATCAGGAAAGGATAGCTATGACAACAAATTCATAGAGTGCATTCGAGCTACTTTCCTAGAGCAATATGTCATGGATCCAACCAGGGAACAAGATATCTTGGATCTGGGAATGGGTAATGAGGTAGGTTTGATAAATGACCTCCGAGTAAAAGATCCCCTCGGAAGTAGTGATCATAACATGAGAGAATTTAACATTGAGTTTGAGAGCGAGAAACTTGGGTTGGAAACCACTGAAGAGAATTACAATGGAATGAGGATAGACTTAGCTAAAGTCGGCTGGGTGGATAGATTAGCAGAAAGACAGTAAGCAGGCGGTGGCAGGCATTTAAGGAGGTAATTCATGACTCAGCAAAAATATATCCCAGTAAGGAGGAAAAATCCAAGAGGATAAACTAACCATGGCGAACTAAGGAAGTTAAGGAGAATATTCAGTTGAGACAAAAAAAGCATATCAGGAGGCAAAAGTCAGGGATAAATTCAGAATCAAACAAAGGAAGACGAATAAAATGATAGAGAGAAAATAAACTACAAGGACAAACTAGCAAGGAATATAAAAACTGACTGTGAGCTTTGTTAAATATATAAAAAGGAAGAGAGAGGTCAGAGTGAACGAAGGCTCTTAGAAAATTAATCTGGGGAGATAGCTCCGGAGAACAAGGAAATGGCAGAGGACTTAAACAGATCTTTTGCATCAGTCTTTAGAGTGGAAGATACTTCAAACATCCCATTAATAAAGCATATGAGGGAGGAATTAAGTACCATCACCATCACTAGAGAAGTAGTATTAGACAAATTAATGGGACTAAAGACATACAAGTCCCCTCGCCCGAATGCTTGCATCCTAGGTTCCTAAAATAAGTAGCTGCAGAGATAGAGGATGCATTGGTTGTAATTTTCCAAAAACCCTTAGATTCTGGTAAAGAACCAGAGGATTGGAAACGTGCCAATGTTTTGCATTTTACTGTTCTTACTTTTATTATTGTCCTTGTTTCTACTTCACTTGTCACCCTGCTTAGGTTCCTATCCCCTGCCATTCTAGTTTAAACGCTCCTTAGACACATATTCCTTTTCTGCTTTAAGAACACTTTGGCTCATTCAAAAAGAGAGCAAAAAAAAAGCAGGTTACTGTAGGTCAATTCGCCTAACATTTGTTGTTGAAAAAATGTTGGAATCAATTATTAAGGAAGTAATAGCTCCAGGGTCCCGGGTTCGATTCCCGGCTCGAGTCACTGTCTGTGTGGAGTTTGCACATTCTCCTCGTGTCTGCGTGGGTTTCCTCCGGGTGCTCCGGTTTCCTCCCACAGTCCAAAGATGTGCGGGTTAGGTTGATTGGCCAGGTTAAAAAAATTGCCCCTTAGAGTCCTGGGATGCGTAGGTTAGAGGGATTAGCGGGTAAAATATGTGGGGGTAGGGCCTGGGTGGGATTGTGGTTGGTGCAGACTCGATGGGCCGAATGGCCTCCTTCTGCACTGTAGGGATTCTATGATTTCTATGATAGTAGCAGCACAATTGGAAAATGATAATATCCCAACCTATATGCAGATTAAAGTCACCCATAATCACAGATGTTCCTTTAACACATGCATTTCTGATTTCCTGTACCACAGGACGCAAGACTTTGGCCAGGAATACACACAAATATTTACGCATATAAATTTAGGGCAGCACGGTGGCATAGTGGTTAGCACTGCTGCCTCACAGCGCCAGGGATCCGTGGGAGGAAACTGGAGCACCCGGAGGAAACCCACGCAGACACGAGGAGAATGTGCAAACTCCACACAGACAGTGACCCAAGCCGGGAATCGAACCCAGGTCCCTGGAGCTGTGAAGCAGCAGTGCTAACCACTGTGCTACCGTGCCGCCCTAAATTTATATGTGTAAATATTTGTATGTATTCCTGGCCAAAGTCTTGCGTCCTGTGGTTCAGGAAATTCTCCCCATGTCTGCGTGGGTTTCCTCCGGGTGCTCCGATTTCCTCCCACAGTCTAAAGATGTGCTGGTTTAGGTGCATTGGACATGCTAAATTCTCCCTCAGTGTACCCGAACAGGCGCTGGAGTGTGGCGACTAGGGAATTTTCACAGTACCTTCATTGCAGTGCGAATGTAAGCTTACTTATGACTAATAAATAAACTTTTTAGATGGTTTTTAGATGCTAACGTTGCTTATGAGTCACATTACAGTAATTGAGGTACTCTTAACATTTCAACAGTTAAAATATTCAAGTTCGTTTCAGCAATATAAAAATACTATTTTATTTCCAATTTCTTTATTGTTATAGCATATTCAGGGTAAATTCAGTTAAGGAATGGTTACAGTCTGACCAATACAGATTGTTACAAATTCAGAACTGCATTAGATATTTTCTCTGATTCAAGGTGACTCAGTCATAGAGTCACAGAGACATAGAGGTTTGCAGCATGGAAACAGGCCCTTCGGCCCAACTTGTCTATGCCACCCTTTTTTAAACCCCTAAACTAATCCCAATTGCCCACAATATTCCCGCAATATTCCCGCATATTCTATAAGCTTTTGAAAGTTCCTGTCTGATACCATCAAAATTGGCCTTGTCCCAATTTAGAATTTTAACTTTTGGGCCAGACCTATCGTTCTCCATATCTATCTTAAAACTAATGGAACTATGGTCACTGGTCCCAAAGTGATCCCTCGTTAACACTTCTGTCACCTGCCCATCCTTATTTCCCAAGAGGAGGTCAAGTTTTGCCCCCTCTCTAATAAAGATTTCTCCTCGGCGATAATTAAGGAGAAAATCATGGGAGCTTAAAAAATAAGGGAAACAAGCAGTGATGTCGAGGGAGGAGGTATTTGCAGCCAGAAAGTAGATTAGGGTGGATAAAACCCCTGGACCTGATCAAATGCATCCTTGAATTTTGTGGGGGTCTAAGGAAGAAATTGCAAAGCCTCTTGCAGAGATATTTGTTTCATCTCTTTCCACAGGCGAAGTTCTGGAAGACCGGAGGGTGGCTAATGTTGTTCTGTTGTTTAAGAAGGGCCGCTGAACCTGACATCAGTGATGGGTAAGTTTTTGGAGGGGTTTCTGAGGGATAGGATCAACTAACATTTGGATGTCAAGGTCTGATTAGGGATAGTCGGCACAACTTTGTGTGTGGGAAGTCACGTCTGATGAATCTTTTAGAATTTTTCGAAGAGTTAACCAAGAGGATGGATGAGGGTAGGGCAGTAGGTGTTGTCTATGCGAGCGTTAGCAAGGCTTTTGACAAGATATTGCATGGCAGGCTAGTCTGGAAGGTCAGGTTGCATGGGCCCTAGGGCGAACTAAATAATTGGATTCAAAATTCGCTCAATGATAGGAAACAGAGGGTAATGGTCGAAGGTTGTTTCATGGACTGGAGGCCTGTGACTAGTGGTGTGTCTCAGGAGTTGGTGTTGGGACCCTCGTTATTCATTATTTATGTAAATGATTTGGAAGTGAATGTACAAGGCATGGTTAGTAAGTTTGCAGATGATAATAAATCAGGAGGTATCATTGATAATGAAGAAGGTTATCAAAAATTACAGGGCGATCTTGATCAGTCAGGTAAGTGGGCCGCGGATTGGCAAATGTATTTCAATACAGGTAAGTGCATTTTGGAAAGTCAAATCAGGGTAGGACTTGTACAGTCAATGGTAAGGCCCTGGGGAGTGTTGAGGAACAGAGGGACCTAGAAGTACAAGTGCATAGTTTGTTGAAAGCGGTGTCGCAGGTAGACAGGGTGGTGAAGAAGGCGTTTAGCACATTGGCCTTCATCAGTCACAGTAAGGAGTCTAACAACACCAGGTTAAAGTCCAACAGGTTTATTTGGTAGCAAACACCACTAGCTTTCGGAGCGCTGCTCCTTCGTCAGGTGAGTGGGAGATCTGCCACTCACCTGACGAAGGAGCAGCGCTCCGAAAGCTAGTGGCGTTTGCTACCAAATAAACCTGTCCAACGCCGGCATCTACACTTCATCAGTCAGGCATTGAGTATAGGAGTTGGGACATTATGGGCCCGATTTTACCATCAAGTTGCAATTTTTTTCACACAGAGGGTGGTGAGTGTCTGGAACAAGCTGCCAGAGGTAGTAGTAGAGGCGGGTACAATCTTGTCTTTTAAAAACCATTTAGGCAGTTACATGGGTAAGATGGGTATCGAGGGATATGGGCCAAATGTGGACAATTGGCACTGGTTTAGGGGTTAAAAAAAGGGGCGGCATGGACAAGTTGGGCCTAAGGGCCTGTTTCCATGCTGTAAATCTCTATGACTCTATAACTAAGATTTATGAGGATGTTGCCAGGACTACTGAGCCTGAGTTATAGGGAGAGGTTGTCCAGGCTAGGACTTTATTCCTTGGAACACAGGAGAATTATTTTCCATAGGGGATTATTTTCCCATTTTCACTAGACATAGGTGAGGTGCTGGAGGACTTGAGGAATGCAAATATGGTTCAGCTGTTTAAAAAGGGTACAAAGGAATTGCCAAACAATTATAGGCCAATTGGTCTTACTTTGTGATGCGCTATCAATAAGGCGAAAGACTACCGGTGTGCCAATACAAGTGTAGGCTTTTATTCACAACAGAATCAGGAGCACATCCCAACAAATAACCGACCTGGACTGAACAAGGGGGAGGAGACAGCCACCTTTATACTAGGTGCCGAGGGGAGGAACCAATCTGGAAGGGGATGTGTCCAGGTATGACAAGCACACACAACGGTGGTCCATATAGGACAAAGGCACAACTGAGGTCCACCACACTTTGGTGGTGGACAAATTGTTAGAATTAATTCTGAGAGATCAGATAATCTTCATTTGGAAAGACATGGACTAGTCAGGGATAGTCAGCATGGCTTTGTTCAGGGAAATTCATGTCTTACAAATTTGACTGAATTCTTTGAGGAATTGACCAGGAGGATAGAGGAGGGGAATTCAGTGGATGTTGTCTACGTGGATTTTAGTCTGGCATTTGACAAGGTCCCACATGGCAGACTGGTCAAAAAATAAAAGTCTGAGGGATATATGGTAATATGGTGAATTGGATCCAAAGTTGTCTTGGTAACAGGGAACAAAGGGTACTGGTAAACAGCTGCCCTTGTGAATGGAAAGCTGTTACAAGCGGTGTGCTGGAGCGCTTGGTGTTGGGATTCCTGCTGTTTCCTTTATATATTAACGATTTGGACTTGAACGTGGCCAAGTGATTGGGAAAGTTGCAGACGACATAAAAATTGGCTGTGTTTGTGGATAGTGTAGGGAGTATCTGTAAACTCCAAAATAATATAGATAGGTTGGTGGAGTGGGCAGGAAAGTGGCAGATGGAGTTGAACTCTATAAGTGTGAGGTATTACATTTAGGGAGGTCAAACAGTGAAAGGGAATACACAATCAACAGGAAGACACTGAGAGAGATAGATGAAGTGAGAGATCTTGTTGTGCAAGTGCACAGGTTCCTAAAGGTACCAGTACAGGTAGATAAGGTTGCAAAGAAAGAAGTCTCACAACAACAGGTTAAAGTCCAACAGGTTTATTTGGTAGCATGAGCTTTCAGAGCACTACAGGTGATGAAGGAGCAGCGCTCCAAAAGCTCGTGCTGCCAAATAAACCTGTTGGACTTTAATCTGGTGTTGTGAGACTTCTTACTGTGCCTATCCCAGTCCAACAATGGCATCTCCACATCGTTGCAAAGAAGGCACTGGAATGCTCTCCTTCATTGTAAAGGCGTAGAATATGAAAGTAGGGATATAATGATGAAACTGTATAAGACACTGGTGAGGTCACAACTGGAGTATTGTGTGCAGTTCTGGTCACCACATTACAGGAAGGATGTAATTGCTCTGGAGAGAGTACAGGGAGGATTTACCAGAACGTTGCCAGGGCTGGAGAATTGTAGCTATGAGGAGAGATTGGAGAGGCTGATGTTGTTTTCCTTGGAACAGAGAAGGATGAGGCGTGACATTATTGAAGTATTTAAAATTATGATGGATAGGGAGAGTTTAGACAGGAGGAACCTTGGCAGAGAGTTCAAAAACCAAGGGTCATAGATTCAAGCTAAGTGGCTGAAGGATTAGAGGGGACATGAGAAAAAATGTTTTTACGCAGAGGGTGATGGGTGTCTGGAATTCGCTGCCCGAGTTGGTAGTGGAGGCAAACACCTTAAACTCGTTTAAAAGTACCTGGATCTGCACCTTAAGTGCTGCAAGTTGCAGGGCTGTGTGCAGAAAGATGGGATTAGAAAGTGCACCTAGGTGCCTTCATATTAGCATGGACAAGATGGGCCAAATGGGCCCCTTCGGTGCTGTATCATTTCTGTGGTTCTAAATCTTCCATCAACAAAGAAGAAAAGATCCAAAACTGGAACAGCCAGTAACAGGAGATCAATTAGTTTCCTCTTAGACACCAACTGACTTCATCAACCTTCAGAATAAGTGTGGTTTAGTCCTGGATGTAGTTAGCAGCGGCAGAAACAGCAGAATCAAACCACTGCAGTCACTTATGAATTCACTGGTATCTCAGCAGGGTAGACATTAGATTAAATCACTTCTCTCACACGGAGCAGGTAACCAACCTCTCTTCAGTGTGAGCGCACTGGTGTCTCAGCAGATTACTTGTAGATTGAAAGTTCTTCAAACATTTAAAATGTCTTTTATCAATGTGAAACAGTTGATGTTTACTGGGTTGCAATTGTGGTATTGGTTAAACTTGTGAGGATAAAGGAAGGTTGAGCTGCAGTACCATGGATTGGTTGCAGTCAACAAGGCAGGTTTATTGAGAAATTGTTTACTGTACAAAGGCTTAATCCAGACTGACTAAAAGCCCATGAAGCAGTCAATGACATCTCAAACTATGCACGTGGCTAGATGTTTAATGTGGCGGTACACAACCCAACACCTACCAAAATATATAACAGCAATGACTGAGCAAACTCCTTCCCACACAGAGTTAAAGAGCTTCTCCCCAGGGAGGGTGCACCGGTGTCTCAACAGATCAGTTAGAACATTGGGCGTCACCAGCTAGGCCAGCGTTTATTGCTCATCCCTAATTATTCTTGAGAAGATGGTGGTGAGCTTCCTCCTTGAACTAAGGAAGTCGGAGGTGAGGTGTAGGTATACCTATGATGCTATTAGGGAGGGAATTCCAGTATTTTGACCCAGTGACAGTGAAGGAATAGCGGCGATATTCTTTGAAGTCAGGATGGTGAGTGACTTGGCGCAGACTTGCAGATGGTGGTGCTTTTTGCCCTTCTTGATGGTCGGAGTCTTGAGTTTGGAAAGTGCTGCCGAGGGAAACTTGGTGAGTTGCTGCAGTACATCTTACAGATGGTACACAAGGCTGCCACTGTTCATTGGTGGTGAAAGGAGTGAATGTTTGTGGAAGGGGTAACAATCAAGCAGGGTTGTTTTGTCCTGGATGGTGTTGAGCTTCTTGAGGGTTGTTGGACCTTGTTGTGAAGTTGAGTTTGTGAAGTTGGAATTTGATGTTGGTAAAGATGTAGAAAAATTGTAAAAATGCGAGAGGGAAAAAACATTACGGTGTCCCTTTAAAAGCTGGTTTTGTTTCAATGCTTGGAGGTTTAAAATGCAAAGTACATACAGGGCCCGATTTTACCATCAAGTAGCACCCGTTTTCAGGCACGAAAACTTGGTAAAGTCAGGCGTGAGGTGAGTAACGCGATCCGCGCCGGTTCCCCCTTTACCAAGGCCCGAAAATGGATGCGATCGGGACCGCGCCCGGAACGGGCGCGATGGCCATTTAAATGCATTTGAACGCACTTAACTTGAATTAATGGGCTGCATGCCCAACTGTAGCAGCACTTCCTCCTTTACCCCCGCGTTCGCCCATCCGGAATCGGCACGAAACAGACATGCTCCATAAATGTCCGATTTGGGTGCTCCATCAGTGAGGGTTAGTGAGGAGGTAAGTGCATAGTGCCTGATGGCTCTCTGCTGCTCACGGGTGTCATAGAGTCATAGAGGTTTACAGCATGGAAACAGGCCCTTTGGCCCAATTTGTCCATTCCGCCCCTCTTTTTAACCATTAAGCTAGTTCCAATTGGTCGTGTTTTGCCCATATCCCTCTATCGTACCCATGTAACTATCTAAATGCTTTTTAAAAGACAAAATTGCACCCGCCTCTACTTCTACTTCTGGCAGCTTGTTCCAGACACTCACCACCCTGTGTGTGAAAAAATTGTCCTCTGGATCCTTTTGTATCTCTCCCCTTCACCTTAAACCTATGCCCTCTAGTTTTAGACTCCCCGATCTTTGGGAAAAGATATTGACTATCTACTTCATCTATGCCCCTCATTATTTTATAGATCTCTATAAGATCACTCCTAAGCCTCCTACGCTCCAGAGAAAAAACTCCCAGCCTATCCAGCCTCTTCTTATAACTCAAACCATCAAGTCCTGGTAGCATCCGAGTATATCTTTTCTGCACTCTTTCTAGTTTAATAATATCCCTTCTATAATAGGGTGACCAGAACTGTACACAGTATTCCAAGTGTGGCCTTACCAATGTCTTGTACAACTTCAACAAGTCCCAACTCCTGTATTCAATATTCTGACCAATGAAACCAAGCATGCTGAATGTCTTCTTCACCACTCTGTCCACCTGTGACACCACTTTCAAGGAGCTATGAACCTGTACCCCTGGATCTCTTTGTTCTATAACTGTCCCCAATGCCCTACCATTAACTCTGTAAATCTTGTCCTGGTTTGATCTACACCTCACCTCCGACGTCATTAGTTCAAGAGGAAGCTCACCACCATCTTCTCAAGAGCAATTAGGGATGAGCAATAAATGCATCACCTCGCATTTATCTAAATTAAACTCCATCTGCCATTTGTCAGTCCACTGGCCAAATTGATCAAGATCCCGTTGAAATTGGAGATAACCTTCTTCACTGTCCACTATGCCACCAATCTTGGTGTCATCTGCAAATCTACTAACCACGCCTACTAAATTCTCATCCAAATCATTAATATAAATGACAAATAACAGTGGACCCAGCACCGATCCCTGAGGCACACCATTGGCCACAGGCCTCCAATTTGAAAAACAACCCTCTACAACCACCCTCTGTCTTCTGTCATCAATCCAATTTTGTATCCATTTGGCTACCTAACCTTGGATCCGTGAGATTTAACCTTGTGCAGCAACCTACCATGTGGTACCTTGTCAAAGGCCTTGCTAAAGTCCATGTATACAACATCAACTGCACTGCCCTCATCTACCTTCTTGGTTACCCCTTCCAAAAACTCAATCAAATTTGTGAGACATGATTTTCCACTCACAAAGCCATGCTGACTGTCCCTAATCAGTCTTTGTGTCTCTAAATGCCTGTAAATCCTGTCTCTCAAAATACCTTTTAACAGCTTAGCCAATACAGGCTCACTGGCCTGTAGTTTCCAGGCTTTTCCCTGCACCCCTTCTTAAGCAAAGACACAACATTTACCACCCTCCAATCTTCAGGCACCTCACCTGTGACTATCGATGATTCAAATATCTCTGCAAGGGGACCTGCAATTTCCTCCCTAGCCTCCCACGATGTCCTCGGATACACATCATTAAATCCCTGGGATTTATTTACCTTGATGCTCTTTAAGACTTCCAGCACTCCTTCTCTGTAATATGTACACTATATGTACAAGTTCCCTAACATCCATGCTTTTCTCAATGGTGAATACTGATGAGAAATATTCATTTAGGATCTCATCACCCATTTCTTGTGGATCCGCACATAGATGACCTTGTTGATCCTGAAGAGGCCCTACTCTCTCCCTAGTTACTCTTTTGCCCTTTATGTATTTGTAGAAGCTCTTTGGATTCTCCTTTGCCTTATTTGCCAAAACAATCTTGTGTCCCCTTTTTGCCCTCCTGATTTCTTTCTTATCTCTACTCCTATACCCTCTATACTTTTCAAGGGATCCACTTGATCACAGCTGCCTATGCATGTCATGTGCCTCCTCCTTCTTCTTGACCAGGGCCTCAATATCTTAAGTCATCCAGGGTTCCCTACTTCTGCCAGTCTTGCCCTCCACTCTAAGAGGAATGTGCTTACCCTGAACCCTGGTTAACACACTTTTGAAAGCCTCCCACTTATTAGACGTCTCTTTGCCTTCCCACAGACGCCTCCAATTAACTGTTGAAAGTTCCTGCCTGATACCATCAAAATTGGCCTTGCCCCAATTTAGAATTTTAACTTTTGGGCCAGACCTATCATTCTCCATAGCTATCTTAAAACTAATGGAATTATGGTCACTGGTCCCAAACTGATCCCTCACTAACACTTCTGTCTCTTGCCCTTCCTTATTTCCAAAGAGGAGGTCAAGTTTTACCCCCTCTCTAGTCGGGCCATCCACATACTGAAGGAGAAATTTCTTCTGAATACACTCAACAAATTTCTCTCCATCCAAGTCTCTAATACTATGGCTGTCCCAGTCAATATTGAGAAAGTTAAAATTCCCTACTATTACCACCCTATTTTTCTTGGAGCTATCTGTAATCTCCTCACATAGTTGCTCCTCAATTTCCCACCGACTATTTGGGGGTCTATAGTACAACCCTATCAGAGTGATTTCCCCCTTCTTATTTCTCAGTTTTACCCATATAGACTCAGTGGGCGAACCCTCGGATATATCCCCTCTCAGTACTGCCATGATGTTTTCCCTAATCAAAAGTGCAACTCCCCCTCCTCTCTTACTCTGTCCTATAGCATCTGAAAACCTGGAACATTGAGCTGCCAGTCCTGTCCTTCCCTTAACTATATTTCAGTAATTGCTATAATATCCCAGTCTCATGTACCCATCCATGCCCTGAGTTCATCTGCCTTACCCGTCAGGCCACTTGCATTGAAATAAATGCAGTTTAATCTGGACTCCCCTTGCTCTCTGTGTTGCTTTTGCCTGATCTGTCGAGTACTAGGTTTACTGACACTGCCCTTAGATGTTAATCTGCTCTCTTTAACTTCTGTGCCATCCTCAACCTCCTCTTCTGTCTCCCTACTGCTTTGTGTCCCACCCCCCTGCCAAACTAGTTTAATGTCCTTTCGTCGTGGCCATTTTCTGTCTCGGGTCGGTGGCAGCTCTGCGGGTGTGTGGGGGGTGAGGGGCTGTTGCTCAGCAGGAGCTCCAATGTCTGACTTGCAGCACTGACCCAGGTCTCAGCACTGAGCTTGGGTCTTGCGGTGCTGCTGGGTCCTAGGGCACTCAGCTCACTTCCAGCTGAAAGATATGCACAAAGCCCTTGCAAATTGCACTGCTGCAGCCTCTCAACTTTTCACGGAGCTGTGATTGTGGGGAGCATGTGGCTGGGGGAATTGGGGGGGCTGTGATTGGGGGGAACATGTGGCTGTGGGGGAATTGGGGGGCTGTGATTGGGGGGAACATGTGGCTGGGGGAATTGGGGGGGCTGTGATTGTGGGGAGCATGTGGCTGGGGGAATTGGGGGGGCTGTGATTGGGGGGAACATGTGGCTGTGGGGGAATTGGGGGGCTGTGATTGGGGGGAACATGTGGCTGGGGGAATTGGGGGGGCTGTGATTGTGGGGAGCATGTGGCTGGGGGAATTGGGGGGGCTGTGATTGGGGGGAACATGTGGCTGTCGGGGAATTTGGGGGCTGTGATTGTGGGGAACATGTGGCTGGGGGAATTGGGGGGGCTGTGATTGTGGGGAACATGTGGCTGTGGGGGAATTGGGGGGCTGTGATTGTGGGGAGCATGTGGCTGTGGGGGAATTGGGGGGCTGTGATTGGGGGGAACATGTGGCTGTGGGGGAATTGGGGGGCTGTGATTGTGGGGAGCATGTGGCTGGGGAAATTGGGGGGGTATGGACAGTGAGTGTTGATGTGCTAGGGGCAAGCAGTGTTTCTTAACCTCTACATGTGTTTCTCTCCATTACCCCCCCCCCACTACACCCCCCATCCCCCACCCAACTTCAGAGTGATGAGAGCAACCAATTGATTTTCCTGTTCTTTTGGTTGTTTCTGGAGCTGAGGAGTCGGAGCTGGAGGAAGAATTGCGAGCACAGGAGGCCCGGGGCTTACCACTTGCAGGAGGAGAGGGAGACAGCCACCAGAGGCAGGAGGTGGCCGCCATTCACCCAGAGGGGGCGGGGGGGGTGGGCGCCAGGAGAAGGAAGGAGAGGAGACCCCAGTAGTTCCGTGCATGAGTGTCATTTGAACAGATGTCGGATACCGTATGCCTCCGATGTCTCCGCCTCTGAAAGGAGACAGTGCAACACCTGTCCAGTTTGTGGTGGCTCTTAACCTCATTAATATAGTGGGTAATACTTCTGTCCACGTTTTTCCTGATGTTTGCATGGCCTTGGCCAGGGCATTCTTGAGGGTTCTATTGATGCGTTCCACCATTCCAGAACTCTGCGGGTGGTAAGGGATGTGGAATTTTTGTTTTATTCCCATCAGTTGGCACACTGTTTTCACCACCTTTCCGGTGAAGTGTGTCCCTTGATCTGAATCAATTTGTATGGGTACTCCCCATCTAGGGATTACCTCCTCCGCCAATATTCTAGCCACCGTGGTAGCAGTACAATTCCTGGTAGGGAACGCTTCTACCCCCCTGGTAAGCTGGTCTATAATAACCAGACAATAGGTTTTGCCGTGGGATTGCGGTAGTGGCCGTGTGAAATCTATTTGCAGATGTTCCCAGGGCCCCTTTGGTCGGGGCTGGTGTCCCATCTTAATTTTTATGGGTCGACCGGTGACAGTGTCGGGCTATGTCCCTCCCCATTCCTTTCCACCACCATTCTTTTCCTATACTAGTTGCCATGGCCTCTCTTCCCGCATGTGAGAGTCCATGGTGTAGTTCCAAGAGGGTGTTTTGTATGCACTCCGGTGCCATTACCTTGTCATTGCGTCTCCAAATGTTATCAGTCCCTCTGCTCACTCCCTGTGCTTCCCACTTCCCCTTTTCCTCTCTCGAGGTATCCTCGTGTAAGTCCCGAATATCTATTTTGTCTCCTGTCTGGCCCATTACTGCTATTGGCAGCTCGCCAACTGCCTCCTGTTCTAACGCTAATTGCGCTGCTCTATCTGCAGCTTGGTTCCCTTTGTAATTTAACCAATCCGGGTTGTCCCTTTCTGGTTCCTTCTGATGTGCTTTGATTTTTATTCCTGCTGCTTCTCGGGGTTTTTCGCTGGCCTTTAGTAATGCCTCGATCCTCTGTTGGTGTTTAATAGGAGTTCCTCCCATGGTTAGAAAACCCCTCCTACCCCATGCCATCATATAATCGTGTGCTACCCCGAATGCGTACCTACTATCGGTATATATATTTACCGTCTTTCTTTCGGACAATTCTAGTGCCTTTGTGAGTGCCACTAGTTCCGCCACCTGCACGGATAAACCTCCGTCAATTCTTTCTGACTTTACCATTTCCAATCTGTCATTTACTACTGCCCACCCTGTCCGGGGTGATCCTTCCACGTATTTACGTGAGCCATCTACAAAAAGGGTCTCTTCAGCTGTTGCTAAAGGTACATCCTTTACTCTACCTTCTTCTATATCCGTATCTACGTACCCACAGTTATGTGGTTCTCCTGTATCCAAAATTCCTTCTGCTGGGTTCTCTCCTGTGTCTCTTACTGTTATAACTGATTTGCTGGGAGGTAGGAGGACAGCTTCCCATTTAGCCCTCCTCATGTTCGAGATGGACCTTAACTTTCCTGTATTTAGCATTTCCACCAAGGTGTGTTTGGTGTGGAGGATTATATTTCCTGTCATTCCTATCGGTTCGCTAACCTTTACTGCTCAGGCGGCGCAATCTAAGGCGGCTCTGCACCTCGGCATTCCGGTTACTACCGGCCCTTTTGCTGTTGAATAGTAACCTATGGGTCTCCGTTTATCGCCATGATCTTGCGTTACTACTGCAGAGTAGAACCCCCCTTCATTATTACAGTGTATGTGGAAATCTTTATTGGAATCTGGTAGTCCCAGTCCGGAGGCTGATATCAGTTCTGCTTTTAACTTATTCTAGGCCTCTTCTTGCTCAGGTCCCCATTTTACGGAGTTTAAAGCTGGCTTTCCCCCTTTAACTAGTCTCTGTATTGGCTCTGCCAATTTTACGAATTCCGGGATAAAACTTCGGCTATAATTAAACAGTCCCAGCACCTTCCTGACTCCTTTTACGGTGACTGGCCGCGGCACTTGTTGTCCCGCCTTCTTTCGGTCTGTTGGCGTCTCTTTAAGCCCTTGTGATATTAAGTGTCCCAGGTACAGGACTTGTGCTTTCCCGATTTGTGCCTTTTTGAGGCTCACCTTTAACCCTGCGGTTTTCAGTTCATTCAACACTCGGTATAGTGCTCCCTGATGTCCTGACTTAGATTCTGAGGCTATTAATATATCATCCACGTATTGTAGAATCGTGCTACCCTCTGGTAGTTCTACCCTTTTCAGGATGTCACTCATTACTCGATGGAGGATGGCGGGACTATTGTGGAATCCCTGCGGTAGGCGAGTCCAAGTGTACTGTTTGTCTCCCACCATAAATGCAAATTTGTCTTGGGATTCGGGATCCAAGGGTAGGGACCAGAATCCGTTGGCTATAGCTAATACGGTAAAGATTTTATGCTCCGGTGACAATCCCTTCAGGTTTGTCGAGGAGTTGCTACAATGGGGTGCAACTTGGACCTGACTTTATTGAGGGCAGTGTAGTCTCTTGTGAGTCTGTAACTTCCGTGGGGTTTGCTCACTGGCCAGGTAGGGGAGTTAGTGGTACTCGTAGTTTCCCTCAGGACTCCTTTCTCCATTAACCCTTTAACTATTTCTACTACAGCTGCCTTTGCTTTCGGTTTTATCGGGTACTGTCGGTGGGGCTTATGCTCCGGTCCCGGCACCTTTATCGGGTCAGTTTTGATTAGGCCAGTGTCTAATTTCGTTTCGGCCCATACTCCGGGGACGGAGGCTCCAAACCCCTTTGTTTCTAGTCGCCAATCTCTGGTGGTGGCTGTGGCCCCTTGATAGTCTCGAAGTGACTCGTGAGTTTTCCCATTCCGGTTTTCCGACCGTCCCGTTTCGGCCAGATTAGCTCTCCCTTCCCACAGTCAATCAAAATTTCATACTGCTTCATTAAATCATTTCCCATTATTGTACTCTTGTTCTTTTTACATACATAGGATCTCATAGATATATACAAATTATTTATTTCTACTAACGTGGTCTCGCTCAGGTAGGCGGGTGTTTTGTTCCCTCCTATCCCTGTTAGATAAATCATCCTACTTGTAGTGGGGAAGGGAAGGTCGGTGACAGATATGGATGCTCCTGTGTCCACCAGCATCTCACATTGCCTGCCCCCTACCAGTGCTGACACATAGATCCTTCCCTCCTTCTTACCCTTATGAATGGGGGCTGCAGGCCGTCAATCTTGCTAATCTCGGAGGTTCCTTAGTTCTTCCAATTCTGCTGTGGACACAGATTGGGGCGGGGGTCTCCCATGTTTGTCCCAACATATTGCTTCCGTGTGTCCATTTTTATTACAATAATCGCAATGTTTCCCACTGTTTCCCAATTTATTTCCTTTCCTTGGGACCCGGCACTCATTTGCAAAGTGCCCTTGTCAGCCACAATTGTGACAGGTTAGTTTGGGCTTAGTTCCACTCCCGCTACCGTGGGTGGCTACTCTTTCCTGTTTTATCTTCGTCTGAGATTTCTCCTCTCCCCCTCCGTGTACGCCGCTAGCCCATTCCACCGGTTCATCATAATCCTGGGACATAATCACTCCCATTTTTAGGATGGTTTGGTGAGCGCTGGAGAGTCCATCCTTGAAAGCTTGAATAAAGGCTCGATCCCCACGGCCTGGGTTTCCTTGCCCTGAGCATTCCTGGTATATTTGGAACAACTGTTCCACATATTCAGAGGCCCCTTCCCCCTTTTGTTGCTTGGTCGTTGTGATTTTACTCCAATTGGTTGGGGCATTTCCTAAAACTCTCTGGACTTCTGTTTTAAACTGGGTGAAGGGTGCCTATTGGGCATTTATTTCTGCTGTTAGGACTACTGCGTGTGTCCAACGTCCCCCACTGTAGCCTTGTGCTGGGGAATGGCGGGCCCTCCGGCTACCTGCCTCCATTTATCCGCTGGACATGTGGCCCTAACCAATTGGTGTATATCCCTTAAGTGCAGTTGGTGTCCTACCCAAACCATATCTAATTCTTCCCAAAATTTTGTATTTGCGCTTCGAGGTTGTAGTTTACCCAGGGAGGCCATTATCTGTTGTCTTTCACCCGGGGTGAATGGTTTGTAATTTGCTTTTGGCTGCGCATCCGTTCCCCCTTGGGTTACTGGCGCCAAGTTGTGTTCTAGCGCTTCCCCTTCCTCTGGAGGGGCGGTTGGTCCCTGTTGTGTGGACTCATAAGGGGGCAGAGGAACAGTTTCCCCTCTAATTCTCCTCTAATACTCGATTCTTTTTCTCCAATCCCCTTACTTTGGATTCTAATTTTTAAATTTTATCCTTATCTTCGTTCCACTTTTTAGTGGAGGCGACTACTTGTTTAATTAGTCCAGCTAATTGATGTACTAATAATACTCCTGCCTTTTTTGTTTTAGAACATAGAACATAGAACAGTACAGCACAGAACAGGCCCTTCGGCCCACGATGTTGTGCCGAGCTTTGACTGAAACCCAGATCAAGCTATTTCCTCCCTATCATCCCGAAGTACTCCATGTGCCTATCCAATAGCTTCTTAAATGTTCCTAAAGTTTCTGACTCCACTATCCCTGCAGGCAGTCCATTCCACACCCCAACCACTCTCTGAGTAAAAAACCTACCTTGGACATCCTTCCTATATCTCCCACCATGAACCCTATCGTTATGCCCCCTAGTTACCACTCCATTCACCCGAGGAAATAGTCTTTGAACGTTCACTCTATCTATCCCCTTCATCATCTTATAAACCTCTATCAAGTCTCCTCTCAACCTCCTCCGCTCCAAAGAGAAAAGCCCAAGTTCCCTCAACCTTTCCTCATAAGACCTACCCTCCAAACCAGGCAGCATCCTGGTAAATCTCCTTTGCACTCTTTCCAGTGTCTCCACATCCTTCTTATAGTGAGGTGACCAGAACTGCGCACAATATTCCAAATGTGGTCTCACCAAGGTCCTGTACAGTTGCAGCATAACCCCACGGCTCTTAAACTCAACCCCCCTGTTAATGAACGCCAACACACTATAGGCCTTCTTCACGGCTCTATCCACTTGAGTGGCAACCTTCAGAGATCTATTGATATGAACCCCAAGATCTCTCTGTTCCTCCACATTCTTCAGAACCCTACCTTTGACCCTGCAATCCACATTTAAATTTGTCCTACCAAAATGAATCACCTCGCATTTGTCAGGGTTAAACTCCATTTGCCATTTTTCAGCCCAGCTCTGTATCCTATCTATATCTCTTTGCAGCCTACAACAGCCCTCCACCTCATCCACGACTCCACCAATCTTGGTGTCATCAGCAAATTTACTGATCCACCCTTCAGCCCCCTCCTCCAAGTCATTTATAAAAATGACAAATAGCAGAGGACCCAGCACTGATCCCTGTGGCACTGCGCTGGTAACCGGTTTCCAGTCCGAAAATTTTCCATCCACCACCACCCTCTGTCTTCTGTTAGATAGCCAGTTACAAAGAACAAAAGAACAAAGAACAATACAGCACAGGAACAGGCCCTTCGGCCCTCCAAGCCCGCGCCGCTCCCTGGTCCAAACTAGACCATTCTTTTGTATCCCTCCATTCCCACTCCGTTCATATGGCTGTCTAGATAAGTCTTAAACGTTCCCAGTGTGTCCGCCTCCACCACCTTGCCTGGCAGCGCATTCCAGGCCCCCACCACCCTCTGTGTAAAATATGTCCGCCTGATATCTGTGTTAAACCTCCCCCCCCCCTTCACCTTGAACCTATGACCCCTCGTGAACGTCACCACCGACCTGGGGAAAAGCTTCCCACCGTTCACCCTATCTATGCCTTTCATAATTTTATACACCTCTATTAAGTCTCCCCTCATCCTCCGTCTTTCCAGGGAGAACAACCCCAGTTTACCCAATCTCTCCTCATTACTAAGCCCCTCCATACCAGGTAACATCCTGGTAAACCTCCTCTGTACTCTCTCCAAAGCCTCCACGTCCTTCTGGTAGTGTGGCGACCAGAACTGGACGCAGTATTCCAGATGCGGCCGAACCAACGTTCTATACATCTGCAACATCAGACCCCAACTTTTATACTCTATGCCCCGTCCTATAAAGGCAAGCATGCCATATGCCTTCTTCACCACCTTCTCCACCTGTGACATCACTTTCAAGGATCTGTGGACTTGCACACCCAGGTCCCTCTGCGTATCTACACCCTTTATGGTTCTGCCATTTATCATATAGCTCCTCCCTACATTATTTCTACCAAAATGCATCACTTCACATTTATCAGGATTGAACTCCATCTGCCATTTCTTTGCCCAAATTTCCAGCCTATCTATATCCTTCTGTAGCTTCTGACAATGCTCCTCACTATCTGCAAGTCCTGCCAATTTTGTGTCGTCCGCAAACTTACTGATCACCCCAGTTACACCTTCTTCCAGATCATTTATATAAATCACAAACAGCAGAGGTCCCAATACAGAGCCCTGCGGAACACCACTAGTCACAGGCCTCCAGCCGGAAAAAGACCCTTCCACTACCACCCTCTGTCTTCTGTGACCAAGCCAGTTCTCCACCCATCTAGCCACCTCCCCCTTTATCCCATGAGATCCAACCTTTTTCACCAGCCTACCATGAGGGACTTTGTCAAACGCTTTACTAAAGTCCATATTGACGACATCCACGGCCCTTCCCTCGTCAACCATTCTGGTCACTTCTTCAAAAAACTCCACCAGGTTAGTGAGGCATGACCTCCCTCTCACAAAACCATGCTGACTATTGTTAATGAGTTTATTCCTTTCTAAATGTGCATACATCCTATCTCTAAGAATCTTCTCCAACAACTTCCCCACCACGGACGTCAAGCTCACCGACCTATAATTACCCGGGTAATCCTTCCTACCCTTCTTAAATAACGGGACCACATTAGCTATCCTCCAATCCTCTGGGACCTCACCTGTGTCCAGTGACGAGACAAAGATTTGCGTCAGAGGCCCAGCGATTTCATTTCTCGTCTCCCTGAGCAGCCTTGGATAGATTCCATCAGGCCCTGGGGATTTGTCAGTCTTTAAATTCTCTAACAAACCTAACACTTCCTCCTTTGTAATGGAGATTTTCTCCAACGGTTCAACACTCCCCTCCGAGACACTCCCAGTCAACACATCCCTCTCCTTTGTGAATACCGACGCAAAGTATTCATTTAGGATCTCCCCTACTTCTTTGGGCTCCAAGCATAATTCCCCACTTTTGTCCCTGAGAGGTCCGATTTTTTCCCTGACAACCCTTTTGTTCCTAACGTATGAATAAAATGCCTTGGGATTCTCCTTAATCCTGTCTGCCAAGAACATTTCGTGACCCCTTTTTGCTCTTCTAATTCCCCGTTTGAGTTCTTTCCTACTTTCTTTGTACTCCTTTGTTACCTATCCAATCGGCCAAACTTCCCTCTATCCCACACATCCTTACTTTCTTCATAAGCCGACCAGGGGGGACTTTATCAAACGCCTTACTAAAATCCATGTATATGACATCAACTGCACTACCTTCATCTACATACTTAGTTACCTCCTCAAAAAATTCTATCAAATTTGTGAGGCAAGACTTGCCCTTCACAAATCCGTGCTGACTATCCCGGATTAAGCTGCATCTTTCTAAATGGTCGTAAATCCTATCCCTGAGGACCTTTTCCATCAACTTACCGACCACCGAAGCAAGACTAACCGGCCTATAATTACCAGGGTCATTTCTATTCCCTTTCTTAAACAGAGGAACCACATTCGCCACTCTCCAGTCCTCTGGCACCACCCCCGTGGACAGTGAGGACGCAAAGATCAATGCCAAAGGCTCTGCTATCTCATCCCTTGCCTCCCAAAGACTCCTAGGATATATTTCATCAGGCCCAGGGGACTTATCAACTTTCAGTTTATTCAAAATTGCTAGTACATCTTCCCTCCGAACATGGTCCCCCATGGTCGGCTTATGATGAAAGTAAGGAGGTGTGGGATAGAGGGAAAGTTGGCCGATTGGATAGGTAACTGGCTGTCTGATCGAAGACAGAGGGTGGTGGTGGATGGAAAATTTTCGGACTGGAGGCAGGTTGCTAGCGGAGTGCCGCAGGGATCGGTGCTTGGTCCTCTGCTCTTTGTGATTTTTATTAATGACTTAGAGGAGGGGGCTGAAGGGTGGATCAGTAAATTTGCTGATGACACCAAGATTGGTGGAGTAGTGGATGAGGTGGAGGGGTGTTGTAGGCTGCAAAGAGACATAGATAGGATGCAAAGCTGGGCTGAAAAATGGCAAATGGAGTTTAACCCTGATAAATGTGAGGTGATTCATTTTGGTAGGACTAATTTAAATGTGGATTACAGGGTCAAAGGTAGGGTTCTGAAGACTGTGGAGGAACAGAGAGATCTTGGGGTCCATATCCACAGATCTCTAAAGGTTGCCACTCAAGTGGATAGAGCTGTGAAGAAGGCATATAGTGTGTTAGCTTTTATTAACAGGGGGTTGGAGTTTAAGAGCCGTGGGGTTATGCTGCAACTGTACAGGACCTTGGTGAGACCGCATTTGGAATATTGCGTGCAGTTCTGGTCACCTCACTATAAGAAGGATGTGGAAGCGCTGGAAAGAGTGCAGAGGAGATTTACCAGGATGCTGCCTGGTTTGGAGTGTCGGTCTTATGAGGAAAGGTTGAGGGAGCTGGGGCTGTTCTCTCTGGAGCGGAGGAGATTGAGGGGAGACTTAATAGAGGTTTATAAAATGATGAAGGGGATAGATCAAGTGAACGTTCAAAGACTATTACGAGGGGGCATAACTATAGGGTTCATGGTGGGAGATATAGGAAGGATATCAGAGGTAGGTTCTTCACGCAGAGAGTGGTTGGGGTGTGGAATGGACTGCCTGCAGTGATAGTGGAGTCAGACACTTTAGGAACATTTAAGCGGTTATTGGATAGGCACATGGAGCACACCAGAATGGTAGGGAGTGGGATAGCTTGATCTTGGTTTCAGGTGAAGGTCGGCACAACATCGTGGGCCGAAGGGCCTGTTCTGTGCTGTACTGTTCTATGTTCTATGTTCTATGTTCTATCTACTTCCTCCAGCCTATCAGCCTGTGACGCCCTCTCTTCCTCAAAAACATGGCCCCTCTCCTTGGTGAACACCGAAGAAAAGTATTCATTCATCACCTCTCCTATCTCTTCTGACTCCATGCACAAATTCCCACTGCCGTCCTAGGACTAGACAGGATAGATGCAGGAAGGATGTTCCCGATGGTGGGGGAGTCCAGAATTAGGGGGTCACAGTCTGACGATTCAGCGTAGACCATTTAGGTCGGAGGTGAGGAGACATTTCTTCACCCAAAGAGTGGTGAGCCTGTTGAATTCATTACCACAGGAAGTAGTTGATGCCAAAACATTGAATGTATTCAAGAGGCGGCTGGATATAGCACTTGGGGCGAATGGGATCAAAGATTATGGGGAAAAAGCAGGATTAGGTAATTGAGTTGGAAGATCAGTCATGATCTTAATGAATCTTAATTAATTGATTGATTAATTAATTAATTGATCTTAATTAAACTAGATTTGCAGGGGGATGGGAACCAGAGTGCCAGAGCAGATCGTGGAGCGGGGGTGAAAATAAATGATGTTAATAGTTCATGCAAAATCACAAATAGAAGGGTTGAGTGTGGTGGTAATAATCTTCAGAGGTGTGTCTATTTCAATGCCAGGAGTATTGTGGGGAAGGCAGATGAGCTGAGGGCGTGGATCGACACTTGGAATTATAACATTATAGCCATTAGTGAAACTTGGCTACAGGAGGGGCAGGACTGGCAGCTCAATGTTCCAGGGTTCCGATGTTTCAGACGTGATAGAGGCAGTGGGATGAAGGGTGGGGGGGTGGTATTGCGCGTCAGGGAAAATGTTACTTCAGTGCTCAGGCAGGACAGATTAGAGGGCTTGTCTACCGAGGCCATATGGGTGGAGCTGAGAAACAGGAAAGGTATGACCACATTAATGGGGTTGTATTATAGACCACCCAATAGTCAGCGAGAATTGGAGGAGCAAATCAGCAGAGAGATAGCAGACAACTGCAGGAAACATAAAGTTGTGATAGTAGGTGATTTTAATTTTCCACATATAGATTGGGACTCCCATACTGTTAAAGGTCGAGACGGGTTAGAGTTTGTAAAATGTGTTCAGGAAACTTTTCTAAATCAATATATAGAGGTACCAAATGAACAGGATGCAATATTAGATCTCCTATTAGAAAACGAGTTAGGACAAATGACGGAAGTGTGTGTGTAGGGGAACACTTTGGTTCCAGTGATCATAACGCCATTAGTTTCAAATTGATCATGGATAAAAATAGATCTGGTCCTCGGGTTGAAGTTCTAAACTGGAAAAAGGCCAAATTTGAAGAAATGAGAAAGGATCTAAAAAGCGTGGATTGGGACAGGCTGTTCCCTGGCAAGGATGTGAATGGTAAGTGGGAGGCCTTCAAAGGAGAAATTTTGAGAGTGCAGAGTTTGTATGTTCCTGTCAGGATTAAAGGCAAAGTGAATAAGAATTGGGCGGCACGGTAGCACAGTGGTTAGCACTGCTGCTTCACAGCTCCAGGGTCGCTGTCTGTGTGGAGTTTGCACATTCTCCTCGTGTCTGCGTGGGTTTCCTCCGGGTGCTCCGGTTTCCTCCCACAGTCCAAAGATGTGCGGGCTAGGTTGATTGGCCATTCTAAGTTGCCCCTTAGTGTCCCGGGATGCATAGGTTAGAGGGGTTAGTGGGTAAATATGTAGGGATATGTGGATAGGGCCTGGGTGGGATTGTGGTTGGTGCAGACTCGATGGGCCGAATGGCCTCTTTCTGCACTGTAGGACTCTATGAATAAGGAATCTTGGATCTCGAGGGATATTGGAACTCTGATAAAGAAGAAGAGAGAGATGTATGGCATGTATAGGCAACAGGGAGCAAATATGATGCTTGAGGAGTATAAAAAGTGCAAGAAACTACTTAAGAAAGAAATCAGGAGGGCTAAAAGAAGACATGAGGTTGCTTTGGCAGACAAGGTGAAGGATAATCCTAAGAGCTTCTACAGGTATATTAAGAGCAAAAGGATAGTAAGGGATAAAATTGGTCCTCTTGAAGGTCAGAGTGGTCGGCTATGTATGGAACCAAAAGAAATGGGGGAGATATTAAATGGGTTTTTTGCATCCGTATTTACTAAGGAAACTGGCATGGAGTCTATGGAAATAAGGTAAACAAATGGGGAGGTCATGGAACCTATACAGATTAAAGGGGAGGAGGTGCTTGCTGTCTTGAGGCAAATCAGAGTAGATAAATCCCCAGGACCGGACAGGGTATTCCCACGGACCTTGAAGGAGACTACTGTTGAAATTGCAGGGGCCCTGGCAGATATATTTAAAATGTCGGTATCCACGGGTGAGATGCCGGATAATTGGAGGATAGCTTATGTTGTTCCGTTGTTTAAAAAAGGCTCAAAAAGTAATGCGGGAAATTATAGGCCGGTAAGTTTGACGTCAGTAGTAGGTAAATTATTGGAAGGAGTATTCAGAGATAGGATCTACAAATATTTGGATAGACAGGGACTTATTAGGGAGAGTCAACATTGCTTTGTGCGTGGTAGGTCATGTTTAACCAATCTTTTTCGAGGAGGTTACCAGGAAAGTGGATGAAGGGAAGGCAGTGGATGTTGTCTGCATGGACTTCAGTAAGGCCTTTGACAAGGTCCCGCATGGGAGGTTAGTCAGGAAGGTTCAGTCGCTGGGTATACATGGGGAGGTAGTAAATTGGATTAGACATTGGCTCAATGGAAGAATGGAGATAAATCTCAATGGAAGGAGCAGCAAGCTCCGAAAGCTTATGGTATTTGCTACCAAATAAACCTGTTGGACTTTAACCTGGTGTTGTGAGACTTCTTACTGTCAATGGAAGAAGCCAGAGAGTGGTAGTGGAGGATTGCTTCTCTGAGTGGAGGCCTGTGACTAGTGGTGTGCCACAGGGATCAGTGCGGGGTCCATTGTTGTTTGTCATCTATATCAATGATCTGGATGATAATGTGGTAAATTGGATCAGCAAGTTTGCTGATGATACAAAGATTGGAGGTGTAGTGGACAGTGAGGAAGGTTTTCAAAGCTTGCAGAGGGATTTGGACCAGCTAGAAAAATGGGCTGAAAAATGGCAGATGGAGTTTAATGCAGACAAGTGCGTGGTATTGCACTTGGAAGGACAAACCACGGTAGAACATACAAGGTAAATGGTAGGACACCGAAGAGTGCAGTAGAGCAGAGGGATCTGGGAATACAGATACATAATTTCCTAAAAGTGGCGTCACAGGTAGATAGGGTCGTAAAGAGTGCTTTTGGTACATTGGCCTTTATAAATCAAAGTATTGAGTATAGGAGTTGGAATGTTCTGATGAGGTTGTATAAGACATTGGTGAGGCCGAATTTAGAGTATTGTGTGCAGTTTTGGTCACCTAATTACAGGAAGGATGTAAATAAGGTTGAAAGAGTGCAGAGAATGTTTACAAGGATGTTGCCGGGACTTGAGAAGCTGAGTTACAGAGAAAGGTTGAATAGGTTAGGACTTTATTCCCTGGAGCGTAGAATAATGAGGGGAGATTTGATAGAGGTGTATAAAATTATGATGGGTATAGATAGAGTGAATGCAGGCAGGCTTTTTCCGCTGAGACTAGGGGAGAAAATAACTAGAGGACATGGGTTAAGGGTGAGGGGGGAAAAGTTTAAAGGGAATATTAGGGGGGGGCTTCTTCACACAGAGAGTGGTGGGAGTTTAGAACATAGAACATAGAACATAGAACATTACAGCGCAGAACAGGCCCTTCGGCCCACGATGTTGCACCGACCAGTTAAAAAAAAAAACTGTGACCCTCCAACCTAAACCAATTTCTTTTCGTCCATGAACCTATCTACGGATCTCTTAAACGCCCCCAAACTAGGCGCATTTACTACTGATGCTGGCAGGGCATTCCAATCCCTCACCACCCTCTGGGTAAAGAACCTACCCCTGACATCGGTTCTATAACTACCCCCCCTCAATTTAAAGCCATGCCCCCTCGTGCTGGATTTCTCCATCAGAGGAAAAAGGCTATCACTATCCACCCTATCTAAACCTCTAATCATCTTATATGTTTCAATAAGATCCCCTCTTAGCCGCCGCCTTTCCAGCGAAAACAATCCCAAATCCCTCAGCCTCTCCTCATAGGATCTCCCCTCCATACCAGGCAACATCCTGGTAAACCTCCTCTGCACCCTCTCCAAAGCCTCCACATCCTTCCTGTAATGTGGGGACCAGAACTGCACACAGTACTCCAAGTGCGGCCGCACCAGAGTTGTGTACAGTTGCAACATAACGCTACGACTCCTAAATTCAATCCCCCTACCAATAAACGCCAAGACACCATATGCCTTCTTAACAACCTTATCTACTTGATTCCCAACTTTCAGGGATCTATGCACACATACACCTAGATCCCTCTGCTCCTCCACACTATTCAAAGTCCTCCCGTTAGCCCTATACTCAACACATCTGTTATTCCTACCAAAGTGAATTACCTCACACTTCTCCGCATTAAACTCCATCCGCCACCTCTCGGCCCAACTTTGCAACCTGTCTAAGTCTTCCTGCAAACTACGACACCCTTCCTCACTGTCTACCACACCACCGACTTTGGTGTCATCAGCAAATTTGCTAATCCACCCAACTATACCCTCATCCAGATCATTAATAAATATTACAAACAGCAGTGGCCCCAAAACAGATCCCTGAGGTACACCACTTGTAACCGCACTCCATGATGAATATTTACTATCAACCACCACCCTCTGTTTCCTATCCGCTAGCCAATTCCTGATCCAATTTCCTAGATCACCCCCAATCCCATACATCTGCATTTTCTGCAGAAGCCTACCATGGTGAACCTTATCAAACGCCTTACTAAAATCCATATATACCACGTCCACTGCCTTGCCCCCATCCACCTCCTTGGTCACTTTCTCAAAAAACTCAATAAGGTTAGTAAGGCACGACCTACCTGCCACAAAACCATGCTGACTATCACCTATCAATTCATTACTCTCCAAATAACTATAAATCCTATCCCTTATAATTTTTTCCAACATCTTGCCGACAACAGAAGTGAGACTCACCGGTCTATAATTCCCGGGGAAGTCTCTGTTCCCCTTCTTAAACAATGGGACAACATTCGCTAACCTCCAATCTTCTGGTACTATACCAGAGGCCAACGACGACCTGAAGATCAGAGCCAGAGGCTCTGCAATCACTTCTCTTGCCTCCCAGAGAATCCTTGGATAAATCCCATCCGGACCAGGGGATTTATCTATTTTCAGACCCTCCAGAATATCCTGCACATCCTCCTTATCAACTGTAATACTGTCTATTCTACTCCCTTGCAACCCAGTGTCCTCCTCAGCTATATTCATGTCCCCTTGCGTGAACACCGAAGAGAAATATTGGTTCAATGCTTCACCAATCTCCTCCGGTTCCACACATAACTTCCCTCTGCCATCTATAACTGGCCCTAAACTTGCCCTAACCAACCTTCTGTTCTTGACATACCTATAGAACGCCTTAGGATTCTCTTTAACCCTATCCGCCAAAGTCTTCTCATGTCCCCTTTTAGCCCTTCTAAGCTCGCTCTTCAACTCCCTCTTAGCCAATCTAAAGCTTTCTAGTGCACTACCCGAGTGCTCACGTCTCATCCGAACATAAGCCTCCTTTTTCTTTTTAACCAACAAAGAAACTTTTTTGGTGCACCACGGTTCCCTAGCCCTACCAATTCCTCCTTGCCTGACAGGGACATACCTATCACAGACTCGCAGTAGCTGCTCCTTGAAAAAACTCCACATGTCGGACGTTCCCAGTCCCTGTAATCTCCTAGTCCAACCTATGTTTCCTAATTCTCTCCTAATAGCCTCATAATTACCCTTCCCCCAGCTAAAACCACTGGCCCGAGGTTCATGCCTATCCCTTTCCATCACTAAGGTGAACGTAACCGAATTGTGGTCACTATCACCAAAATGCACACCAACTTCCAAGTCTAGCACCTGGTCTGGCTCATTTCCCAACACCAGATCCAATATAGCCTCACCTCTAGTTGGCCTGTCTACATACTGAGTCAAAAAACCTTCCTGTACGCTTTGAACAAAAACTGACCCCTCTAACGAGCTAGAGCTATAACAATTCCAGTCAATATTAGTCAAGTTAAAATCCCCCATAACAATTGCCCTATTACTTTCACTCCTAAGCAGGATTGACTCCGCAATCCTTTCCTCAACCTCTCTAGAACTTTTAGGAGGTCTATAAAAGACTCCCAACAGGGTGACCTCTCCTCTCCTATTTCTAATCTCCGCCCATACTACCTCAACAGATAAGTCCTCATCAAACCTCCTCTCTGACACTGTGATACAATCTCTGACCAATAATGCTACCCCTCCCCTTCTTCTACCTCCTTCCCTACTTCGACTAAAACATTTGAACCCCGGGACCTGCAGCATCCATTCCTGCCCCTGCTCTATCCATGTCTCTGAAATAGCCACAACATCGAAGTCCCAGGTACTGATCCACGCTGCAAGTTCACCCACTTTATTGCGAATACTCCTGGCATTGAAGTATACACATTTCAAACCCTGCTCCACCCCACCTCTGCAATGCCGTGCATTGCAGTCCCCATCCATGCAACCCTCACTTTCAGCCCCACTACTCAGGATCCCTCCCCCCCCCCGAATCAGTTTAAACCTCCTTGCATGGCCTTAGCAAATTTGCCCCCCAGGATATTGGTCCCCTTTTGATTAAGGTGTAGACCATCCTTCTCATAGAGGTCACACCTTCCCCAGTACGAGCCCCAATTGCTTAAGTACCTGAACCCCTCCCTCCTGCACCATCCCCTCAGCCATGAATTCAAACCTTCCCTCTCCCTATTCCTCTCTAAACTATCCCGTGGTACAGGCAAGAGTCCAGAGATAACCACTCTGTCAGTCTTGGCCTTTAGTTTCCACCCCAACTCCATAAATCCCTGCCTAATATCCCCTTCCCCTATCCTCCCTATGTCGTGTGTCCCCACATGTACAATAACTTGTGGTTTATCTCCCTCCCCCCTAAGAGTCCTGAATACCCTGTCAGACACATCCCGGACCCCAGCCCCTGGTAGGCAACACACCAACCCTGAGTCCCTACCTTTAGTTCCGACCCTCCTATCTGTCCCCTTAATTGTGGAGTCCCCAATCACAAGGCCCAGTCTTTTACAGCCCCTAACCACCTGAGCTTTCTCACTCGGCTCACCCCCAGAGATCTGCTCTCTATGCTCAGTTGATTCCTCCTCAACTGTAGCCTCCAGCACCGAAAACCTATTATGGAGGGGAACCGCCCCAGGGGATTGTCTTCCCGATTGCTTCTTACCCCTCCTCCTGGCATTGACCCAAGCCTCATTTCGTTTGGAATCAGCTGCCAGATGAAGTGGTGAACTTTTAACATTTAAGAAAAACTTGGACAGGTACATGGATGAGAGGGGTGTGGAGGGATATGGTCCAGGTGCAGGTCAGTGGGACTAGGCACAAAAATGGCTCGGCGCAGGCAAGAAGGGCCAAAAGGCCTGTTTCTGTGCTGTACTGTTCTATGGTTCTAATGGCGGAGCAAGCTCGAAGAGCCAAATGGCCTCCTCCTGCTCCTATCTTCTATGTTTATAGGTTAAGGTGCTTAAATATCTTTCTAACTAGTGCAGCCCTAATGTGCCATCTCAGTGCAACTACAACTTCCTAACCTTACGTAGCCGACCACTACGTCTCAGTGACTCCCCAGAATATACATCAGAGGTGGAGGGGGCCACCTGCCTACCATGCCCCAATTGCCTGTGATGCTTGTGGCAGACGTCCTCTGGACCTTGAAGGCCCTGGCCTGCTTTCAGGTGTCTGGGTCACAGGTTGTGTTGAATGCTCCCTCCACCCACATTGTCTGTACATTTAAGACCTGGCTGGCTGTAGAGATTTGCATTCTAATCAGTATTCTGTAACTTGATTTCTGTGTCTGTTTGCACTGTTTGAGAACAGAGACCACTCCATCTGACGAAGGGGCAGCGCTCCAAAAGCTTATGGTATTTGCTACCAAATAAACCTGTTGGACTTTAACCTGGTGTTGTGAGACTTCTTACTGTGCTTACCCCAGTCCAACGCCGGCATCTCCACATAATAAAAGCTAACACACTATAGGCCTTCTTCACAGCTCTAATTAATGAGTATTGTATTTATTTATTTGAACAGCATGCCATTAAAATATTATTTTATTCAAAGAACAAAGAACAAAGAAAATTACAGCACAGGAACAGGCCCTTCGGCCCTCCAAGCCTGCACCGACCATGCTGCCCGTCTTAACTAAAACCCCCTATCCTTCCGGGGACCATATCCCTCTATTCCCATCCTATTCATGTACTTGTCAAGACGCCCCTTAAAAGTCACTACCGTATCCGCTTCCACTACCTCCCCCGGCAGCGAGTTCCAGGCACCCACTACTCTCTGTGTAAAAAATCTGCCTCGTACATCTCCTTTAAACCTTGCCCTTCGCACCTTAAAACTATGCCCCCAAGTAATTGACTCTTCCACTCTGGGAAAAAGCTTGTTCAGTATGCTTCAGTATGTTACTTGTTTAGTTAAAGTTTCCTGTTAGTTAAATAAATAAATTGTCCAGTTTTTATTCTTTTTTTCATTCGTGGGACATGGGCGTCACTGGCTGGCCAGCATTTATTGCCCATCCCTAGTTGCCCCTTGAGAAGGTGGTGGTGAGCTGCCTTCTTGAATCGCTGCAGTCCATGTTCTGTGGGTTGACCCACATTGCCGTTCGGGAGGGAATTCCAGGATTTTGATCCAGCGACTGTGAAGGAACGGTGATTTCCAAGTCAGGATGGTGAGTGGCTTGGAGGGGAACTTGCAGGTGGTGGTGTTCCCATTTATCTGTTGCCCTTGTCCTTCTAGTTGGAAGTGATTGTGGGTTTGGAAGGTGCTGTCTAAGGATTTTAGTGAACTGCTGCAGTGCATCTTGTAGATGGTACACACTGCTGCTACTGAGCGTCGGTGGTGGAGGGACTGAATGTTTGTAGATGTGGTGCCAATCAAGTGGGCAGCTTTGTCCTGGATGGTGTCAAGCTTCTTGAGTGTTGTTGGAGCTGCACCCATCCAGGCAAGTGGGGATTATTCCATCACACTCCTGACTTGTGCCTTGTAGATGATGGATAGGCGTTGGGGAGTCAGGAGGTGAGTTACTTGCTGCAGTATTCCTAGCCTCTGACCTGCTCTTGTAGCCACTGTGTTTATGTGGTGAGTCCAGTTGAGTTTTTGATCAATGGTAACCCCAAGGGTGCTGACAGTGGGGGTTCAGTGATGGTTACACCACTGAATGTAAAAGGGCGGTGGTTAGAGTGTCTCTTATTGGTGATGGTCATTGCCGGGCATTTGTGTGGCGCAAATGTTATTTGCCACTTGTCAGCCCAAGCCTGGATATTGTCCAGATCTTGTTGCATTTGAACATGGACAGCTTCAGTATCTGAGGAGTCGCGAATTATGCTGAACATTGTGCAATCATCGACGAACATCCCCACCTCTGACCTTATGATGGAGGGAAGGTCATTGATGAAGCAGCTGAAGATGGTTGGGCCTAGGACATTCCCCTGAGGGACTCCTGCAGAGATGTCCTGGAGCGGAGATGACTGACCCTCCACAACCACAACCATCTTCCTATGTACCAGGTATGACTCCAACCAGCGGAGAGTTTGCCCCCCGATACCCATTGATTCCAATTTCTCTAGGGCTCCTTGATGCCACAGTCAGTCAAATGTGGCCTTGATGTCAAGGGCTGTCACTCACACCTCACCTCTGGAATTCAGCTCTTTTGTCCATGTTTGAACCAAGGCTGCAATGCGGCCAGGAGCTGAGTGAGCCTGGCAAAACCCAAACCGGGCGTCACTGAGCAGGTTATTGCTGAGCAGGTGCTGCTTGATAGCACTGTTGATGACCCCCTTCCGTCACTTTACTGATGATCGAGAGTAGACTGATTGGGCAGTAATTGGCCGGGTTGGATCTGTCCTGCTTTTTGTGTACAGGACATACCTGGGCAATTTTCCACATTGTTGGGTAGATGCCAGTGTTGTTTTGGAAGAACTTGGCTAGGGGAGCGGCAAGTCCTGGAGCATAAATCTTTCGTACTATTGCCGGAATATTATCAAGGCCCATTGCTTTGCAGTATCCAGTGCCTCCAACCGTTTCTTGACACCACAAAGAACAAAGAACAAAGAAAATTACAGCACAGGAAAAGCCCTTCGACCATCCAAGCCTGCACCGACCATGCTGCCCGTCTGAACTAAAGTGCCCTACCCTTCCGGAGATCATACCCCTCCATTCCCATCCTATTCACGTATTTGTCAAGACGTCCCTTAAAAAGTCACTGTCGTATCTGCTTCCACTATCTCCCTGATGATGGGGCAACGCTCCGAAAGCTCGTGCTACCAAATAAGCCTGTTGGACTTTAACTTGGTGTTGTGAGACTACTTACTGTGACTATCCCCCCCGGCAGCGAGTTCCAAGCACCCACCACCCTCTGTGTAAAAAAACTTGCCTCGGACATCGTACAAGTGGGCGGCACGGTAGCACAGTGGTTAGCACTGCTACTTCACAGCTCCAGGGACCTGGGTTCGATTCCCGGCTCGGGTCACTGTCTGTGTGGAGTTTGCACATTCTCCTCGTGTCTGCGTGGGTTTCCTCCGGGTGCTCTGGTTTCCTCCCACAGTCCAAAGATGTGCGGGTTAGGTTGATTGGCCATGCTAAAATTGCCCCTTAATGTTCTGGGATGCGTAGGTTAGAGGGATTAGCGGGTAAAAGACGTAGGGATATGGGAGTAGGGCCTGGGTGAGATCGTGGTCAGTGCAGACTTGATGGGCTGAATGGCCTCTTTCTGCACTGTAGGGTTTCTATGATCTCCTTTAAACATTGCCCTTCGCACCTTAAACTTATTCCCCCGAGTAATTGACTCTTTCACCCTGGGAAAAAGCTTCTGACTATCCACTCTGTCCATGCCTCTCATAATTTTGTAGACTTCTATCAGCTCTCCCCTCAACCTCCGTCGTTCCAGTGAGAATAAACCAAATTTCTCCAACCTCTCCTCATAGCTAATGCCCTCCATACCAGGCAACATCCTGGTAAATCTTTTCTGTACCCTCTCCATAGCCTCCACATCTTTCTGGCAGTGTGGCGACCAGAATTGAACACTATATTCCAAGTGCAGCCTAACTAAGGTTCTATAAAGCTGCAACATGACTTGCCAATTTTTAAACTCAATGCCCCGGCCGATGAAGGCAAGCATGCCGTATGCCTTCTTGACTGCCTTCTCCACCTGCATTGCCACTTTCAGTGACCTGTGTACCTGTACACCCAGATCCCTTTGCCTATCAATACTCTTAAGGGTTCTGCCATTTACTGTATATTTCCTATTGTATTAGACTTTCCAAAATGAATTACCTCACATTTGTCCGGATTAAACTCCATCTGCCATCTCTCCGCCCAAGTCTCCAACTGAGACCTGGGAAGGTTTGTATTTTTTCTTTAAAAGGCACTTACCTCCGAGGTCTCGACCTCATTCTTCCAGCGGAGCAGGCAGAGAGGAGAGTGATTTTGGAGAGGAGAGCTGGAAGGTAAGCTGAGTTTTTGTTTTTAACTTACTTTTTTGGAGCTTTTTTTTCAGAGCAGCAGGAAACCAGAAGTCGGTTGTGAGGAGACCTGGGTAATTTTGTTTTACCCAATAAATTTGAACGGTGAGGAAACCCGAGATTTCTCCCACCCTCCCTCCTCCTCTAACCTAAAAAAAAGACTCGGTGTGAGAACAGGTAAGCTTTTCTTTTTCTTTTTCTAACTCTTCTTATCTTGTTGGGAGTTTGGGTGAAGAGGATGGCAGTTAGAGCAGTTCAATGCTCCTCTTGCAGGATAGAACATAGAACATAGAACAGTACAGCACAGAACAGGCCCTTCGGCCCACGATGTTGTGCCGAGCTTTATCTGAAACCAAGATCAAGCTATCCCACTCCCTATCATCCTGGTGTGCTCCATGTGCCTATCCAATAACCGCTTAAATGTTTCTAAAGTGTCTGACTCCACTATCACTGCAGGCAGTCCATTCCACACCCCAACCACTCTCTGCGTAAAGAACCTACCTCTGATATCCGTCCTGTATCTCCCACCACGAACCCTATAGTTATGCCCCCTTGTAATAGCTCCATCCACCCGAGGAAATAGTCTTTGAACGTTCACTCTATCTATCCCCTTCATCATTTTATACACTATCTATCCCCTTCATCATTTTATACATGTGGGAGGTAAGGGTCACCATTAGTGACCCTGCTGACTTCACCTGTGGGAGGTGCACCCAGCTCCAGCTCCTCACAGACCGCCTTTGGGAATTGGAGCTGGAACTGGATGAACTTCGGACCATTCAGGAGGCAGAGGGGGTGATAGATAGCAGTTATCGGGAAGTGGTAACACCTAAAAACGAAGCTAGCTGGGTGCCAGTCAGGAGAGGGGAGGGGAGGAAGCAGTCAGTGCAGGGATCCCCTGTGGTTGTTCCCCTCCAAAATAAGTATACAGTTTTGGATACTGTTGGGGGGGAATGACCTTCCAGGGGTAAGCCACGGTGACCAGGTCTCTGGCACGGAGTCGGGCTCTGTGGCTCAGAAGGGAAAGGGGGAGAATAGGAGAGCAATAGTAGTGGGGGCTCAATAGTTAAAGGCACAGACAGGCGGTTCTGTGGGCGCGAACGAGACTCCAGGATGGTAGTCTGCCTCCCTGGTGCCAGGATCCTGGATGTCTCTGAGCGGGTAGAAAGCATCCTAAAAGGGGAGGGTAATCAGACAGACGTCATTGTCCACATTGGTACAAATGACGTAGGCAGAAAGAGCAGGGAGGTCCTGCAAGAGCAATTTAGGGAGTTAGATAGAAGGCTAAAAAGCAGGACCTCTAGGGTAGCAATCTCTGGATTACTCCCCGTGCCACGCGCTAGTGAGGCTAGGAACAGGGAGATTGTGCAGCTGAACACGTGGCTAAAGAACTGGTGCAGGGGGGAGGGTTTCAGATTCGTGGATCACTGGGAAGTCTTCCAGGGAGGATGGGACCTGTACAAGAAGGACAGGTTACACCTGAACTGGAAGGGCACCAATATCCTGGCTGGGAGGTTTGCTAGTGTGGTTCGGGTGGGTTTAAACTAATGTGGCAGGGGGGTGGGGATCAGAACAATAGGTCAGCAAGCGTAGAGACTGGGGACGAGCATGGGGCCAAGACAAGACTGCCTAAGAGGAAGAGCAATCTGGGGGAGGATGAACTCAGTGGGCCTGGAGGTCTGGAGTGCATCTGCTTCAATGCAAGGAGCGTCACGGGCAAGACAGATGAACTTAGAGCCTTAATGCATGCGCGGAACTCGGATGTGGTTGCAGTGACGGAGACTTGGTTAAAAGGACAGGACTGGCAGCTGAATATTCCGGGGTATAAGTGTTTTAGGCGAGACAGAGGAGGGGCGAGGAGAGGTGGGGGAGTAGCAATGCTGGTTAGGGAGCATATTACAGCGGTACAGAGGGTGGACAATTTGGAAGGGTCAGGTAACGAGTCACTGTGGGTGGAGCTCAGAAACAGGAAGGGCGCAGTCACTATGCTGGGGGTATACTACAGGCCTCCCAACAGCCCACGGGAAGTTGAGGAACGGATATGTAAGGAAATTCTGGACAGGTGCAGAAAAAATAGGGTTGTTGTAGTGGGAGACTTTAATTTCCCTCATATAGACTGGAAATCGCTTAGGGCTGGGGGCCTGGACAGAGAGGAATTTGTAAAATGTGTCCAGGATGGTTCTTTGGAACAATATGTTGATAGTCCAACTAGAGAGGGGGCTATACTGGACCTAGTACTGGGGAATGAGCCCGGTCAGGTCATCAAAGTTTCAGTGGGGGAACATGTGGCGAACAGCGACCACAATTCTGTAAGCTTTCGGAGAGTCATGGAAGAGGATGAGTGTTGTCCTATGGATAAGGTGCTGAATTGGGGGAAGGCTAACTACAGCCGGATTAGGCAGGATTTGGTGGCTGTTGATTGGGAGAGGCTGTTCGAGGGTAAATCCACATCTGGCATGTGGGAGTCTTTTAAGGAGCAGTTGATGGGAGTGCAGAACAGGCATGTGCCTGTAAAAAGGAAGGACAGGAAAGGTAGGATTCGAGAGCTGTGGATAACCAGAGAAATTGTGGGTCTAATCAAAAAGAAAAAAGAGGCATACATAAGGTCCAGGCAGCTAAAAACAGATGAAGCACTGGAGGAATACAGAGAAAGTAGGAAAGAACTCAAACAGGGAGTTAGAAGGGCAAAAAGGGGTCACGAAATGTCCTTGGCAGACAGGATTAAGGAGAATCCCAAGGCATTTTATACATACGTTAGGAACAAGAGGGTTGTCAGAGAAAGAGTCGGACCTCTCAAGAACAAAGGAGGGGAATTATGCTTGGAACCCAAGGAAGTAGGTGAGATCCTAAATGAATACTTTGCATCAGTATTCACAAAGGAGAGGGACACGTTGATTGGTGGTGTCTCAGAGGGATGTGTAGACTCGTTAGAACAAATCGCAATTACAAGGGAGGAAGTGTTAGGTGTTTTAGGAAGCATTAAGGTAGACAAATCCCCAGGGCCAGATGGCATCTGTCCTAGATTACTGAGAGAGATAAGAGATGAAATTGTTGGGCCTCGAACAGAAATCTTTGTTTCTTCATTGGACACAGGTGAGGTCCCAGAGGATTGGAGGATAGCAAATGTGGTCCCGTTATTTAAGAAGGGTAGCAAGGATGACCCAGGTAATTATAGGCCAGTGAGCTTGACGTCCGTGGTAGGGAAATTGTTGGAGAAGGTTCTTAGAGATAGGATCTATACACATTTAGAACTGAATAGTCTCATTAGCGATAGACAACATGGTTTTGTACGAGGGAGGTCATGCCTCACAAAATTGATTGAGTTTTTTGAGGAGGTGACAAAAACGATTGACGAGGGAAGGGCCGTGGATGTCATCTACATGGATTTTAGTAAAGCATTTGACAAGGTCCCTCATGGCAGGCTGGTGCAAAAGGTTAAATCTCACAGGATCAAAGGTGAACGAGCTAGATGGGTGGAGAACTGGCTTAGCCATAGAAGATAGAGGGTAGCAGTGGAGGAGTCTTTTTCTGATTGGAGGTCTGTGACTAGTGGTGTTCCGCAGGGCTCTGTACTGGGACCTCTGCTGTTTGTGATATATATATATATATAGAGCTGAAGGTACGAGAGTTTGTTTTTTACATTACTTTTTTTCTTCGGCGTGTTTTTTTGTAGTGCAACAGGAAACAAGAAACCGGCCGTGGAGAGGCCTGGGAAGGTTTTTTGTTTTTTTTTTCCTTTGAAAGGACTTACCTTTGAGGTTTTGACCTAATTGTTCCACCGGAGCAAGCGGAGAGGGTGCGATTCGTGTGAGAAGAGCTGAAGGTACGAGAGTTTGTTTTTTACATTACTTTATTTTTCGGAGTTTTTTTTTCTAGTGCAACAGGAAACCGGAAGTAGGCCGCGGAGAGGCCTGGGAAGGTTTTTGCTCAATAAATTTGAACGGGGAGGAAACGCGAGACACTACACGTTTAGAGTCTCCCACCCTCCCCTCTCCTCTAACCTAAAAAAAAAAGACCCGGAGTGAGAGCATTTTTTTTCTCTTCTCTCTTTCGTTTCTTAGTAAGAGGAGAAAAAAAAAGATTATTTCAGCAGAGAAGGCAGAGAGGGGAGCGATTTTTTGGTAAAGAGAGCTGAGGGTAAGCTGAATATTCTTTCTTTTTCTTTTATCCGCAAGTTATCTAGTGGGGATGTCAGTGCAGGCAGTGCAATGTACCTCCTGCAGAATGTTTGAGGTGAGGGACACCGTCAGTGTCCCTGCTGATTACACCTGTGGGAGGTGCACCCATCTGCAGCTCCTCCAAGACCATGTTAGGGATCTGGAGCGGGAGCTGGATGAACTTCAGATCATTCGGGAGGCAGAGGTGGCCATAGATAAAAGCTTCAGGGATGTAGTTACTCTGAAGAATGAAGATAGATGGGTGACAGTGAGAGGGGCTGGGAGGAAGCAGTCAGTTCAGGGATCCCCTGTGGTCGTTTCCCTCGGCAACAAGTATACCGCTCTGGATACTGCTGAGGGGGACGACCTACCAGTGGTAAGCCACGGTGACCGGATCTCCAGTGCTGGGTCCGTCCCTGTGGCTCAGAAGGGAAGGGGGGGGGGGGAGCAGGAGAGCAATAGTCATTGGGGACTTGATAGTTAGAGGGACAGATAGGAGGTTCTGTGGCAGCAAAAGAGACTCACGGATGGTATGTTGCCTCCCGGGTGCCAAGGTCTGTGACATCTCGGACCGTGTTTTCAGGATCCTTAAGGGGGAGGGGGAACAGTCACAAGTCGTGGTACACATCGGTACCAGCGACATAGTTAAGAGAAGGGACGGGGATTTAAAACAGGAATTTAGGGAGCGAGGGTGGAAGCTGAGAGCCAGGATAAACCATGTTGTCATCTCTGGTTAGTTGCCGGTGCCACGTGATAGCGAGTTGAGGAACAGGGAGAGAGTGCAGATAAACACGTGGTTGCAGGGATGGTGTAGGAGGGAGGGTTTCAGTTCCATGGATAATTGGAACACATTCTGGGGAAGGTGGGACCTGTACAAACAGGACGGTTTGCACCTGAACCAGAGGGGCACCAATATCCTGGGAGGGAAATTTGCTACGGCTCTTCGGGGGGGTTTAAACTAATTTGTCAGGGGGATGGGAAAACGAGATGTAGTCCAGAGCCAGTGTTGAGTGTAGTGAGGTACTGAGGACGGTATCAAGGTCGCAGGAGTGAACCGGCAGACAGGAAGGTGGGTTGAAGTGTGTCTACTTCAATGCAAGGAGCATCCGGAATAAGGTTTGTGAACTTGGAGCGTGGATTGGTACTTGGGACTGCGATGTTGTGGCCATTACGGAGACATGGTTCGAACAGGGACAGGAATGGTTGTTGGAAGTTCCGGGGTATAGATGTTTCAGTAAGAGTAGGGAAGATGGTAAAAGAGGTGGAGGAGTAGCATTGTTAATCAAGGATAGTTTAACGGCTGTGGAAAGGCAGTTTGAGGGGGATCTGCACACTGAGGTAATATGGGCTGAAGTTAGAAATAGGAAAGGAGCGGTCACGTTGTTAGGAGTTTTCTATAGGCCCCCAAATAGTAATAGAGATGTGGAGGAAGAAATTGCAAAGCAGATTATGGATAGGTGTGGAGGTCACAGGGTAGTTGTCATGCATGACTTTAACTTTCCAAATATTGATGGGAACTTTTATAGGTCGAATAGTTCGGATGGGGCAGTTTTTGTACAGTGTGTGCAGGAGGGTTTCCTGACACAATATGTGGATAGGCTGACAAGAGGTGGGGCCACATTGGATTTGGTACTGGTTAATGAACCATGCCAAGTGTTAGATTTGCTTGTGGGAGAGCACTTTGGAGATAGTGACCACAATTCGGTGTCTTTCATTATTACGATGGAGAGGGATAGGGCCTTACCAGGGCAAGGTTTATAATTGGGGGAGGGGTAATTATGATGCGATTAGGCAGGAATTAGGGAGCATAAGATGGGAACAGAAACTGTCAGGGAATGGCACAAATGAAAAGTGAAGCTTGTTCAAGGAACAAATACTGAGTGTCCTTGATAGGTATGTCCCTGTCAGGCAGGGAGGAAATGACCGAGTGAGGGAACCATGGTTCACAAAAGAGGTTGAATGTCTTGTCAAGAGGAAAACGGAAGCGTATGTAAGGATGAGAAAACAAGGTTCAGTTGGGTCGCTTGAGTGTTACAAGGTAGCGAGGAATGGACTAAAAGAAGGGCTTAGGAGAGCTAGGAGGGGGCATGAGAAGTCCTTGGTGGGTCAGATCAAGGAAAACCCCAAGGCTTTTTACTCTTATGTGAGAAATAAAAGAGTGACCAGGGTGAGGTTAGGGTCGGTCAAGGACAGTAGTGGGAACTTGTGCATGGAGTCAGAAGAGACAGGAGAGGCGATGAATGAATACTTTTCTTCAGTGTTCACCAAGGAGAGGGGCCATGTTTTTGAGGATGAGAGTGGGATACAGGCTGATAGGCTGGAGGAGGTAGATGTTCTGAGGGAAGATGTATTAGCAATTTTGAAAAACTTGAGGGTCGATAAGTCCCCTGGGCCAGATGGGAAATATCTTAGGATTCTTTGGGAAGCAAGGAATGAGATTGCAGAGCCTTTGGCTTTGATCTTTGGGTCCTCACTGTCCATGGGGATGGTGCCAGAGGATTGGAGAGTGGCGAATGTTGTTCTTCTGTTCAAGAAAGGAAATAGGAATGACCCTGGTAATTATAGGCCAGTTAGTCTCACTTCGGTGGTCGGTAAGTTAATGGAAAAGGTCCTGAGGGATAGGATTTATGACCATTTGGAAAGATGCAGCTTAATCCAGGATAGGCAACACGGATTCATGGAGGGTAAGTCTTGCCTCACAAATTTGATTGAATTCTTTCAGGAGGTAACTAAGTGTGTAGATGAAGGTAGAGCAGTTGATGTCGTATACATGGATTTTAGTAAGGCATTTGATAAGGTTTCCCATGGTCGGCTCATGAAGAAAGTAAGGAGGTGTGGGATAGAGGGAAATTTGGCCAATTGGATAAGTAACTGGCTATCTCATAGAAGACAGAGGGTGGTGGTGGATGGAAAATTTTCAGACTGGAGACTAGTTACCAGCGGTGTACCACAGGGATCAGTGCTGGGTCCTCTGCTATTTGTGATTTTTATCAATGACTTGGAGGAGGGGGCTGAAGGATGGGTCAGTAAATTTGATGATGGCACCAAGATTGGTGGAGTAGTGGATGAGGTGGAGGGCTGTTGTAGACTGCAAAGAGACATTGATAGGATGCAGAGCTGGGCCGAAAAATGGCAGATAGAGTTTAACCCTGATAAGTGCGAGGTGATTCATTTTGGGAGGACAAATTTGAATGCGGATTACAGGGTCAACGGCAGGGTTCTGAGAAATGTGGAGGAACAGAGAGATCTTGGGGGTCATGTCCACAGATCTCTGAAGGTTGCCACTCAAGTGGATAGAGCCGTGAAGAAGGCCTATAGTGTGTTAGTGTTTATTAACAGGGGGTTTGAGTTTAAGAGCCGTGGGGTTATGCTGCAACTGTACAGGACCTTGGTGAGACCACATTCGGAATATTGTGTGCAGTTCTGGTCACCTCACTATAAGGAGGATGTGGAAGCATTGGAGAGAGTGCAGAGGAGATTTACCAGGATGCTGCCTGGTTTGGAGGGTAGGTCTTATGAGGAAAGGTTGAGGGAGCCAGGGCTTTTCTCTTTAGAGCGGAGGAGGATGAGAGGCGACTTAATAGTGGTTTATAAGATGATGAGGGGGATAGATAGAGCGGACGTTCAGAGACTATTTCCTCGGGTGGATGTAGCTGTGACTAGGGGGCATAACTATAAGGTTCATGGTGGGAGGTATAGGAGGGATGTCCGAGGTAGGTTCTTTACTCAGAGAGTGGTTGGGGTGTGGAATGGGCTGCCTGCTGTGACAGTGGAGTCAGACACTTTAGGAACTTTCAAGCGGTTATTGTATAGGCACATGGAGCACACCAGAATGATAGGGAGTGGGATAGCTTGATCTTGGTTTCGGACAAAGCTCAGCACAACATCGAGGGCCGAACGGCCTGTACTGTGCTGTGCTGTATTGTTCTATTCTATGGAGAATACTGAGATACAGGCTATTGGACTAGACGGGATTGAGGTTCATAAGGAGGAGGTGTTAGCAATTCTGGAAAGTGAGAAAATAGATAAGTCCCCTGGGCCGGATGGGATTCATCCTCGGATTTTCTGGGAGGCTAGGGAGGAGATTGCAGAGCCTTTGGCTTTGATCTTTATGTCATCATTGTCTACAGGAATAGTGCCAGAATTCTGGAGGATAGCAAATGGTGTCCCCTTGTTCAAGAAAGGGAGTAGAGACAACCCTGGTAATTATAGACCAGTGAGCCTTACTTCTGTTGTGGGCAAAGTTTTGGAAAGGATTATAAGAGATAGGATTTATAATCATCTAGAAAGGAATAATTTGATTAGGGATAGTCAATACGGTTTTGTGAAGGGTAGGTCGTGCCTCACAAACCTTATTGAGTTATTTGAGAAGGTGACCAAAGAGGTGGATAAGGGTAAAGCGGTTGATGTGGTGTATATGGATTTCAGTAAAGCATTTGATAAGGTTCCCCACGGTGAGCTATTGCAAAAGATACGGAGGCATGGGATTGAGAGTGATTTAGCGGTTTGGATCAGAAATTGGCTAGCTGTAAGAAGACAGAGGGTGGTGGTTGATGGGAAATGTTCATCCTGGAGTTCAGTCACTAGTGGTGTACCGCAAGGATCTGTTTTGGGGCCACTGCTGTTTGTCATTTTTATAAATGACCTGGATGAGGGCGTAGAAGGATGGGTTAGTAAATTTGCGGATGACACTAAAGTCGGTGGAGTTGTGGACAGTGCGGAAGGATGTTGCAGGTTACAGAGGGACATAGATAAGCTGCAGAGCTGGGCTGAGAGGTGGCAAATGGAGTTTAATGCGGAAAAGTGTGAGGTGATTCACTTTGGAAGGAGTAACAGGAATACAGAGTACTGGGCTAATGGTAAGATATTTGGTAGTGTGGATGAGCAGAGAGATCTCGGTGTCCGTGTGCATAGATCCCTGAAAGTTGGCACCCAGGTTGATAGGGTTGTTAAGAAGGCGTACGGTGTGTTAGCTTTTATTGGTAGAGGGATTGAGTTTCGGAGCCATGATGTCATGTTGCAGCTGTACAAAGCTCTGGTGCAGCCGCACTTGGGAGTATTGCGTACAGTTCTGGTCGCCGCATTATAGGAAGGATGTGGAAGCATTGGAAAGGGTGCAGAGGAGATTTACCAGGATGCTGCCTGGTATGGTGGGAAGGTCTTATGGGGAAAGGCTGAGGGACTTGAGGCTGTTTTCGTTCGAGAGAAGAAGGTTAAGAGGTGACTTAATAGAGGCATACAAGATGATCAGAGGATTAGATAGGGTGGACAGTGAGAGCCTTTTTTCTCAGATGGTGATAGCGAGCACGAGGGGACATAGCTTTAAATTGAGGGGTGATAGATATAGGACAGATGTCAGAGGTAGGTTCTTTACTCAGAGAGTAGTAAGGGCGTGGAATGCCCTGCCTGCAGCAGTAGTGGACTCGTCAACATTAAGAGCATTCAAATGGTTATTGGATAAACATATGGTTGATATTGGAATAATGTAGATTAGAGGGGCTTTAGATTGGTTCCACTGGTCGGCGCAACATCGAGGGTCGAAGGGCCTGTACTGCGCTGTAATGTTCTATGTTCTATAGATTCCCTACCCTGTCCTTGAGTGGATCAATCCTCTCCCTGGCTACCCTCTTTATATATGTATAAAAAGCTTTGGGATTTTCCTTAATCCTGCTGGCCAATGATTTTTTGTGACCCCTTTTAGCCCTCCTTACTCCTTGCTTAAGTTTCTTTCTACTTTCCTTGCATTCCACACTTGCTTCGTGTGTTCCCAGCCTCCTCCCCTTGACAAATGCTTCCTTTTTCTCTTTGACTAGGCTCAGAATATCTCTCGCTGTCCAGGGTTCCCAAAACTTGCCATATTTATCCTTCATCCTTACAGGAATGTGCCGGTCCTGAATCCCTATTAACTTGAAAGCCTCCCACATGCCAGATGTTGATTTGCCCTCAAACATCTGCCCCCAATCTACATTCTTCAGTTCCTGCCTAATATTGTTGTAATTAGCCTTCCCCCAATTTTGCACCTCAACTTGAGGACTACACTTATCTTTATCCATCAATACCTTAAAGCTTACTGAATTGTGGTCACTGTTCCCGAACTGCCCCCCTACTGAAACACCGACCATCTAGCCGGGCTTATTCCCCAATACCAGGTCCAGTATGGCCCCTCCCCTAGTTGGACTATCTACATACTGTTTCAAGAAGCCCTCCTGGATGCTCCTTACAAACTCTGCCCCATCCACGCCCCTAGCACTGAGCGAGTCCCGTCAATATAGGGGAAGTTAAAATCTCCCACCACAACAACTCTGTTACTTTTACACCTTGCCAAAATCTGCCTACATATCTGTTCCTCTATCTCCCATTGGCAGTTGGGCAGCTTATAGTAAACCCCCAACATTGTGACTACACCCTTCCTATTCCTGCGCTCTACCCATATTGCCTTGCTGTATGAGCCCTCTGGGGTGTCCTCCCGCAGTACAGCTGTGCTATTCTCGTTCACCAGTAGTGAAACTCCCTCACCCCTTTTACATCCCCCTCTATCCCACCTGAAACATCTGTATCATGTGGAGTGAATTGAATTGGCTGGAGACTGGCATCTGAGATGCTGGGGACCACTGGAGGAGGCACTTCTGCCTGAAGATTGTTGCGAATACTTCAGCCTTATCTTTTGCACTGATGTGCTGGGCTGCCCCATCATTGAGGATGGGGATATTTGTGGAGCCTCCTCCTCCAGTGAGTTGTTTAATTGTCCACCACCATTCACGACTGGATGTGGAAGGACTGCAGAGCTTAGAACTGATCTGTTGGTTGTGGGATCACTTAGCTCTGTCTATCACTTGCTGTTTTTGCCGTTTGACATGCAAGTAGTCCTGTTTTGTAGCTTCACCAGGTTGACTCCTCATTTTTAGGTATGCCTGGTGCTGCTCCTGGCATGCCCTCCTGCACTCTCCATTGAAGCAGGGTTGATCCCCTGGCTTGATGGTAATGATTGAGTGGGAGATATGCTGGGCCATGAGGTTGCAGATTGCACTGTAGTACAATTCCGCTGCTGTTGATGGCCCACAGTGCCTCATGGATGCCCAGTCTTGAGTTGCTAGATCTGTTCGAAATCTATCCCATTTAGCATGGTGATAGTGCCACACAACATGATGGAGGTTATTCTCAATGTGAAGGCAGGACTTTGTCTCCACAAGGACTGTGCGGTGGTCACTCTTATCAATACTATCATGCACAGATGCATCTGCAGCCAGCAGATTGGTAAGGATGTTATTTCCTCTTGTTGGTTCTTTTACCACCTGCTGCAGACCCAATCTAGCAGTTATATCCTTTAGGACCCGACCAGCTCGATCAGTAGTGCTGCTGCCGAGCCACTCTTGGTGGTGGATACCAGAGTACATTTTGCGCCCTTGCCACCCTCAGTGCTTCCTCCAAGTGTTGTTCAACATGGAGGAATACTGATTTATCAGCCGAAGGAGGATGGTACGTGGTAACCAGTAAGAAGTTTCCTTGCCCATGTTTAACCGTGGGGTGCAAAGTCGATGTTAAGGATTCCTAGGGCAACTTCCTCCCGACTGTATACCACTGTGCCGCCACCTCTGCTGGGTCTGTCCTGCCGGAGGGACAGGACATATCCCGGGATAGTAATGGTGGTTCTGGGGTGCTGTCTGTAAGGTATGATTCAGTGAGAATGACTATGTCAGGCCATTACTTGACTAGTCTGTGAGACAGCTCTCCCAATTTTGGCACGAGCCCCCAGATATTAGTAAGGAGGACTTTGCAGGGTTTGCAGGGCTGTTTGTTTTTGCAGTTGTCTTTTCCGGTGCCTAGGTCAACGCCAGGTGGTCCGTCCGGTCTCATTTCTTTGTTGAGACTTTGTTCTGATTGTTAGAACTGAGCGGCTTGCTAGGCCATTCCAGAGGGCAGTTGAGAGTCAACCACATTGCTGTGACTCTGGAGTCACATGTAGGCCAGACCAGGTAAGGACGGCAGATTTCCTTTCCTAAAGGACATTAGTGAACCAGATGGGTTTTTTTGACAATCGACAATGGTTTCATGGTCATCAGTAGAATCTTAATTCCAGATTTTAAAAAAAAATTCCACCAGTTACCGTGGCAGGATTCGAACCCAGGTCCCCAGAACATTATCGGGGTTTCTGGATTAATAGTTGAGCGACAATACCACTCGACCATCGCCTCCCCATTTCATTAAGTGTTCATTTGTCAGGTATTTCTGTTAGTTAACCACTAAGCGTTACTGAAGAACATTTCACACCTTCCCACACACTTTTAACAGATTACAGGTGAGGTATTCCTCTTTGGGGTCACGTCTCAAAAGAGAGACAACCTCTGCATCGTAATATTATATTAATGAATTGGATGAGAATTTATGGGGCATGGTTAGTAAGTTTGCAGCTGACACCAAGATTGGTGGCATAGTGGACAGCAAAGAAGGTTATTTAGGATTGCAACAGGATCCTGATCAATTGGGCCAGTGGGCAGATGAATGGCAGATGGAGCCTAATTTAGATAAATGTGAGGTGATGCATTTTGGTTGATCGAATTGGAGCAGGACCTATTCAGTTAATGGTAGGGCATTGGGGACAGTTATAGAACAAAGAGGTGTAGGGGTACATGTTCATAGCTTCTTGAAAGTGGAGTCACAGGTGGACAGAGTGGTGAAGAATGCTTGGTTTCGTTGGCCAGAACATTAAATGCAGGAGTTGGAATGTCTTGTTGAAGTTGTACAAGACATTGGTAAGGCCACACTTGGAATACTGCGTACAGTTCTGATCACATATTATAGAAAGGATATTATTAAACTAGAAAGAGTGCAGAAAAGATTTACTAGGATGCTACCGGTACTTGATGGTTTGCGTTATAGAGAGGCTGGATAGACTGGGACTTTTTTCCCTGGAGCGTAGGAGGCTCAAGGGTGATCTTATAGGGGTCTATAAAATAATGAGGGGCATAGATAACATTTCTTCCCAAAGGTCTAAAGCTAGAAGGCACAGGTTTAAGGTGAGAAGGGAGAGATATAAAAGGATCCAGAGGGGCAATTGTTTCACGCAGAGGATGGTGAGTGTCTGGACAAGCTGCCAGAGGCAGTAGTAGAGATGGGTACAATTTTGTCTTTTAAAAGGTGTTTAGACAGTTGCATGGGTAAGGTGGGTATAGAGGGTTATGGGCCAAATGTGGTTATTGGGACTAGCTAGTGATAAAAACAGGGTGGCATGGACAAGTTGGGCCCAAGGGCCTGTTTCAATGCTATATACCTCTATGACTCATTTTTCCTATGACAGATGTTAAGCTAACAGTCCTTTATTTTCCTACTTTCTGTCTCCCTCCTATCTTGCTAATTTCCAATCTAAGAAATTTTGTAAAGTTACAACAAACGCACCTCGTCTTTCCACAAAATTCCACGAATGTCGCCACGGTCAATGTAGCAGTCAGATCAGATGACCGTAGTTAGCACTGCTGCCTAACAGCACTGGGACCCGGGTTCAATTCTGGCCTCGTGTCACTGTCTGTGTGGAGTTTGCACATTCTCCCCGTGTCTGCGTGGGTTTCCTCTGGGTGCTCCGGTTTCCTCCCACACTCCAAAGGTGTATAGATTAGATGGATTGGCCATGCTAAATTGCCCCTTAGTGTCAAGGAGATTAGAAGGGTAAATATGTGGGGTTATGGGGATAGGGCCTGGGTTGGATTGTTGTCAGTGCAGCCTTGATGGGCCGAATGGCCTCCTTGTACACTGTAGGGAGTCTATAATTTGGTCACCTGCCACATAGACCTGTTGATGAGTCTGTGACTCCAGATCCACAGCAATGGTTGACTCTTCGGAGGGTTAACTGCCCTCTGAAATGGGCAATTGGAGATGGGTGATGAATACTCATGTTCCATGAAGGATCGTGAAATAAGTCTGTATCCCTTCACCAGACTACCTTTTATTTGCAAGCCCTATTATGGTTCATAAGAACATAAGAAATAGGAGCAGGAGTAGGCCATCTAGCCCCTCGAGCCTGCCCCGCCATTCAACAAGATCATGGCTGATCTGAAGTGGATCAGTTCCACTTACCCGCCTGCTCCCCATAACCCCTAATTCCCTTACCGATCAGGAATCCATCTATCCGTGATTTAAACATATTCAACGAGGTAGCCTCCACCACTTCAGTGGGCAGAGAATTCCAGAGATTCACCACCCTCTGAGAGAAGAAGTTCCTCCTCAACTCTGTCCTAAACTGACCCCCCTTTATTTTGAGGCTGTGCCCTCCAGTTCTAGTTTCCTTTCTAAGTGGAAAGAATCTCTCCATCTCTACCCTATCCAGCCCCTTCATTATCTTATAGGTCTCTATAAGATCCCCCTCAGCCTTCTAAATTCCAACGAATACAACCCAATCTGCTCAGTCTCTCCTCATAATCAACACCCCTCATCTCTGGTATCAACCTGGTGAACCTTCTCTGCACTCCCTCCAAGGCCAATATATCCTTCCGCAGATAAGGGGACCAAAACTGCACACAGTATTCCAGCTGCGGCCTCACCAATGCCCTGTACAGATGCAGCAAGACATCCCTGCTTTTATATTCTATCCCCCTCGCAATAAAGGCCAACATTCCATTCGCCTTCTTGATCACCTGTTGCACCTGCAGACTGGGTTTTTGCGTCTCATGCACAAGGACCCTCTGCACAGCAGCATGTTGTAATTTCTTTCCATTTAGATAATAATCCAGTTTGCTATTATTTCTTCCAAAGTGAATAGCCTCGCATTTGTTAACGTTATATTCCATCTGCCAGATCCTCGCCCACTCACTCAGCCTGTCCAAATCTCTCTGCAGACCTTCTACGTCCTCCACACGATTCACTTTTCCACTTATCTTTGTGTCGTCTGCAAACTTCGTTACCCTACACTCCGTCCCCTCCTCCAGATCGTCTATATAAATAGTAAATAGTTGAGGCCCCAATACCGATCCCTGCGGCACGCCACTAGTTACCATCTGCCAACCAGAAAAGCACCCATTTATTCCGACTCTCTGCTTTCTGTCGGATAGCCAATCCCCAATCCACGCTAACACCCTACCCCCAACTCTGTGTGACCCAATCTTCTTCACCAACTTTTTGTGAGGCACCTTATCAAACGCCTTTTGGGTCTCTTTTGACATTTCAGCTTGGGTCTGGATCTTCCAACTCAACATCCGACGTTGGAGGGGTGTATCTGATAGGCGCCCATCTTTTTTGTAGCGAGCGCCGGAGTTCTTGTTCGCCTCCTTCCTCAGGCGGCAGAGGAGTTGCCACAGCTTCGTCTGCAAGAGTCCATTTCAGACTCCAAAATTTTAGCTATGGGCCACGGAGTGGCCGGTCTGGGAGGAGTCGCCTCGGTTCCCAGCCTGCTTGGCTGATTCGGCTCTGGGACAGACTGTGGTTTTGAGACCCACACCTGATAGAAACATAGAAAACTACAGCACAAAACAGGCCCTTCGGCCCCACAAGTTGTGCCGAACATATCCCTACCTTTTAGACCTACCTATAACCCTCCATCCTATTAAGTCCCATGTACTCATCCAGGAGTCTCTTAAAAGACCCTATTGAGTTTGCCTCCACCACCACTGACGGCAGCCGATTCCACTCGCCCACCACCCTCTGTGTGAAAAACTTCCCCCTAACATTTCCCCTGTACCTACCCCCCAGCACCTTAAACCTGTGTCCTCTCGTAGCAGCCATTTCCACCCTGGGAAAAAGCCTCTGAGAGTCCACCCGATCTATGCCTCTCAACATCTTATACACCTCTATTAGGTCTCCTCTCATCCTTCGTCTCTCCAAGGAGAAAAGACCGAGCTCCCACAGCCTATCCTCATAAGGCATGCCACTCAATCCAGGCAACATCCTTGTAAATCGCCTCTGCAACCTTTCAATCTTTTCCACATCCTTCCTGTAATGAGGCGACCAGAACTGAGCACAGTACTCCAAGTGGGGTCTGACGAGGGTCTTATATAGCTGCATCATTATCCCCGGACTCCTAAACTCAATCCCTCGATTGATAAAGGCCAGCACACCATACGCCTTCTTATCTACCTCCTCCACCTGTGGGGCCGATTTTAGAGTCCTATGGACCCGGACCCCAAGGTCCTTCTGATCCTCTACAGTACTGAGAGTCTTTCCCTTTATATTGTACTCCTTCATCCCATTTGACCTGCCAAAATGGACCACTACGCATTTATCTGGGTTGAAGTCCATCTGCCACTTCTCCGCTCAGTGTTGCATCCTATCTATGTCCCTCTGTAACTTCTGACAACCCTCCAGACTATCCACAACCCCACCAACCTTCGTGTCATCGGCAAACTTACCAACCCATCCCTCCACTTCCTCATCTAGGTCATTTATGAAAATGACAAACAGCAAGGGTCCCAGAACAGATCCCTGGGGCACACCACTGGTGACCGACCTCCATTTAGAAAAAGACCCATCTATACACGCTCTCTGCCTCCTTTGGGCAAGCCAGTTCTGGATCCACAGGGCAGCAGCCCCTTGGATCCCATGCCCTCTCACTTTTTCTAGAAGCCTTGCATGGGGGGCCTTATCGAACGCCTTGCTAAAATCCATATAAACCACATCTACCGCCTTCCCTTCGTCAATGTGTTTAGTCACATTTTTGAAGAACTCCACCAGGCTCGTAAGGCACGATCTGCCTTTGACAAAGCCATGCTGAGTATTCTTGAGCATACTAAACCTCTCCAAATACTCATAAATCTTGTCCCTCAGGATCTTCTCCATTAGCTTACCAACCACTGAGGTTAGACTCACCGGTCGGTAATTTCCTGGGCTATCCCTATTCCCCTTCTTGAAAATAGGAACCACATCCGCAATCCTCCAATCCTCCGGCACCTCTCCCATCTCCATCGACGACGCAAAGATCATCGCCAGAGGCTCTGCAATCACTTCCCTCGCCTCCCACAGTAACCTGGGGTACATCCCATCCGGACCCGGCGACTTATCTATCTTGATGCCATTCAAAGATTCCAGCACAACCTCTTTGTTAAAGTCCACAAACTCAATCTTTTCAGTCCACCGCAAGCCCGCAGTACATCCACCCAGGTCCTTCTCCTCTGTGAAAACCGAGGCAAAATACTCATTAAGCACCTCTGCCATTTCTACTGGTTCCGTACTGATTTTCCCACCTTCACCTTTTATAGGCCCTATTCCTTCACGTCTCATCCTTTTACTCTTCACATATTTATAGAATGCCTTAGGGTTTTCCTTAATTCTACTCGCCATGGCCTTCTCGTGACCCCTTCTGGCTCTCCTAATTTCCTTCTTTAGTCCCGAGGTGATCTAGCTGTTTTTTCAGGAGAACCTCTCCTATGTGTATTCAGTAAGATACAGGGGGCGACCTGGACTCAACTTTTCCAATTAACCATGCAGGGCCATTTGCATAATTTTTCACCCAGACTTTATCACCAGCCTCCAATTGCCTCTCCTGGCAACTGTTGTTGTGGCCTTTGCAATGGGCTTCTTGTTGCTTTTCCACATTCCCCCAAGGTTACAGGGGAGGTCCCAGAGGATTGGAGAATAGCCAATGTTGTTCCTTTGTTTAAGAAGGGTAGCAAGAATAATCCAGGCAATTACAGGTCGGTGAGCCTTACATCAGTGGTAGGGAAATTATTGGAGAGGATTCTTCGAGACAGGATTTATTCCCACTTGGAAATAAGTGGGCGTATTAGTGAGAGGCAACATGGTTTTGTGAAGGGGAGGTCGTGTCTCACGAACTTGATCGAGTTTTTCGAGGAAGTGGCGAAGATGATTGATGAGGGTAGGGCAGTGGATGTTGTCTACATGGACTTCAGTAAAGCCTTTGACAAGGTCCCTCATGGCAGACTGGTGCAGAAAGTGAAGTCGCATGGGATCAGAGGTGAGCTGGCAAGGTGGATACAAAACTGGCTCAGTCAAAGAAGACAGAGGGTAGCAGTGGAAGGGTGTGTTTCTGAATGGAGGGCTGTGACAAGTGGTGTTCCTCAGGGATCAGTGCTGGGACCTTTGCTGTTTGTAATATATATAAATGATTTGGAGGAAAATGTAACTGGATTGATCAGTAAGTTTGCGGACGACACAAAGGTTGGTGGATTTGCGGATAGCGATGAGGACCATCAGAGGATACAGCAGGATCAGTTGGAGACTTGGTTGGAGAGATGGCAGATGGAGTTTAATCTGGACAAATGTGAGGGTAATGCATTTTGGAAGGTCTAATACAGATAGGAAATAGACAGTAAATGGCAGAACCCTTAAGAGTATTGATAGGCAGAGGGATCTCGGTGTACAGGTACACAGGTCACTGAAAGTGGCAATGCAGGTGGAGAAGGTAGTCAAGAAGGCATACGGCATGCTTGCCTTCATCGGCCGGGGCATTGAGTTTAAAAATTGGCATGTCATGTTGCAGCTTTATAGAACCTTAGTTAGGCTGCACTTGGAATATCGTGTTCAATTCTTAGAAATCTTAGAAACCCTGCAGCACAGAAAGAGGCCATTCAGCCCATCGAGTCTGCACCGACCACAAACCCACCCAGGCCCTACCCCCATATCCCTACATATTTACCCACTAATCCCTCTAACCTATGCATCCCGGGACACTAATGGGCAATTTTAGCATGGCCAATCAACCTAACCCGCACATCTTTGGACTGTGGGAGGAAACCGGAGCACCCGGAGGAAACCCACGCAGACACGAGGAGAATGTGGAAACTCCACACAGACAGTGACCCGAGCCGGGAATCGAACCCAGGTCCCTGGAGCTGTGAAGCAGCAGTGCTAACCACTGTGCTACCGTGCCGCCCTTTCTGGTCGCCACACTACCAGAAGGATGTGGAGGCTTTGGAGAGGGTACAGAAAAGATTTACCAGGATGTTGCCTGGTATGGAGGGCATTAGCTATGAGGAGAGATTGGAGAAACCTGATTTGTTCTCACTGGAACGACGGAGGTTGAGGGGAGAACTGATAGAAGTCTACAATTTATGAGAGGCATGGACAGAGTGGATAGTCAGCTTTTTCCCAGGGTGGAAGAGTAATTTACTCGGGGGCACAGGTTTAAGGTGCGAGGGGCAAGGTTTAAAGGGATGTATGAGGCAGATTTTTTACAGAGAGTAATGGGTGCCTGGAACTCACTGCCGGGGGAGGTAGTGGAAGCGGATACGATAGTGACTTTTAAGGGGCATCTTGACAAGTACATGAATAGGATGGGAATAGAGGGATATGGTCCCCGGAAGGGTAGGGGGTTTTAGTTAAGTCGGGCAGCATGGTCGGTGCAGGCTTGGAGGGCCGAAGGGCCTGTTCCTGTGCTGTAATTTTCTTTGTTCTCTGTTCTTTGTTTGGGAATAGCAAACTTAATCTGCTGCAGTCCATAAGTGATTCTGCAGGTACCATATCCATAGTGGCATGTGGGGTTGGCCAATAATCAAATAACCAAAGGGAGAGTTTGGTGTCCATTGATGCTGCCGGCTGTTTTTTTAAGCCAGCTTTTAAAGTCTGGACTGCTCTTCCCACGAGGCTGTTTGACGCTGTCCTGATATGTCGAATCCCATTTGTTTCATGAACCGGGTGAACTTCTGGCTGGTGAAAGCCGGTCCATTGTCAGAGACGAGCACCTCCGGGATCCCATGCATCGCAAATGAGGTGCGAAGTTTCTCTACTGTTATCATCGTGTTCGCAGAATTCACCCTGTGGACATCCAACCACTTTGAATGGGCATTCACTATGAACATTGAGCCCATGAGTGGGCCTGCATAATCCACGTGCAGCTGAGTCCACAGTCTGTCTGGCCATCCCCATGGGTGTTGGGGAGCTGCTGGTGACAACTTTTGTCCTTGCTGGCATTCCTGGCACTGACCCATGAGTGCCGCTATGTCTGTGTCCATTCTGAGCCACCAAACACAGCTCCTGGCCAGCATCTTCATTTTGGACACTCCTGGGTGGCCGTGATATAGTTCAGCCGATATGGCACAGCGACCCTGACTCGGAACTACCACTAGTGCCCCCAATAGCAGTTTTCCGCCTTCTACTGTGAGCTACTCTCTTCTACTCCAATAAAGATGGAATTGGGCTGGACTGGCCTTTCTCTTTCCCCAATCAGTACTAAGTCTTTAACTTTTGCGAGGACAGAGTCCTTTTGTGTCCAAAGACGTATATTATGTACGGCCATTGGGAGGGTATAGAGAAAATTCATAGTTCTTACTTCCATCTTCTATTTTGGGTACATTTGGTGGGGTGTCTGCTACGTGTACCCTACTTGAGGCATCAGCGTTTGCCACTTGACCTTCCGCCCGGTGCGCCAATCGATAGTTGCAGCCGGCCAATAATAATGCCCACACTGGATCTGAGCTGATGCTATTGGTGGCACCGCCCTGTCCTCTCTTAACAGCCCCAGTAACAGCTTGTGATCGGTGACAATTACAAATTTACGCCCATAAAGGTTTTGGTGAAATTCTTTCACTCCAAATATAACCTTTTTCAATCTGGGCATACTTTCTTTCTGCAATAGCCAAGGTCCTGGAGGCGTGTGCTATTCTTCTATCGATGTGCTCAAGCTGCCCCGATGCTGTATGGAGACACGTCGCAGATGAGCACTAACTCTTTTCTGGGGTCGTGATGTACTGAGACATTCACTGTTAACGGCGATTGTTTTATTTTTATAAAAGTAAGGTCTTGACGGGCAGACCATTCCCAAGCTTGACCCTTTTTTAGCAGTTGATGTAGGGGAAACCAAGATGGAGGCTGGTTTGGTATGAATTTCCTGGAGTATGTCACCAGTCCTAAAAATGATTGTAATTCCTGGATTGAGGTGGGGGCCAGGATGTACCCTGGGGTAAATCTTGCAATATGTTCTCCATTGTTCTCTGGAAGATAGGGGAGGCCGACAATACCTTATTTATAAAGGCCCCCTAATAATCGGATATTTGTCCAGTTGTGAATAGCGGTTTATTGTTTGTTTAAAGTCCCCGCAAAGACGGACTGAACCATATGGCTTCATAACAGGCACCACCAGTGTTGCCCGCTCCGCAAACCGGACAGGTTTTATTGTACCTTCTCATTCCAATCTTCTAATTTCTGTCTCCACTTCTTCCCTTAAAGTAAGCGGAACCGAGCGGGTCTTGTAAAATCACAGGACTGCGTCTGGATCGACATTTTATTGTTTGTAGCCCTTCTCAGAAAACCTTTGGGTATTTGAACAGGACTTCACTCAAATGACCATTCTCCAACTGGAAAATGTTCACCCAATCCACTTGGATTTCTCTCAGCCAATTTCGCCCTATTAATCTTGTGGCCAAATGGGCTACCTAAAATGGTGATTCACAGAGCATGCTGGGATAATTGGACAAGCACAGAAACAGACAGGCTGCAGCTGCAGGAGCTGGAATACGCAGGATATAGGCCTGGAGATCCAGGACAAAGGACACTCTCAGATCAAACTGGGTTGTTTACTAGACATAGGGGTGCCTTAACCCCTTATTTGGGAGGGAGGTATGTGACCTACGTGCCTCCAGCATCTACAGGCATGGCCGTTGGGTACACACCCAGAGATCAGCGTGGCAGCACCTGATTGGACCCTATCGATCAGGGTAATCTAGTCCTGATCAATTGATTGGCAATGGCCAAAAAGGGCGCGAAACCAAGGGGGGATAAAAGGTGCTGCTCAACAGAAGACTCTCTCTCTCTCTCTCTCCCAGCGAACGAACGACAACAACGGTGACCCTCACCAGCAACAACCAGCACGAGGAGAGCCACCACACCCGAGAAGGAAAGAAGACCAGAGCCAGAGTGCCAGACCAGACTGAAGGACCAGACTATGCAGAGGACGACCGAGACCAGCGCACAGATAAAGGCCAATATCTGCCTGGGTACTCGCCAGTAACGCAATTGTTAAGTCAGGGTCTAGTATTCATAGAAACCCTACAGTGCAGAAGGAGGCCATTCGGCCCATCGAGTCTGCACCGACCACAATCCCACCCAGGCCCTACCCCCACATATTTACCCGCTAATCCCTCTAACCTACCAGGACTCTAAGGGGCAATTTTTAACCTGGCCAATCAACCTAACCCGCACATCTTTGGACTTGAACTTTAGTATTCTGTAAGATAACTTATTATTGATTGGGTGGATGATTTATAATTGTATGTGAATAAATATTATTGTACAAGAAGTCTATTTGCAATTCTTTGTCCACCGTATAAGGGTTGAAACAGACTGTGCGACAGGCGCAGCAACAATCTTGGCTCCGAACCCTCCACTACCATTGATGGTAGCCTAACCAGTAGCTTTTCATAAGAAACAGGAAAAAAGGTTGTACCCACAACTCGAACCGATTCCCCTGTATAAGTCCTCAGTCTTGCTGACGTCTTGATTAAGGATAAGTGTTGGAGTCCGGTGCAAACTTTGCTGAACACTACTTCCCTGGTCATGGATACGGCCGGCCGCGCCTGTGTCGATCTCCATTAATACTGGTCGTCCATTTAGTCTTAAGTTATTTTAATAGGTTCCGATTTGGTCATTGTTATGCAGTTTAATTGATCCTCGTCAGATGTAGGTGGAGCTTCTAGGGTGTGCGCTTTCCTGGTCATCTGCCTATGTGTCGTTTTCCTAAATCTAGGTTTTGAGACTTTCTTTTGCTGCTCTGACTCCGAACACTAGCATCAGTTATGTCTCACTGGGTGGGATCCTGAAGGGACTGTTGAGTGTTTGGTCCAAAGTTGGCCTTGTTTGGCGGTCCCAACAAAGAACAAAGGAAAGTACAGCACTAAAACAGGCCTTTTGGCCCTCCAAGCCGGTGCCAGTCATGATGCTGTAACTAAATTTGGAAAGAAGGTAAATTCACATGGGATACAGAGTAATTTGATAACGTGGATTCAAAATTGGCTCAGCTGTAGCAGACAGAGGGTGATGACGGAAGGCTGATTTAGTGATTGGAAGCCAGTGTCCAGCGGCGGGGTACCACAGGGATCTGAGTTGGGCCCTCTATTATTCGTCATTTATATAAATGATGACTATGCGCAAGTTGTGAGTGTAGGATTAGTAAGTTTGCGGATGACACAAAGATTGGCCGGGTGGGTGGTAAACAGTGAGACTGAGTGCCTTGGGCTACAGGAAGATAAAGACGGAATGGTCAAATGGGCAAATAAGTGGCAGATGGAATTTAATCTTGAAAAGTGTGAGGTGATACGCTTTGGAAGGAGTAATTTGACAAGAAAGTACTCAATGAATGGTAAGACATTAGGAGGTTCTGTGGAACTTGTCCACAGATCTCTAAGCAGAAGGGCATGATAGTAGGGTTGTGAAAAAGTCATATGGGACACTTGCCTTTATCAATCAAGGCACGGATTACAAAAGCAGGGAAGCCATGTTGGAGTTGTATAGAACTTTGGTGAGGCCAGAGCTAGAGTACTGTGTGCAGTTCTGGTCGCCACATTATTGGAAGGATATGATTGCACTGGAGGGGGTGCAGAGGAGATTCACCAGGATGCTGCCTGGGATGGAACATTTAAGTTATGAAGAGAGGTTGGATAGAAACCCTACACTGCAGAAGGAGGCCTTTCGGCCCATCGAATCTGCACCAGCAACAATTCGACCCAGGCCTATCCCCGTAATCCCACATATTTACCCAACTAATGCCTCTAACCTATGGATCCCAGGACACTAATGGGGAAATTTTGCATGGCCAATGCACCTAACCCTAACATCTTAGGCTTGGGTTGTTTTTGTTGGAGCAGAGAAGACTGAGGGCGACCTGATCGAGGTGTACAAGATTATGAGGGACATGGACAGAGTGGATAAGGAGCAACTGTTCCACTTTGCTGCAGGGTCAGTCACGACGGGACATCGGTTCAAGGTGAGGGGTAGGAGGATGTGATGAAAAAAAGGGCTGAAGTTGTCATGGATTGTATTTCTGAGTGAAGCTTTGTTCAGTGAGATTACAGTGCAGAGTTGCTTCTTTCCAGAGAATGAGGTCACCTTGGGCTTGTAATATTGTGCGAGAGTGAGCTATCATGTCTTTCCTCCTCTCATGGTAGAGCATGGATAAATACTAGGGAGAAACTAGAATGAAGAAATTGGGCAGAGAGACAGACAGTAAGCTAAATTCCAATTCCAAAACGATGCAACAGCAGATCCTTGGCATCTTCAGCTCCTTAACTTGGTAAAATTCACTGCCAAATGTGTTGAATGTGAAGAGTGTTTAAATTGAAAAAAATGTATTCTTCCAAAAGTATTTTAAAATAAACTTGAAATGAAAGGATTGGAATCTGTGTTTTGACAGCCTGTGGTCACCAACATCACTTTGTAATAATCCGGCTCCAATTCTGATCAATGTGTCTCATTGACCCCAAAATCACATTTTAATTTGATGTTTTAAGTTTCCTTTCTCTGTTTTTCTGTTTCAGGCGGATTCACCTCCCAGAGGACAGGAGTTGCCCCTTTTAATCAATCCCTTAGTTAATCTGCTTTAGTTTAATTGTCTTTAGCCAAAAAGATTGATTTTGATCAACGCCAAGAATAGGAGGGGGGAAGGGATTAGTGAGACACTCGGGGGAGGGATTAGAGTGAGACACTCGGGGGAGGGATTAGAGTGAGACACTCGGGGGAAGGGATTAGTGAGACACTCGGGGGAGGGATTAGAGTGAGACACTCGGGGGAGGGATTAGTGAGACACTCGGGGGAGGGATTAGTGAGACACTCGGGGGAAGGGATTAGTGAGACACTCGGGGGAAGGGATTAGTGAGACACTCGGGGGAGGGATTAGAGTGAGACACTCGGGGGAGGGATTAGAGTGAGACACTCGGGGGAGGGATTAGAGTGAGACACTCGGGGGAGGGATTAGAGTGAGACACTCGGGGGAAGGGATTAGTGAGACACTCGGGGGAGGGATTAGAGTGAGACACTCGGGGGAGGGATTAGTGAGACACTCGGGGGAGGGATTAGAGTGAGACACTCGGGGGAAGGGATTAGTGAGACACTCGGGGGAGGGATTAGAGTGAGACACTCGGGGGAGGGATTAGAGTGAGACACTCGGGGGAGGGATTAGTGAGACACTCGGGGGAGGGATTAGAGTGAGACACTCGGGGGAGGGATTAGAGTGAGACACTCGGGGGAGGGATTAGAGTGAGACACTCGGGGGAAGGGATTAGTGAGACACTCGGGGGAAGGGATTAGAGTGAGACACTCGGGGGAGGGATTAGAGTGAGACACTCGGGGGAGGGATTAGTGAGACACTCGGGGGAAGGATTAGTGAGACACTCGGGGGAGGGATTAGAGTGAGACACTCGGGGGAAGGGATTAGAGTGAGACACTCGGGGGAGGGATTAGAGTGAGACACTCGGGGGAGGGATTAGAGTGAGACACTCGGGGGAAGGGATTAGAGTGAGACACTCGGGGGAGGGATTAGAGTGAGACACTCGGGGGAGGGATTAGAGTGAGACACTCGGGGGAAGGGATTAGTGAGACACTCGGGGGAAGGGATTAGTGAGACACTCGGGGGAAGGGATTAGAGTGAGACACTCGGGGGAGGGATTAGTGAGACACTCGGGGGAGGGATTAGAGTGAGACACTCGGGGGAGGGATTAGAGTGAGACACTCGGGGGAGGGATTAGAGTGAGACACTCGGGGGAAGGGATTAGTGAGACACTCGGGGGAGGGATTAGAGTGAGACACTCGGGGGAGGGATTAGTGAGACACTCGGGGGAGGGATTAGAGTGAGACACTCGGGGGAGGGATTAGTGAGACACTCGGGGGAGGGATTAGAGTGAGACACTCGGGGGAGGGATTAGAGTGAGACACTCGGGGGAAGGATTAGAGTGAGACACTGGGGATACATTAGAGTGAGACACTTCCGGTGACGCTCTTTCCGGTTATGCGCCGACGGAAAATGGAGTCTGAGCGCCCCGAGGATGAGAAGCGGAAGAGAAATGGAGACAGAGCAGTGAGAGAGACCGCGAGGAGGGTCAGCCAGCGGGGCAGGGGGGTGGGGGGGCATGTCATCCCGGCAGGACAGGAGTCTAACAACACCGGGTTAAAGCCCAGCAGGTTTATTTGTTGTGAGACTCCTTCCTGTGTTTACCCAGTCCAACGCCGGCACCTCCACATCACTGACAGGCCCTATCCCTGTAACCACACACATTGACCCTGTGACCACACAGACTGACCCTGTAACCACACATTGACCCTGTAACCACACATACTGACCCTGTAACCACACATTGACCCTGTAACCACACACACTGACCCTGTAACCACACACATTGACCCTGTAACCACACAGACTGACCCTGTAACCACACACATTGACCCTGTAACCACACAGACTGACCCTGTAACCACACACATTGACCCTGTAACCACACATACTGACCCTGTAACCACACATTGACCCTGTAACCACACAGACTGACCCTGTAACCACACACATTGACCCTGTAACCACACATACTGACCCTGTAACCACACATTGACCCTGTAACCACACAGACTGACCCTGTAACCACACACATTGACCCTGTAACCACACAGACTGACCCTGTAACCACACATTGACCCTGTAACCACACAGACTGACCCTGTAACCACACATACTGACCCTGTAACCACACATTGACCCTGTAACCACACATACTGACCCTGTAACCACACACATTGACCCTGTAACCACACAGACTGACCCTGTAACCACACATTGACCCTGTAACCACACACATTGACCCTGTAACCACACAGACTGACCCTGTAACCACACAGACTGACCCTGTAACCACACATACTGACCCTGTAACCACACATTGACCCTGTAACCACACAGACTGACCCTGTAACCACACATACTGACCCTGTGACCACACATTGACCCTGTAACCACACATTGACCCTGTAACCACACAGACTGACCCTGTAACCACACATACTGACCCTGTAACCACACATACTGACCCTGTAACCACACATTGACCCTGTAACCACACATTGACCCTGTAACCACACAGACTGACCCTGTAACCACACATACTGACCCTGTGACCACACATACTGACCCTGTGACCACACACATTGACCCTGTAACCACAGACTGACCCTGTAACCACACATACTGACCCTGTAACCACACATTGACCCTGTAACCACACATTGACCCTGTAACCACACAGACTGACCCTGTAACCACACATACTGACCCTGTAACCACACATACTGACCCTGTAACCACACAGACTGACCCTGTAACCACACATACTGACCCTGTAACCACACATACTGACCCTGTAACCACACATACTGACCCTGTAACCACACATACTGACCCTGTGACCACACAGACTGACCCTGTAACCACACATACTGACCCTGTAACCACACATACTGACCCTGTAACCACACATACTGACCCTGTAACCACACAGACTGACCCTGTAACCACACAGACTGACCCTGTAACCACACATACTGACCCTGTAACCACACAGACTGACCCTGTAACCACACAGACTGACCCTGTAACCACACAGACTGACCCTGTAACCACACAGACTGACCCTGTAACCACACAGACTGACCCTGTAACCACACATACTGACCCTGTAACCACACATACTGACCCTGTGACCACACACACTGACCCTGTGACCACACATACTGACCCTGTCACCACACAGACTGACCCTGTAACCACACACACTGACCCTGTAACCACACAGACTGACCCTGTAACCACACACACTGACCCTGTAACCACACAGACTGACCCTGTAACCACACATACTGACCCTGTAACCACACATACTGACCCTGTGACCACACATACTGACCCTGTGACCACACACACTGACCCTGTGACCACACATACTGACCCTGTAACCACACATACTGACCCTGTAACCACACATACTGACCCTGTAACCACACATACTGACCCTGTAACCACACAGACTGACCCTGTAACCACACATACTGACCCTGTAACCACACATACTGACCCTGTAACCACACAGACTGACCCTGTAACCACACATACTGACCCTGTAACCACACAGACTGACCCTGTAACCACACATACTGACCCTGTAACCACACATACTGACCCTGTAACCACACAGACTGACCCTGTAACCACACAGACTGACCCTGTAACCACACATACTGACCCTGTAACCACACATACTGACCCTGTGACCACACATACTGACCCTGTAACCACACAGACTGACCCTGTAACCACACAGACTGACCCTGTAACCACACATACTGACCCTGTAACCACACATACTGACCCTGTGACCACACATACTGACCCTGTGACCACACATACTGACCCTGTAACCACACATACTGACCCTGTAACCACACATACTGACCCTGTAACCACACACACTGACCCTGTGACCACACACACTGACCCTGTAACCACACATACTGACCCTGTAACCACACATACTGACCCTGTAACCACACATACTGACCCTGTAACCACACATACTGACCCTGTAACCACACAGACTGACCCTGTAACCACACATACTGACCCTGTAACCACACAGACTGACCCTGTAACCACACAGACTGACCCTGTAACCACACATACTGACCCTGTAACCACACAGACTGACCCTGTAACCACACATACTGACCCTGTAACCACACAGACTGACCCTGTAACCACACAGACTGACCCTGTAACCACACATACTGACCCTGTAACCACACAGACTGACCCTGTAACCACACATACTGACCCTGTAACCACACAGACTGACCCTGTAACCACACAGACTGACCCTGTAACCACACATACTGACCCTGTAACCACACATACTGACCCTGTAACCACACATACTGACCCTGTAACCACACAGACTGACCCTGTAACCACACATACTGACCCTGTAACCACACAGACTGACCCTGTAACCACACAGACTGACCCTGTAACCACACAGACTGACCCTGTAACCACACATACTGACCCTGTGACCACACATACTGACCCTGTAACCACACAGACTGACCCTGTAACCACACACACTGACCCTGTGACCACACATACTGACCCTGTAACCACACAGACTGACCCTGTAACCACACAGACTGACCCTGTAACCACACAGACTGACCCTGTAACCACACAGACTGACCCTGTAACCACACATACTGACCCTGTAACCACACAGACTGACCCTGTAACCACACAGACTGACCCTGTAACCACACATACTGACCCTGTAACCACACATACTGACCCTGTAACCACACAGACTGACCCTGTAACCACACAGACTGACCCTGTAACCACACAGACTGACCCTGTAACCACACATACTGACCCTGTGACCACACATACTGACCCTGTAACCACACATACTGACCCTGTGACCACACATACTGACCCTGTAACCACACATACTGACCCTGTAACCACACATACTGACCCTGTAACCACACATACTGACCCTGTAACCACACATACTGACCCTGTAACCACACATACTGACCCTGTGACCACACATTGACCCTGTAACCACACATACTGACCCTGTAACCACACATACTGACCCTGTAACCACACATACTGACCCTGTGACCACACATACTGACCCTGTAACCACACACACTGACCCTGTGACCACACATACTGACCCTGTGACCACACATACTGACCCTGTAACCACACAGACTGACCCTGTAACCACACATACTGACCCTGTGACCACACATACTGACCCTGTGACCACACACATTGACCCTGTGACCACACAGACTGACCCTGTAACCACACAGACTGACCCTGTGACCACACATTGACCCTGTGACCACACACATTGACCCTGTGACCACACAGACTGACCCTGTAACCACACAGACTGACCCTGTGACCACACATACTGACCCTGTGACCACACATTGACCCTGTAACCACACATACTGACCCTGTAACCACACATATTGACCCTGTAACCACACATACTGACCCTGTAACCACACAGACTGACCCTGTGACCACACATTGACCCTGTGACCACACACATTGACCCTGTAACCACACAGACTGACCCTGTAACCACACATTGACCCTGTGACCACACACATTGACCCTGTAACCACACAGACTGACCCTGTAACCACACATTGACCCTGTGACCACACATACTGACCCTGTGACCACACATACTGACCCTGTAACCACACAGACTGACCCTGTAACCACACAGACTGACCCTGTAACCACACATACTGACCCTGTAACCACACATACTGACCCTGTAACCACACATACTGACCCTGTAACCACACAGACTGACCCTGTAACCACACATACTGACCCTGTAACCACACAGACTGACCCTGTAACCACACAGACTGACCCTGTAACCACACAGACTGACCCTGTAACCACACATACTGACCCTGTGACCACACATACTGACCCTGTAACCACACAGACTGACCCTGTAACCACACACACTGACCCTGTGACCACACATACTGACCCTGTAACCACACAGACTGACCCTGTAACCACACAGACTGACCCTGTAACCACACAGACTGACCCTGTAACCACACAGACTGACCCTGTAACCACACATACTGACCCTGTAACCACACAGACTGACCCTGTAACCACACAGACTGACCCTGTAACCACACATACTGACCCTGTAACCACACATACTGACCCTGTAACCACACAGACTGACCCTGTAACCACACAGACTGACCCTGTAACCACACAGACTGACCCTGTAACCACACATACTGACCCTGTGACCACACATACTGACCCTGTAACCACACATACTGACCCTGTGACCACACATACTGACCCTGTAACCACACATACTGACCCTGTAACCACACATACTGACCCTGTAACCACACATACTGACCCTGTAACCACACATACTGACCCTGTAACCACACATACTGACCCTGTGACCACACATTGACCCTGTAACCACACATACTGACCCTGTAACCACACATACTGACCCTGTAACCACACATACTGACCCTGTGACCACACATACTGACCCTGTAACCACACACACTGACCCTGTGACCACACATACTGACCCTGTGACCACACATACTGACCCTGTAACCACACAGACTGACCCTGTAACCACACATACTGACCCTGTGACCACACATACTGACCCTGTGACCACACACATTGACCCTGTGACCACACAGACTGACCCTGTAACCACACAGACTGACCCTGTGACCACACATTGACCCTGTGACCACACACATTGACCCTGTGACCACACAGACTGACCCTGTAACCACACAGACTGACCCTGTGACCACACATACTGACCCTGTGACCACACATTGACCCTGTAACCACACATACTGACCCTGTAACCACACATATTGACCCTGTAACCACACATACTGACCCTGTAACCACACAGACTGACCCTGTGACCACACATTGACCCTGTGACCACACACATTGACCCTGTAACCACACAGACTGACCCTGTAACCACACATTGACCCTGTGACCACACACATTGACCCTGTAACCACACAGACTGACCCTGTAACCACACATTGACCCTGTGACCACACATACTGACCCTGTGACCACACACATTGACCCTGTAACCACACAGACTGACCCTGTAACCACACATTGACCCTGTGACCACACACATTGACCCTGTAACCACACAGACTGACCCTGTAACCACACATTGACCCTGTAACCACACATACTGACCCTGTAACCACACATACTGACCCTGTAACCACACATACTGACCCTGTGACCACACAGACTGACCCTGTAACCACACATATTGACCCTGTAACCACACAGACTGACCCTGTAACCACACATACTGACCCTGTAACCACACATACTGACCCTGTAACCACACATACTGACCCTGTAACCACACATACTGACCCTGTAACCACACAGACTGACCCTGTAACCACACATACTGACCCTGTGACCACACAGACTGACCCTGTAACCACACATACTGACCCTGTGACCACACAGACTGACCCTGTAACCACACATACTGACCCTGTAACCACACAGACTGACCCTGTAACCACACATACTGACCCTGTAACCACACATACTGACCCTGTAACCACACATACTGACCCTGTAACCACACACATTGACCCTGTGACCACACATACTGACCCTGTGACCACACATACTGACCCTGTGACCACACAGACTGACCCTGTAACCACACAGACTGACCCTGTAACCGCACATACTGACCCTGTAACCACACAGACTGACCCTGTAACCACACAGACTGACCCTGTAACCACACATACTGACCCTGTGACCACACATACTGACCCTGTAACCACACATACTGACCCTGTAACCACACAGACTGACCCTGTAACCACACATACTGACCCTGTAACCACACATACTGACCCTGTAACCACACATACTGACCCTGTAACCACACAGACTGACCCTGTAACCACACATACTGACCCTGTAACCACACAGACTGACCCTGTAACCACACATACTGACCCTGTAACCACACACACTGACCCTGTGACCACACATACTGACCCTGTAACCACACATACTGACCCTGTGACCACACAGACTGACCCTGTAACCACACAGACTGACCCTGTAACCACACATACTGACCCTGTGACCACACATACTGACCCTGTAACCACACATACTGACCCTGTAACCACACAGACTGACCCTGTAACCACACAGACTGACCCTGTAACCACACATTGACCCTGTAACCACACATACTGACCCTGTGACCACACAGACTGACCCTGTAACCACACATACTGACCCTGTAACCACACAGACTGACCCTGTAACCACACAGACTGACCCTGTAACCACACATTGACCCTGTAACCACACATACTGACCCTGTAACCACACATTGACCCTGTAACCACACATACTGACCCTGTGACCACACAGACTGACCCTGTGACCACACAGACTGACCCTGTAACCACACATACTGACCCTGTCACCACACAGACTGACCCTGTGACCACACAGACTGACCCTGTAACCACACAGACTGACCCTGTAACCACACACATTGACCCTGTGACCACACATACTGACCCTGTAACCACACATACTGACCCTGTAACCACACATACTGACCCTGTAACCACACATTGACCCTGTAACCACACATACTGACCCTGTAACCACACAGACTGACCCTGTAACCACACATACTGACCCTGTAACCACACATACTGACCCTGTAACCACACATTGACCCTGTAACCACACATACTGACCCTGTAACCACACATACTGACCCTGTGACCACACAGACTGACCCTGTGACCACACAGACTGACCCTGTGACCACACAGACTGACCCTGTAACCACACAGACTGACCCTGTAACCGCACAGACTGACCCTGTAACCGCACAGACTGACCCTGTAACCACACAGACTGACCCTGTAACCACACAGACTGACCCTGTAACCACACAGACTGACCCTGTAACCACACATACTGACCCTGTGACCACACATACTGACCCTGTAACCACACATACTGACCCTGTAACCACACAGACTGACCCTGTGACCACACAGACTGACCCTGTGACCACACATACTGACCCTGTAACCACACATACTGACCCTGTAACCACACACATTGACCCTGTAACCACACATACTGACCCTGTAACCACACACATTGACCCTGTAACTACACATACTGACCCTGTAACCACACACATTGACCCTGTAACCACACATACTGACCCTGTAACCACACAGACTGACCCTGTAACCACACATACTGACCCTGTAACCACACAGACTGACCCTGTAACCACACAGACTGACCCTGTAACCACACAGACTGACCCTGTGACCACACATACTGACCCTGTAACCACACAGACTGACCCTGTAACCACACATACTGACCCTGTGACCACACATACTGACCCTGTAACCACACAGACTGACCCTGTAACCACACATACTGACCCTGTAACCACACATACTGACCCTGTAACCACACATACTGACCCTGTAACCACACATACTGACCCTGTGACCACACATACTGACCCTGTAACCACACATACTGACCCTGTGACCACACAGACTGACCCTGTAACCACACATACTGACCCTGTAACCACACATACTGACCCTGTAACCACACAGACTGACCCTGTAACCACACAGACTGACCCTGTAACCACCCAGACTGACCCTGTGACCACACAGACTGACCCTGTAACCACACAGACTGACCCTGTAACCACACATACTGACCCTGTAACCACACAGACTGACCCTGTGACCACACATACTGACCCTGTAACCACACATACTGACCCTGTAACCACACATACTGACCCTGTAACCACACATACTGACCCTGTAACCACACATACTGACCCTGTAACCACACATACTGACCCTGTAACCACACACATTGACCCTGTAACCACACATACTGACCCTGTGACCACACATACTGACCCTGTAACCACACATACTGACCCTGTAACCACACATACTGACCCTGTAACCACACATACTGACCCTGTAACCACACATACTGACCCTGTAACCACACAGACTGACCCTGTGACCACACATACTGACCCTGTAACCACACAGACTGACCCTGTAACCACACACATTGACCCTGTAACCACACATACTGACCCTGTAACCACACAGACTGACCCTGTAACCACACAGACTGACCCTGTAACCACACAGACTGACCCTGTGACCACACAGACTGACCCTGTGACCACACAGACTGACCCTGTGACCACACATTGACCCTGTAACCACACATACTGACCCTGTAACCACACATACTGACCCTGTAACCACACATACTGACCCTGTAACCACACATACTGACCCTGTAACCACACATACTGACCCTGTAACCACACACACTGACCCTGTAACCACACAGACTGACCCTGTAACCACACATACTGACCCTGTAACCACACAGACTGACCCTGTAACCACACATACTGACCCTGTGACCACACATACTGACCCTGTAACCACACATACTGACCCTGTAACCACACATACTGACCCTGTAACCACACAGACTGACCCTGTAACCACACATACTGACCCTGTGACCACACATTGACCCTGTAACCACACATACTGACCCTGTAACCACACATACTGACCCTGTAACCACACAGACTGACCCTGTGACCACACATACTGACCCTGTAACCACACATACTGACCCTGTGACCACACAGACTGACCCTGTGACCACACACATTGACCCTGTAACCACACATACTGACCCTGTAACCACACATACTGACCCTGTAACCACACAGACTGACCCTGTGACCACACACATTGACCCTGTAACCACACAGACTGACCCTGTAACCACACAGACTGACCCTGTGACCACACATACTGACCCTGTAACCACACAGACTGACCCTGTAACCACACAGACTGACCCTGTAACCACACAGACTGACCCTGTAACCACACAGACTGACCCTGTAACCACACACATTGACCCTGTAACCACACATACTGACCCTGTGACCACACAGACTGACCCTGTAACCACACATACTGACCCTGTAACCACACACATTGACCCTGTAACCACACATACTGACCCTGTAACCACACAGACTGACCCTGTAACCACACAGACTGACCCTGTAACCACACAGACTGACCCTGTGACCACACATACTGACCCTGTGACCACACATTGACCCTGTAACCACACAGACTGACCCTGTGACCACACATACTGACCCTGTAACCACACATACTGACCCTGTGACCACACAGACTGACCCTGTGACCACACACATTGACCCTGTAACCACACATACTGACCCTGTGACCACACATACTGACCCTGTAACCACACATACTGACCCTGTAACCACACATACTGACCCTGTGACCACACATACTGACCCTGTAACCACACAGACTGACCCTGTAACCACACAGACTGACCCTGTAACCACACAGACTGACCCTGTAACCACACATACTGACCCTGTAACCACACATACTGACCCTGTAACCACACATACTGACCCTGTAACCACACAGACTGACCCTGTAACCACACAGACTGACCCTGTGACCACACATACTGACCCTGTAACCACACACATTGACCCTGTAACCACACATACTGACCCTGTAACCACACATACTGACCCTGTAACCACACAGACTGACCCTGTGACCACACATACTGACCCTGTAACCACACACATTGACCCTGTAACCACACAGACTGACCCTGTAACCACACATACTGACCCTGTAACCACACATACTGACCCTGTAACCACACATACTGACCCTGTAACCACACATACTGACCCTGTAACCACACATACTGACCCTGTAACCACACATACTGACCCTGTAACCACACATACTGACCCTGTAACCACACATACTGACCCTGTAACCACACATACTGACCCTGTAACCACACATACTGACCCTGTAACCACACATACTGACCCTGTAACCACACAGACTGACCCTGTAACCACACATACTGACCCTGTAACCACACATACTGACCCTGTAACCACACACACTGACCCTGTAACCACACATACTGACCCTGTAACCACACAGACTGACCCTGTAACCACACATACTGACCCTGTAACCACACATACTGACCCTGTAACCACACATACTGACCCTGTAACCACACAGACTGACCCTGTGACCACACATACTGACCCTGTGACCACACATACTGACCCTGTAACCACACATACTGACCCTGTAACCACACATACTGACCCTGTAACCACACATACTGACCCTGTGACCACACATACTGACCCTGTAACCACACAGACTGACCCTGTGACCACACACATTGACCCTGTAACCACACATACTGACCCTGTAACCACACATACTGACCCTGTAACCACACATACTGACCCTGTAACCACACAGACTGACCCTGTAACCACACATACTGACCCTGTAACCACACATACTGACCCTGTAACCACACAGACTGACCCTGTAACCACACATACTGACCCTGTAACCACACAGACTGACCCTGTAACCACACATACTGACCCTGTAACCACACATACTGACCCTGTAACCACACAGACTGACCCTGTGACCACACAGACTGACCCTGTAACCACACAGACTGACCCTGTAACCACACATACTGACCCTGTGACCACACATACTGACCCTGTGACCACACATACTGACCCTGTAACCACACATACTGACCCTGTAACCACACATACTGACCCTGTGACCACACATACTGACCCTGTAACCACACATACTGACCCTGTAACCACACATACTGACCCTGTAACCACACATACTGACCCTGTAACCACACATACTGACCCTGTAACCACACAGACTGACCCTGTAACCACACATACTGACCCTGTGACCACACATACCGACCCTGTGACCACACATATTGACCCTGTAAACCCCCCTGACACTAAGAGGCAATTTAGCCTGGCCAGTCAACCTAACCCGCACATGTGGGAGGAAACCGGAGCACCCACAGGCAGACACGGGGAGAATGTGCAAAATCCCGGCCAGAATTGATCCTGGGTCACAGGTCCTGATGGGCAGCAGTGCTATCACTGTGCAAGCGGGACGGAGGGAGAAGCTGTGATTGGAGCTGATAGGGGAGAGATAATGCGGAGAGTCAATCTGCTAGGATGGGCAGTGTGGAAGAGACAAATGGACAGCTGGCTGGTGTGTTCTCTAATTCTTCTTTCTTTGCAGCTGGAAACATTGATATCACAGCGAGGGAATGTGTCAAAACGGAAAATCTCACGTAGGTCTTGATTGAGAGGCTTAATGTGTCTGTGATCCTGTGGGATTAAACTGTGACATTGATTCCATGAGTATATGTGGGGGTGTGTGTGTGTGTAAAGCCTTAGCCCCCAGCCTTAGCCTCCCTGTCTGACTTTGAAGTTTACAGCATGGAAACAGGCCCTTTGGCCCAACTTGTTCATGCCGCCCAGTTTTTACCAGTAAGCTAGTCCCAATTGCACGCATTTAGCCCATATCCCTTTATACCCATCTTACCCATGTTACTGTCTAAATGTTTTTTAAAAGACAAAATTATTCCCATCTCTACTACTGCCTCTGGCAGCTTGTTCCAGACACTCACCACCCTCTGTGGGCAAAATTGCCCCTCTGGACCCTTTTGTATCTCTTCCCTCTCACCTTAAACCTATGCCTTCTAGTCTTAGACTCCCCTACCATTGCGACAAGATCTCATCTGTGCCCCTCATTATTATATAGACCGCTATAAGATCACCCCTCAGCCTCCTACATTCCAGGGAAAGAATTCCCAGTCTTTCTCGCTTCTCTTTATAAATCAAACCATCAAGTCCTGGTAGCATCCTAGTAAATCTTTTCTGCACTCTTTTTAGTTTAATAATATCCTTTCTACAATAGGATGACCAGAACTGTACACAGTATTCCAAGTGTGACCTTACCAATGTCTTGTACAACTTCAACAAGACGTCCCAACTCCTGTATTCAATGTTCTGACCGATGAAACCAAGCATGCCGAATGCCTTCTTCAGCACCCTGTCCAGCTTTGACACCACTTTCAAGGAGCTATGAATCTGTACCCCTAGATCTCTTTGTTCTATAACTGTCCCCAATGCCCTACCTTTAACTGAGTAAGTCCTAACCCAATTTGATCAACCAAAATGCATCACCTCACATTCATTTAAATTAAACTCCATCTGCCATCCACTGGCCCAATTGATCAAGATCCCGTTGCAATCCTAGATAACCTTCACTGTCCACTATGCCACCAACCTTGGTGTCATCTGCAAACTTATTAACCATGCCCCATAAATTCTCATCCAATCTTTAATAACAGTGCACCCAGCACCGATCCCTGAACCACGCCGCTGGTCACGGGCCTCCAGTTTCAAAAAAAACCTTCTATAACTACCCTCTGTCTTCTGTCGTCAGCACAGTGGGAAGTTTGACAACGCCAGGTTGGGGTCCGGCAGGTTTGTTTGGTGGCGGGGGCCGCACGGGCTTTCGGGGCTCCGGGCCCCTTCTTCAGGTGGGTGGGGGTTCTGTTCGCAAGCGGGGCATGTGGGGACGCAGACTCAATTTACATGAACAATGGTTGGAATGCGAATGCTTGCAGCTAATCAAGTCTTTAAGAAATAAAACAATGTGAGTGGAGAGAGCATCAAGACAGGCTAAAAAGATGTGTATTGTCTCCAGACAAGACAGCCTGTGAAACTCTGCAGGTCCAGGCAAGCTGTGGGGGTCATGAACCCAATATCCCGGTTGAGGCCGTCCTCGTGTGTGCGGAACTTGGCTATCAGTTGAAGACTTGATTGGCTGTGAGTGTTCGCATTCCGGCCATTGTTCATGTGGATTGAGTCTGTGTCTTTGTATGCCCTGTTTGTGAGCAGGGTTCCCGCTCGCCTGGGGGGGGGAGCTTGGAGCTCCGAGGGCTTGTGTGGCTTTTGCTGCCGGGTAAGCCTGTTGGACTTTAACCTGGTGTTGTTAAACTTCTTACTGTGTTTACCCCAGTCCAACGCCGGCCCATCTCCACATTCTGTCATCAAGCCAAATTTGTATCCAATTGGCTACATCACCCTGCATCCCATGAGATTTAACCTTATGCAACAACCTACCATGTGGTACCTTGTCAAAGGCCTTGCTAAAGTCCATGTCGACAACATCAACTGAACTGTCCTCATCTACCTTCTTGGCTACCCCTTCAATAAACTCAAATTTGTGAGACATGATTTTCCACTCATAAAGCCATGCTGATTGTACATAATCAGTCCTCGCATCTCTAAATGCCTGTAGATCCTGTCTCTCAGAATACCTTCCAACAACTTACCCACCACAGGTGTTAGGCTCACCAGCCTGTAGTTCCTAGGCTTTTCCCTGCAGTCCTTTTCAAACAAAGGCGCAACATTTGCCACCCTCCAATCTGCAGACGCCTCACCCATGTCTGTCGATGATTCAAGTACCTCTGCCCGGGGACCCGCAATTTCCTCCCTAGCCTCCCACAATGTCCTGGGATACACATCATCAGGACCCGGGGATTTATCTACCTTGATGCGCTTTAGACTTCCAGCACCACCTCCTCTGTAATATGTACACTCCTCAAGCCATCACTATTTATTTCCCCAAGTTCCCTAACACACATGCCTTTCTCAACAGTAAATACTTATGAGAAATATTCATTTAGGATCTCGCCCATCTCTTGTGGATCTGCACATAGATGACCTTGTTGATCCTTAAGAGGGCGTACTCTTCCCCCTAGTTACTCTTTTACTGTTTATGTATTTGCAGAAGCTCTTTGGAATCATAGAATTCCTACATTGCACAAGGAGGCTATTTGGCCCATCGGGTCTGCACCGACAACAATCCCACCCAGGCCCTATCCCCATAACCCCACATATTTACCCCACTAATCCCTCTAACTTATGCATCCCGGGACACTAAGGGTAATTTAGCATGGCCAATCCACCTAACCCGTGCATCTTTGGACTGTGGAAGGAAACCTGAGCACCTGGAGGAAACCTACACAGATACGGGGAGAATGTGTAAACTCCACACAGGTAGCGACACAAGCTAGTAATCGAACCCAGGTTCCTGGAGCTGTGAGGCAGCAATGCTAACCGCTGTGTCACCATGCTGCCCAGAGAGGCCCATATTAGAGGCTTATAAACGACTTCTACCAGTGCTTTCTGACTCTTGCTGTTCCTTATTTCCATAATCTTCTACGGCTAGATCGTTCATCACTGAATTCCCTATGTCAGCCTTTACTATCAGGGTTACCCCTCATCCTCTTCAATTCGCTCTGCCTTTCTGGAAGTGCTGTGTACCCTGGAATGTTTATTTGCATTCATAGTATTCATTTGCGTTTATATTCATTCTCTTTTGCCTTATCTGCCAAAGCAATCTCATGTCCCCTTTTTGCCCCCCTGATTTCTCTCTCCACTCTACTCCGACACCCTCTGTATTTTTCAAGGGATCCACTTGATCCCAGCTGCCGATGCATGTCATGTGCCGCCTCTTTCTTCTTTTTGACCAGGGCCTCAATATCCCGAGTCATCCAGGGTTTCCTACTTCTACCAGCCTTGCCCTCCACTCTAAACGGAATGTGCTTACCCTGAATCCCGGGAGTACACCTTTGAAAGCCTCCCACTTACCAGAAGTCCCTTTGCCTTCCCACAGACTCCCCCAATCAACTTTTGAAAGTTCCTGTCCAATGCCATCAAAATTGGCCTTCCCCCAATTTAGAATTTTAACTTTCGGGCCCAACCTTTAATTTTCCATAGCTTTCTTTAAACTACTGGAATTATGGTCACGGCTCCCAAAGTGATCCCTCACTAACACTTCTGTCACCTGCCCGCCCTTATTTCCCAAGAGGAGGTCAAGTTTTTCCCCCTCACTAGTCGGGCCATCCACATACTGAATGAGAAATTCCTCCTGAATACACGCAACAAATGTCCCTCCATCAAGTCCCTAATACTACAGTTGTCCCAGTCAATGTTGGGAAAGTCCCCTACTATTACCACCCTATTTTTCTTGGAGCTTTCTGTAATCTCCTTACATACTTCTCAATTTCCCACTGACTATTTGGGGGCCTGTAATACAACCCTATCAAAGTGATCTCTTCCTTGTTATTTCTTAGTTCTACCCATATAGGCTCAGTGGGCGAACCCTTGGATATATCCACACTCAGTGCTGCTGTGATGTTCTCCCTAATCAAAAACACAATCCCTCTCCTCTCTTACCTCCTACTCTATCTTTCCTATAGCATCAGCACCCTAGAACATTGAACTGCCAGTCCTGTCCCTTCCTTAGCCATGTTTCAGTAAGAGCTATAATATCCCAGTCCCATGTACCCATCCATACCCTGAGTTCATCTGCCTTGCCCATCAGGCCTCTTCCATTGCAATAAATGCAGTTTAATCTAGACTTCCCTTGCCCTCTGCCCTGCTTTCTCAGACTGTCTGTCCTGTCGCGTTTTGTACACTCTCCCTGTTTATTATTTCTCTTAGCCTTACTGGACCCATTCTTTGAGTTCTCCACATTCTCTGTACTCTGTGCTGTGGCCCTTTTTAATTTTTGTCTTTGGTTTCTCTGCTTTCCAGTTTTCCACTTTTTTGTTTCTGTCCCCAGTTTACTTCCCTCTGACTTGCTGCATTGGTTCCCATCCCCCTGCCACATTAGTTTAAACCCTCCCCAGTAGCACTTGAAAACACTCCTCCTCGGACATTGGTTCCAGTCCTGTCCAGGTGTAGACTGTCCGATTTGTACTGGTACCATCTCCCCAGTCGGGGGGGGGGGTGCGTGCGGCGTGTCACGGGGGGGCGTGTGCATGTGTGTCGCGGGGGCATGTGCGTCGCGGGGGCGTGTGCGTCACGGGGGCGTGTGCGTGTGTCGGGGGGGGTGTGCGTCGTGGGGGCGTGTGCGTGTGCGTCGCGGGGGCGTGTGCGTGTGTCGGGGGGGTGTGCGTCGCGGGGGCATGTGCGTGTGCGTTGCGGGGGTGTGTGCGTTGCGGGGGTGTGTGCGTTGCGGGGGCGTGTGCGTTGCGGGGGCGTGTGCGTTGCGGGGGCGTGTGCGTTGCGGGGGCGTGTGCGTTGCGGGGGCGTGTGCGTTGCGGGGGCGTGTGCGTTGCGGGGGCGTGTGCGTTGCGGGTGCGTGTGCGTGTGCGTTGCGGGTGCGTGTGCGTGTGCGTTGCGGGGGCGAGTGCGTGTGCGTTGCGGGGGCGTGTGCGTGTGCGTTGCGGGGGCGTGTGCGTTGCGGGGGCGTGTGCGTTGCGGGGGCGTGTGCGTTGCGGGGGCGTGTGCGTTGCGGGGGCGTGTGCGTTGCGGGGGCGTGTGCGTTGCGGGGGCGTGTGCGTTGTGGGTGCGTGTGCGTGTGCGTTGCGGGGGCGAGTGCGTGTGCGTTGCGGGGGCGTGTGCGTGTGCGTTGCGGGGGCGTGTGCGTTGCGGGGGCGTGTGCGTTGCGGGGGCGTGTGCGTCGCGGGGACGTGTGCATGAGTGTGTCGCGGGGGCGTGTGCGTGTGTGTGTCGGGGGGGTGTGTGTGTGTCGGGGGGGTGTGTGTGTGTGTGTCGGGGGGGGTGTGTGTGTGTCGGGGGGTGTGTGTGTGTGTGTCGGGGGGTGTGTGTGTGTGTTCGGGGGGGTGTGTGTGTGTGTCGGGGGGTGTGTGTGTGTGTCGGGGGGTGTGTGTGTGTGTCGGGGGGTGTGTGTGTGTGTGTCGGGGGGTGTGTGTGTGTGTCGGGGGGTGTGTGTGTGTGTGTCGGGGGGGTGTGTGTGTGTGTGTCGGGGGGTGTGTGTGTGTGTCGGGGGGGTGTGTGTGTGTGTCGGGGGGTGTGTGTGTGTGTCGGGGGGGTGTGTGTGTGTGTGTCGGGGGGGGTGTGTGTGTGTGTGTCGGGGGGTGTGTGTGTGTGTGTCGGGGGGGTGTGTGGGGGGTTGTGTGTGTATCGGTGGGGGTGTGTGTGTGTGTCGAGGGGGGTGTGTGTGTGTGTCGGGGGGGTGT